>NC_141300.1:11812500-12345000 GCF_037954325.1 Fistularia commersonii | reverse complement strand
GTGTGTGTGTGTGTGTGTGTGTGTGTGTGTGTGTTTTCGGGAATGCCAAACATTAATCCCGCTTTGAGATTCCAAAGACTCAGAATGGATTAGCGGGTGTGGTGTTTAAACTCGCCACACCTGACCTCCTTTTCCCCCTAATCCCACGCCGTTGAACGCCCTTGACGTCTGACGGCATTCTACAAATGCGGCAAATCCAATTTTATTTCTACGTCGGCGAATCACCGCACGTTTGTCTGAGGACGTCTAACGTGGAGCAGGTCTGGACCCAGAAATAGGAGCCAGGAGACACCGCCGTCAGATCCCACCTCGTCGTTGGCGGCATTCTGTCTCAACCAGGAGAGAGAGAGAAAAGGACAGAGCTAACAGCTACATGCTATCAGCTACATGCTAATAGCTACATGCTAATAGCTTTGATATACGTAAAAGAAATAATGGTGGATGCCAGGTGAGATGCTGCAGGAGGTCAAGCCACTCCCCCTGGGTTGCCGCCCAATGAGAGAGCCCGTAGAATCGGGAGAAGATACGGGGTCGCTTCCATGCACAGCTGAAGGATCTGCAGGAGTTACTGGGCCCTTCACACTGGGAGTGTTGTTGTGTGTGTGTATGTGTATGTGTGTGTGTGTGTGTGTGTGTGTGTGTGTGTGTGTGTGTGTGTGCGTGTGCGTGCTGCTGAGTGAGTGTGACCCAAGCCACACAACAGTCTGATCTGGTCCAAGCGACACACACACACACACACACACACACACACACACACACACACATCTTTTTGTGTTTTCTGCTTAATAAACAGGCACTTAGCGTGCACAAAACACCTTTGCATACACACACACACACACACACACACACACTCTGAGGCACACAGTACAGCAGTACACAGACCACAATCATGCTGACCAGCCAGAACCCAAAGGTCACTCCTGGAACATGGGCAACACAATAAGAAGAAGTAGAGCTGCAAGAGGGGGGAGAGGAGGGTGGGATGGAGATGCGGGGGGGGGGGGGGGAGGATGAGAAGGAAAAGAGTGAAAATGAAGGAGGTGGAGGAGCTGAAGGGAGAAGTGCGAGTGGAATAATGGACGTGGCCGTCTGGCTGTTTGAAGAACAAACGTTCAGCGACGCCATTCATACATACCACATGCTGCTCGGCTGACCCGGAGTCATCACACACACACACACACACACACACACACACACACACACATAAATAACACCCAGTGCAGGTGTTGGATGTGATGCTCAGAGGCATGTCTGAAGACAAACAAGCCGGACAATTCGGTGTCTCTAGTGAACCTCCTGCATGTGTTTTGACTGGGAGGAACTCGGAGGAACCCCACGCAGACACGGGGAGAACATGTAGACTCCACACAGAAAGGGCTCCCTGTGGGAATCCAACCGCATCGGAGCTGAATCTGCACCATGAACAAACACCCGGAGGAGCCCGGATTGAAAAAAACGACACGATCCGACCGGCGGCCTCTCGCCGCCCGTGTCGAACGCCGACCGCAACCCTGGCAGCTCCGAGCCACTTCCATCGTAAGGACTTTACGTGAAAAACTGCACGTTATTTATGTCTTCTATCCTCTTCCTGCAGGTGTATGACACTCCTCCCATGGTGGTGAAGGGGCCCTCTAGTGGTCAGGATATATATGACACCCCAGCGAGTGCGGACAAGAGTGCCAACGCACAGCAGATGGTGAGATGGGTTGGACGTTTACCTGTGTTTACCTTCTTCATGCATATTATAAGAAGAAGTACAGTCTGACTTTTCAATTTTGTTCTTCCTGAAATCCATGAAAAGTAAGGTTTTATCAGTGAGGCGTGGTTTATGTTTGTGCTTTTGTACCACAGGGATAAATGCAGATGTTTCTTCAGGATCATTGTCCTGTTTAAAAGTAAAAAAAAAAAAAAAAACAAAGTATCAACTTGAGATTACCTACAGCAAGATTGTATTGTCCTAAAAACAATCCCTTTCTCGCCTTAAAAAACAAAACGCGCCACAAACCTGAGATGATCTCAGCTCTTACCAAAGATGGGCTGGACGTGGGAGAGCAGATTCCAAAGTAGTTTGGACCGAACATCAAAAAGCCTCTCGTCCACCTGCGCCCTCGTGCTCGATCGCAAAGCGATCCCTCTGGTATTTACAGGGTTTTCGTAAGGTTAAGATTCTATTGAAGCCGAATAAATACATCTGCTGTCCGATAAGGGGAGTTTTCACTCCCTTTCGGACAGAAAAGTTTGAAGAACTGTTTGGTTCCAGGAAGTGTCCTCCTCCAGGGGAGCCTTTCAGTTTTGCATTCCCGTAGGCAGTTGAGGGGTCGCGGTTTGGGCCGATGTGACACGTCATCTGTGACGTGCACCTGAAGCTCCACACAAGAGGAAGCCGACACGATGCTCACGGACTATCGGATGGTTGAAGTGTTTTTATCTTCTCCCCGCACTGTTAGCCGTTAGCTATCTCCAGACATATTTTCGCCAAAATGTTGCCGTTTCCTCAGCGAGTCCAGGGAATTCTGCGGCGTAGCAGGCCGGAAGAGCTTGGACCTCTTCGTCGGTTCCTTTTCAGCTGACTAGTGACCTGGATAGCTTTTAAAAATAGCGCTCCATAGTCCACAAGAAGTATCCAGTAATCACCAAGCACCTATGTCGTAGGAGACTCGGCATCGGGGTTGGAGCTAAGATGGTTCTAGGAACTGCGGTTCCTTGTCTCTGGTGCAAAAATGAACTAAAGATGTCCAAAATGTTAAACCTGAGAACAATAAGATCTGGAAACATTCCTGTATCTGCAAGTATCCCACAGTCATCCCCGTCCTCATCTAAATCTGGATGCGTTTGCGACCTCGCTTGTTCCGTAACCGTTCGGTTGTTCTTTTCAGGGCTGCATAACCCTGATTAGTTATAGGACCAGCCTATTGCCTTGGCAGGAATGTTCTGGTCCCCCGCCTTGGTGAACACCCATCGAAATCTGAAATTCACCAGGGGCTCAGCTCGCCTGGGCGTCGGCAGGCCCGGACCAACAACGACACAGCATGTTTTAATCAGTCGGCTCACATGATCTCCAAGGTCCCGCGGTGAAACAATAGAATTTTGCAGGAGTGCGATTAAAACTAATCGGGGTATGAATAAGGCTCCGGCAGATTGCGGGTCTCATTGGGACGTGAATCACAAGATCCGGGGCCGAGCAAAGCCGGCCAGCCGTGGCCGGATGCCCAGAAAAGCCTCGCACTGCTTTTCCAAACCGTCACTTCTTACCCCAAAGAGTCGTACGTCGCATTTCGGACATCTGAAATAAAAAGTCCTTGGATCACAGCTTTGCGGCCTCTCTCTTCTATTCCCAGGTATACGACTTCCCTCCGTCTGTCAGCAAAGACGTCGCGGACTCTCAGCCACTCAGAGAAGAAACCTACGATGTCCCCCCGCACTTTGCCAAACTGAAAGCACAGGCGCCCGGCTTCGCCGGCCCGTATCTGCACGGCAACCTCAACGACGACGACGACGAGCCGCCCATCCCCGAGGACGTGTACGACGTCCCGCCCCCCTTGCTGGCCGACAAGCATTTCCACCGAGACAGGGCCGACGGCGGCCAGGCCGGCCAGGAGATCTACGACATCCCGGCCAGCCTCCGGACGGGCGCTCACCCCGCCCAGGACGTCTATGACTTCCCCAGAGAGAGAGAAGAAAGGGGCGGAGAGAGAGGAGATCAGTACGTCTATGACATCCCGCCGCAGGTAGGACAACGGGACAGTATCTTCTGCTTCTTCTTCTTCTTCTTTGCACCTTGGCCGCTGCCTTCATGGGTTGTATCTGACATTATCGAAGTCGCTGGCGCACAGGGTCAGGAATGAGTCCATCAGAGGGACGGCACATGGGAGATTTTCTGGAGATTAGGTTTGGATGTGGACAGAGGAGGAGCGGTGAAGATCTGGGTAGAAGGATGCTCAGGTTGGAGCTGCCAGAAGGGAGCAGGTAAAAGAAAAAAAGGGGAGGAAGAATCTTGGTCGCTTGCGCACTTGCTTCTTCTTTTTCCTCTTCTTTCTTCTCTTCTTCAATCCTCTTCTCTCATGACAGCTAACTTCCTGTCCTCCTCTCCTCCATCCACAAACCTTGTCTCTTGTCTCCCTCTGGACTTTCCAACCAGCAGCGTCCAAACCATTTCAGTCTGACTTTATCTCCAAACCATCTAAAATGGGCTTTCCCTCTGATGGACACACTCCTGATCCTCTCCAATGTGATAGTAGATGTATATTCAACGTTTGGTCTTGCATGTCAAGTCCACGTGAGTTTGGAGCGGATCTTTTGGATGATCTTGTATCTAAAGGGAACTGGTCCCGACCCCTTTTATATTTGATCGTATTTTGGAGTTTGGAGTTGTGCAAGGACACGTCGATGTTGGATCCCGAAGTTGGGAGAGCCATCTCGACGTGACTCGTAGACGAACGGCACCGGGTCATTTTGAGCCTTTATTTTTCTCTTAGGTGGTCCGTGATGCCCAGTCCACCAGCGAAGAGCTGGCCATGTCCTTCAAGCGTCTTTCCGCCTCGAGCACGGGAAGCACACGGAGCAACCACTCCGCCTCCTCCTTGGACATGGTACCGGTCCGCGACAACCTGTCCTCCTCCACGTCCTCGGCCACGGGTTCGCTTATCGGGAAGCCCCTCATCTTGGACCTGGAGCAGGCCATGGAGCGCCTGTCTCGCCTCCAGCAAGCCGTGGAGTCCAGCGTCTCGCTCATGATGTCCTTCATCACGGGCAGCTGGAGGAGCCCCGCCCACCTGGAGGGCTCCCTGTCCGCCATCCACCAGGCGGCCGACCGGGTGCGGGCCACGGTCCGGGACTTCCTGGAATTCGCCAGGGGCGCCGTGGCCAACTCCGCCCAGGCCACCGACCGCTCGCTGCAGACCAAACTGGCCCGCCAGGTGGGGAAGATGGAGGAGGTCTTCCAGAGCTTGATCCGACACAGCCAGAGCCTAGATGCCGTTTCTTGGTCGCACACGGAGCTGGCGACGCCGCCCCCCGGCGGGGACGACCTGGACCGGCTAATCATGACGGCGCGCGGCATCCCCGACGACGCCAAGCAGCTGGCGTCCTTTCTCCATGGCAACGCTTCGCTGCTTTTCAAACGGAACAACAGGCAGCAGCAGCAGCTGCCGCTTCCTCCAATCCCAGGGGAGATGGGCGGTCACGTGACCGGCTCGGGAAGCGGAAGCTATCAAGGAGGGGAGAGGGTGAACATTCAGTCGCGGCCCCTCCCCTCGCCGCCCAAGTTTACAGCAACAGAGGAAGAGGAGGGAGTGGACCGACCGTACGAGACCACAGAGGGAGGCTGGATGGAGGACTACGACTACGTTCACCTGCAGGTACACGCTTGTCCGCACTCTCATGTAATCTGTAATCGATTACTTTCAAATTGTCCAATATTAATGGTAACGTGTTTGACGAGAAACAGTGACGTGCGACATGGAAACTTTTGGATCGTTATGTGCGTGTGTGTGTGTGCATGCATGCGTGTGTGTGTGTGCGTGTTTGTGTGTGTGTGTGTGTGCTTGACCTGGATGCTGCGTATTCTTAATGATACTATATATATGGCAGCACAGAGGCACAGGGCTGTGGAGTCACTGTGTTCTCCCTGTGTTTGCGTGGGGTTCCTCAGGGTTCCTCTCGTGGTCCAGAAACATTCAGGAGGTTAACTGGAGACCCTAAATTGTCCAGACGGAGGAATTACAGGGTGCACGGATTTATGTTCCTATATGACGTGACTAAGATGTTGAACAGTTGTATATCATTACATATGAATGAGATTCAGCGGTCGTATGTCTCTATAAGCGACCCTGTGATTGGCCCGGGGTGAACCCCGCGTCTCGCCCAATCACAGCTGGGAGAGGCTCCTTGCGAGCGCTGGATAAGTGGAATGAGTGACTGATAACTGCATTCATCTGTCAATTTATTTCATGATTCATTTAAAAAAAATGAAATTAGATTACTTGTTATTCAAAACATCTCAGAATTCTGATTCTTACAATATCTGATACGATAAAACAATCATCACTATGATCAGACAATATATATAATTTAAAATAATGTAATATGATTAACTTACATTGACATGAAATTATCCCAAACGCCTCTGAAATGTTCCAAAAAAATGAGGGCGATGGCGTCTGACTCCTGGTCCGTGTTGATATTTCAGGGGAAGGAGGAGTTTGAGAAGAACCAAAGACAGCTGCTGGAGAAGGGCAACATCATCCGACACAACAAAACCCAACTGGAACAACAGCAGGTTTGTGCGTCTGTTATCCAGTGATGTTGACTTTGTTTTCCACCGGCAGACAACGGAGATGTTATCTAAAGAATCAAAATGAATGAAGATGTACCGTATTTTCCGAACTATAAGTCGCAGTTTTTCCCATAGTTTGGCTGGGGGTGTGACTTAATGTGTGAAATAATTGAGCTCTCTTGCTCTGATGTGTGTGTGTGTGTGTGTCTGTGTCTGCGTGTGTGTCTTTAATAGAACAGCAATCGTCTCACACACACACGCCAACCAATTAAAATTCAGCGGGGACGGGTCATGGCTGAAGTGCGTTGCGAATAAAGATGCTACCAGCGACTTCTGTACCTATGAAAATTGATCATTTCAACATTCGCGGTAACTTATAAAAACAACTCTTACCGTGATATGTTACGTTAACTTAGCTACCAGGCACGTTCTCAGTTCGTTGTTTATGCGTCACAAAGGCCATACTAGGCTATACTTATTCCGCCTGTTGCTCTCCATTCTATTTTTATTTTAAATTGCCTTTCAAGATGAAATGTCTATTTTTGGTGTTGGATTTTATCAAATAAATTTCCCCCAAAAAATGGGACTTATACTCCAGTGCGACTTATATATGTATTTTTTTCGTTCTTTATTATGCATTTTTGGCTGGAGCCACTTATAATCCGGAGCGACGTATAGTCTGAAATATACGAAAATAATTCTGGAGCTGTTGAACGTCTTGATCTGGGTTGCAGGCTGCAGGCCATGCTTGGTTTCAAGGTTCTCCACAGCCATAATAACCACGCCTCACACTTCCAACCTTGTTCCTCCACCTGTTCTCCACCGTCTCCATTCCTCTCGAGCGTCATTGAACCTCGATGAAGAACTGCTGCTTTGCGGCCACTGGGGGGCAGTAGAGTTGATTCAGGGTTTGAATTGAAAAATGGATTTTCTACTTTATTTTATTTTTCTCCCTCAAAGTGAAGCGCTTTGTTTACACATTCAAGAAAAATCCATTTTATTTAAAATCTGTTGTTCCCGGCTGTGCCCTCTGTGTTACTCGGGTTTGATCCGCCTTTTATTCAAGGGTGTTTTTTAATCGCAATTCGCACACGTAAGTTTCTTTGAAAACAAGGTTGTTTTTGTTAGGAAACTGGCAGCATGAACGTAAGTGTGAAGTTGCTGAGCTCATATTCAGATTTGTTATCGGGGTGAAAGTCCTATTTCATATTTATAGATCTTCCAGTACAAATTCCGGTACAAATTAAGTTTGGTCTTGAATATCTTATATTGAAAAAAGAAAGTTTGACATTTATGATTAAGCTATGGAGAAATTTCACAAATGTTGTTTATTTGTTGTTTTGGTAATCCAGTCACATATCTTAATTTTAAAAAGAAAATGCTTTTCTTCCAATGGAAGGGAAATGCCTTGCATATAGAATAAAGAGGGGTGAGGTAAAATGGTTAGATGACTTTGCATTTGGGTGGATGTGGATCGACCTGCAGGGTAAATGAGTCCCCAGCTGTAATTAACCATTTCCTGTCCTCCGCCTCCTTTAGATTAAACAGTTTGAGCGGCTAGAACAGGAAGTGAGCCGACCAATCAACAACGACATGACAGGCTGGGTCCCGCCTCCTCACCACCTGCTGGCCCACCAGGTCCACCAGAACGGCTCCGGAGGCCCCTCGTCCTCCAAGCTCTGCCACGCCGACCACCAGCTCCTGCTCTTCTACCAGGAGCAGTGCGAACAGAACGTGACCACGGTCACCAACGCCATTGACGCCTTCTTCACCGCCGTCAACAACAACCAGCCGCCCAAGATCTTCGTGGCGCACAGCAAGTTCGTCATCCTCAGCGCGCACAAGCTGGTGTTTATCGGCGACACGCTGTCCCGCCAGGCCAAGTCGCCCGAGGTGAGGGCCCACGTGGCCCAGAGCAGCAACACTCTCTGCGAGAAACTCAAAGATATCGTGATCAGCACGAAGACGGCGGCGCTGCAGTACCCGTCCCCCGGGCCGGCCAGGGAGATGACTGACAGGGTGCGGGAGCTGGCGGGCTGCACACAGCAGTTCAGGATGGTGCTGGGACAGCTGCTGCTGATGTAGAGCAGTCCGGAAGTGGGGTACAAGCGATGAAACTGACGCGCACGCGGAGCGCGAGGCGCTAAACGCCGCCCGCTGAGGCGGCCGGTGACCCTCGCGAGGCCCAGCAGCGCAGGGAAGACCTGGAGACTCCTGGAGCTTTCGGGGTCTGCAGGAAATCCTTCAGCTGTGGGGTCGGAGAACCAGTGCGGCCCTGGACCCTGGGGGTCCGGGGGTCCGCGTGGCACCGCGGACTCCAATCTCACATCTACAAGAGACCACCAACCCCCACCCCCCTCCGAACCTCCCGACCTTCCTTCCTCTTAGACCCTACCTCGCCTTTCACTGGGACCATTCCTCTCATACCCTCTTCCTTTGTGCGCTTTTTATTCTACACAGAGAAACAAACAAAAAAAAAAAGAACGTTTATCTTCAGTGGGCTGGGCCAATAGTTGTAATATAAGAATTGTAAATATTTAAGTTACCTATGAAGCCAGAAAGCAGACACGAGAAGAAGAAGAAAAAAAGGACTTCCAGTATATAAATAAAGATATATGTTCTTTTTTATTTGAAGAAAGACACAATGAAATCATAAGTGTAGTTTTTAGACAATATCAAGAATTGTTATTATCATTGCTATACCCTATAACTACAGCTCTGATTTCTGATCCCTGTATCATTATTATTATTATTATTATTATTATTATTAATTATTATTATTATGGATGTGTAAATTCCTGATGTTTGACTGTATGTGGTCGTGCTTCTATGCTCTTCTCCATCCTGAAAAGGCACACTTTACAAAACAAACATCAACAAGAAAACAAAAAAGAAACCACTGGAGCACACAACCATCATGAAAGTTCAGCTGATGGCAGCAGGACAGCCTGTGTGAATGTGTGTGTGTGTGTGTGTGCGTGCGCGTGTGTGTGTGTGAGCGCGTGCGCAAGAGAGAGAGCGAATGATCACCGGTGTCCATCCTGATCTCACCACGAGTGCGTCCTCACACATGTACAGTTGCCACGGTTATTAAAGACGATCTCTGTGCCATCTCATCCCCCCCTATTATTTTTTTTTCTCTCGAGAAAATAATGTGTAGCTTATTTTGTATGAGGCATGTCTCTGAGAAAACACGTGTAAAAGGTTCAGAGCAAACAAATGAAATTAAAATCTGCTTTGCGTCTTTTCTCTTCATAATGTGACCCCGTCTCAGTACAGCAGAGGACTCAGTGTGTCACATTTTTGCGATGCACCCCATTCGTAAACCAACAGGAAGTCTCTTTATGGACATGTAACTCAACAGGCGAATGCTATTTGTAACCCATCACTCACTTTATCAGAATAATACCTATACACACATATATTTTTTAATTTCTTTATCCACTTTTGTTTGTTTTTAATTTTTCACTTGGTTTTTATTTTGATTTATGTTTTATTTTTAATCATAATTTTTCAATTTTTAGCGATAATTACGATAATTATCCGCTGGATATTTTGTTTTGATTTTCTACGGCTTAGACTTGGTTTTTTTTTTCAAGTAGTGAGACCAGCAGATTGCCTAAAATGAGTAAGAAATAAATATATGTAGAATCCAAAAATATATATTGTTATTTGCTATTTGTTAGACCATTGGAAAATATTTTTTACAGAAAAAGGTATTGCTTTAAGTAGTAACTTTAAGGCCTGGAATATTTTGATTTAGATTTTAAATTCATTGTAGAAGATAAGCTGCTGCTGTACAAAAAGATGGCCACACATTTTAAAATAATTTTCTGCTACTTTTGAGAGTATAACTGTTGTTGTTTTTTCCTTGCAAGAGCATTTTGCTTACTTTTGAACGCTTATTTTTATAGTTTTGCAAGTTATGTTTAGTTTTTATGTCATTTCCGCCTTAGTTTTTGGGTTTCTTTCCAAGTTTTTTGCTAATTCTAGGTGAATGTTTTTATTTTTACTTTCAGCTTTTGCTGACTTCCAATGCTTTGGGCACACTCCTAGGCCCTCGTAAGCCCCGCCCACTTCCGCATTCGTCACCCGTGCTATGCATTGTGGGAATCTGACCCACAACGAGCAGTGGCGACACAGCGTGGAGACGGCAAGTTATGCCGGTGGTGGTTTCACGGTGTTTAATGTGAAGATCGAGGCGATCCTCACATTAAACAAAAGGAGGTGAACAGAGCTGGGGTAGACTCCCCTTTTTTCCGTTTCTACACGACGTTTGGAGTTTGCAAGATAGTGGCGAAGGTATTGCCGTCTTTCGCGGCACTTTCATCTGTGCATCATGATCTGGAGCTTCTTTCCGAAGTATTATCCAGTTGTGTTGGCATTTCTACGCCTTACTTTGTGTTAAATAGATTTTGATATTTTGATAGACCCGCTGGTCGAGGCAACGCTAAAGTACATCTTTTGAAGGGGCTACACATCCGCGTTTTTGTATTAACCACGCCCACTTTAGATTTCTGGCCAATCACAATAGTTCTCGAACACCATACCGGAAAACCTTTGTGCCCAGATGATACATGGTAAACAAACACTCTTTGGGAATGTTGGGGCCAAATGAAAAACTTGGACCGACATCGAGGCTCAAACCTATGGGCTATAACCCAAACAACTAAATTTTCAAAATAGCATTTTGCCTGATTTTTATAAAGTGTAGACTATGAAAAGTGCATGTTACATGTGGGTTAAGAATTGAAAATGCAAAGTGGGGCATATTGTCATGATCAAGGCATTAATACCAAACAAAACCAATAACCGGAATTAGCGTGTTTTTAACAAACACACCTTTGATCAACGTAGAACGTAAAGCAAACAGTTCCCCCTATGTTGTTATCTTCTTTACAATGAAAGCAGCGGATACTAGCACACACTTTAATAAGTTCACACTCGGGGAGAGCATTACACAGCTCATTACAAAGTCCTTGCTAGCTATTTAGCAAGGCGTCTGCTTCGTATTTCTCTACTTGTTGACTGAAAATGGTGTAAATTGTTTCCTTAAACCGTTGGACGCAAGCTAAATCTTACCACTGTAAGTAATGATATGATATGAAATTGAAAAAATAAAAACAAAATCTTAGCGCTACTTTTGGTGAAGTTAGCTGAGAAAGAAAACATCTCACAGCTCGACAAAGCAAAGGTAATTATTTAGTCTCATCGCAAAGAAAAAATTACATTACAAGGTAATGTAGGGGCTCTGTATATTACATAGTATTATATCAGTTTTGAATATAAGAAAGTAAAAAAAAATCTTTAAAAAATGATTATTGAAAATGATTATTTTAAGATACTTTTAATCTGTCTGCTGACAAACTTAAAGGTAAACCTTTGGGAATTTAAAACCACATTATTTATTATATATTTACAATAAACCCATGTAATATAACAATGACAGGGGTAAAAAGCTGAAACAGTATTTGTACTGTATTATACTATGTTACATTGTCTTCTTTTCCTTGCGTCTTTTCTCCTCAGCGGTCGCCACAGAGAATGAACCTCCTCCTTCTGACCCTATTCTCTGTCGCCTCGCCGTTTCCACTCGGGTCCCTCTCATCCACACTCATAAATTCCGTCTTGCTGCAGCTAACCTTCATCCCTCTCCTTTCCAAAGCATACAGCCACCTCTCAAGATGTTCCTCCACCTGCTCTCTTCTCACACTGCAGATAACAACGTCATCTGCAAGCATCACGGTCCATGGAGATACCTGTCCCAACACATCTGTCAGCCTCTCCATCACCACTGTAAACAGGAAGGCTCTCAGAACAGATCCCTGATGTAGTCCCACCTCAACCTTGAACTTCTCAGTCCCACCTACAGCACACCTCACCACTGTCTCACATCAAGCATACATGTCCTGCACCAGTCTTAACTCTAGACGTCCTCATACAATACCACAGTTCCTCTATCGGCACACTGTCGTATGCCTTTTCTAGGTCTACAATATATTCTATCATAATATAAACCTGTGCAAGAAACAAAAGAAAGGGAAACAGATAAAGTAAAATAATAAAAAGTCATTTATTTCACACTGAACAGCCATTGGCACTGCACCCATGTACCCATTGCGATGCATTCCTTTATTTTCTTATGGAGTTATGCAGAACTTGACGGCGGCCTGTGGACGACTACCAAGGCATTCTTTCGCCCACCCAGTCGCAGAGCATCCCAGTGTCTTGCCTGCCGAGCGACGACATGACGGCTAGCATGCCGTGGACACTGTCCTGAGTGGTCAGAGGAGCCTGAGGGTCACAAACAAAAAGACGGACAACCGTGAGGCCATTGGCTTTCCAGTAAACATTGAGAACCCTTGACAATGTGAGCTGAATGCAAAAAATAAGTATTGACTTTTCAATGGTCAAGACTTTCCATTCCATTTCCATCCAGAAAAATATATTTTCACTGTTTTCCTTATACATCCTCGAGACAATGAGTACTGTGGGATCAAACAGTGGGACTGTAAGGGCGAGTTTGGGTTAATGAAACATTTCTTTTTGAAGTCAATTCTTTTTAACACATTTTAACAGTGAGACCGTTCACACACAGGAGTTCAGCTCCGTATTTCGGTTTCTACTTCGCAAGGAAGGTAAACCAAGACCGGACAAAAGAACATTATACAGTACAAAGTGCTTAGTGCAGTGCAGTTAAGTCATATTCTATGACTATGTATGCAGTGTGCTCAGTATGTTATCGACAACCGATGTGATTATTTTTTGCATTTTGATTCAGAAATAATCTGCTGAGCCAGGTGTTCATGTTATTAAAAAAACTCTCGGATTGATTTTGCACATCACAAATCATTAGAAGCCACAGTTTTTGTCAGATTTAGGCCGCGTCGTTCTTTAGTTATTGAAATCGGTAGGATTTAAGGGCCAGATTCCACGTCGGTGGTGAACCTTCACCGCTTCGTCGACATGCCGTGGATGCTGCAGGTCACGTGCATCACATCACAACACGGAATGGTGTGGATCAACCCTTCTCTGCTCCCCTACCTCATGCAAACTCACCATTTCACCACCCATGTCAGTGCGAACCCAGCCGGGGTGGATGGCTACCACCAGTATGTTGTCTTTCTTGAACTCCTCAGCCTGGCAGCGAGTCAGCATGTTCAACGCTGCCTGATTGCAAACAGCAAATGAACGGAACGGGATGAAATGCACTTGATTTATACAGTCTGACTCGCTAACAACAATTACATTATCCATGATAATAACAATGAAAACGTTGCTATTTTGATATAGAGACACACAATCATTCACGCGTCTTGACAATAGAGTGTCTTAAATAAACCTGCATGAGGAACCCTGAGCAGACACACGGAGACCATCACGCCAGCCCGCCCCGGACAAGCAGAGGAAGACGAGTTGAGGCGAGGGCAGATAAGATGATTTCGGCTCAAAACTGGACTACGAAGGCTACTTTGGTTTGTATAACGGCCATAAAACCATAACGCGTTGCAGACAAAGCGTCCCGCCTCACAAAGCGGCACCTCTGAGATTTCCTCCGCAGAATACAGAACTTTTGGTTCCTTCACTAATGCGTTGATTCATGATTTCATCCTCATTTCTAAAGGAGCTTCGGCTCCTGAAAAAAATGGTTTGGGTTGGTTTTGTTTTCTCTTTTGCTGCATTCCGGCCCCGTCGTGCACGTCCAGGGATCTGACTATCAGTGCAAAGGCCAGCTGTCGTCTCTCTGCTGCAATCACTCATCCGCAATCAGCGTCAGCGGCTCGCTGGCCGCCAAACCCAAAACACACAGCACGGCTGGGGTTTGAGATATCTGGAGTTTCTCTGATTGCAGTGATTTCTTTCTTTTTTTTTTTTTCAATCCAGAAGCACCCGCATCATCCTCTCCTCGCTCTCCCGCACCGACCCAACAGCGAAATCCCGGCGGGATCTCGCCCTCGCAGCTCATCTGTCGCTTTGTCAGCGCATTTATTCAGTTCGTCTTTGGCTGAAAAATAACCCTGAGGCGCAGCCTCGGCTCAGACAGCAGAAATTGAAGTTATTGTTTGAAACCCTATTTTCTAAGCTGCGAGCATCAACACACTTTTAATTTACGAGTGCTTGGCTTATCGGTTTATTTGTGTCCCCTGATTGACAGGGAAGCGGTATTTTACTTTAAAATCCTTCTTTATAATTTGATTTTCATTTCCTTCAGGCGGCTCCCTTCAGGGGTCTCCACAGCCAATCAGCCTGGCAGCTCCAACCCCAGCATCCTTCTACCAAGATCTTCTCCATCCCTTTTCCGACCACATCCAAACTTGAACGTCCAACATGAGCCGTCCCTCTGGTGGACTCTGTCCTGATCTTCTCTGTCCTCCTACAGAAGAACCTCCAGACCTTCATCCTTGCCGCCTCCTATCTTCTCCTCGGTGTCCATGGCTGCTCTCACCTCCATCTCCTCCGCCTTTCCTCTCACAATATCCCTGCTACTCCAAAAAAAACTGCCGGGGAAGTCATGCAACCCATCGGTGATCCAGAGGTCGGCACTGGAAGATGTTCCCGTTCCTGGCATCTTCATCACCGCCTCACATTACCGGTTTCAGAACTAAATCATGGCTAGAAGATCTGAACTTCCACGTCATCTCCACCAAGTCTCCTTAGAATAACCTCTTATTCGAAAAGTCTCGCTGGCCGGGTACCTTGCTGGTCCTGTAGGGGAACAGCTGGGCCTGGTGGAAGTTCTCTGAGCACAGCTCGATGGACGACAGCAGGGTGGAGATGTTGATGATGGCCGACCTCCTGCAGGACATCTCGCCGTCTGAAACACAGAGACGGCGTTCTGATTCCACATCAACCAACCGAGATATTTGCGGAGTATTTACACAGTATTCCTTGATTGATGTTTTCTTCTCCGGGGAGGAACTTGCAGTACCTTTGTTCGCATCGAGCAACTCCTCCTCTGCTGCTGCTGCTCTCTGGAGGAGAGGAAGGAATATCTGGATAGACAGAGAGGAGAAATTGTTGACTTTCCACACGTAACTCAGCAGAATGCGACACAAATACAAAGCGTCGTAGGTTCTGCTGAACAGGCGAGGAACCCGGAGCACCTGGATGGAACCTGCAGGGTCCTCAACCGGGTCCAGGCCTCGTGCCGTAAAGAAAATGCACGTCGAACACGATATTGTTCGTTTTAATGACAGCGAGCACAAGAGTATTGTGCAGCTACTCGGGACATATGATAAAACAGCATGTTTTCCGCTACCGTTATTTACCGCTTACAGATTATAACAGTATTTTTATCAAACTTAAAGTCAAAGTCAGCTTTATTGTCACTTTCTCCGCATGCGGACGTCCGGAGGAATTTCTCGCAAATCCCAGGGCGACATGAAATTAACAATATAATAAAGAGAATGATAGAGTGCAAATTAGCAGTAAAGTGCACTGTTATATTAAACAGTAAACAGTAAACAGTAAACTATCAGGTATGAAGTGCAAAGTGCACGGAGATACAAACTGATGTTTGACGGCATGAGAGAGTAGCAGCAGTGCAAAGGTCAGTTCTCCCTGAACACATTATTTATTATTAATACAAATCTAAAAGCACTGCGGACGGCAAAAGAATTTCATTGTGCAGGGAAACGCATTTTCACACTGTGCACATTTCAATATCTATCCAAGAGCTAGGATCTTGGATAGACACACAAACAAACAGGCCTTCACTCATTCACACACCGCTTTGGAGACATAAAAACATTCACACATCATAAATAAACATGCAGCCATTCATCCTCCCATTCGCACGTCAAGCGACGTAAAACCATTCATACAAAATCTTGAGCGGTACAACAATGTATTCATTCATTCACACTTTGTATAGAGACATGCAACGGTTCATCCTCTCATTTACACTTCTGAACAATGTAGGGTCTCCAGTGAACCTCCTCCATGTGTTTGGACTGTGTGAACCTGGAGAACCCTGAGTTCGGAGTCTTGCCGAGATGTATAATGCGAGAAAGAAACCCGGCGCCGACCTTTCCCAGGAGAAACGGTCCGACCACGTTGGTCTCGAACACGTCCATCATGTCCTGTTTCCCCGTGGCGGCCATCGAGCCCGGCAGCGGCGGCTTGTTGATGGCAGCGTTGTTGACGAGGAGGTTCAGCCCGGCCGCGCAGATTTTCTCGCTCACAGCTTCGAACGCAGCGCGGATGGACGCCTCGTCGGAGATTTCTGCAGGGCGGCATGGACATTTTAGGAGGACCCAAAACCAGATATGTCAAAGTCCAAGAGACATTTTGGTTCTTTCACATTGGGTTTTCTGCAACGCGTGTGCCATGCTTACAATGTTTACAGTGCTTACAATCATTTCTGTTGAAATCCGTAGAAACCGCTAGCTGGCTAATCATTAGCTGTGACAGGCAATAACAGTAAACCCCCTAATGGACCAGCGAGGGTCAGCTAAAATCTTGATTCTCTTTTTCTGTTTTTAATTGGTAATAAATCTCCTCAAATCAACATCTCTGTGGTCTTCATAACGGGGATAATGTCAACTTGGGTAGAATATGAAAACGACAAAAAGCGTTTTTCAGTTTTTAGCCATAATGACGCGATGAAATGATACTTCGGCATCGGTGGGTTCGGGTTAAAAGACTTGTCCCTCAGAGGGACGACAAGTATCGGATGTTCTGGCGATACAGAACATGGGGGGGGTGAAGTTAAAAGACTTTACCGAGTTTGAGTATCGTGATCTTTCCGGGATACTGAGCAGCTACATCTCGCAGGGTCTGGGGAGAAGCAGAGGGGTAAGAAGAATATTGTTAGTGGCGGATCTGGCGTCCCTGCTCAATCTTGTAAACGCCTGCAAATAGACTCTGCTCTTCGCTGCGAAGCGACGCGAGACAACCTGATACACCGATACGAGCCGCGGGATTAGCAACGGAGGTTCACCTCATGCTGTTGATACTCGGGTCGATGACTCGAGGCCCCCCGGGGGCAACGGCAAAGTATGCATACAACATGGCGCAACTTGACTCTTGGATACGCTTGGTTTCTCTTCTATCGCTCAGCCAAGGTTTAGAATCATTTGAGCTGAATGTGAATGAGCGTCACCTTCGCACTGTCTCCGTCGGGATCCCTGCAGGTGGCGAAGATGTGGGAGTCCTTCCCGGTTTTCTCGGCCAGCTGCCGGACCAGCTCCAGCCCGATGCCCCTGTTGGTCCCGGTCACTAAAACATTGCCGCCCAGCTGCGACGTCATGTTGGCCGATCGGGTCCCGGCGGCTCTCCGACTCCGATGGGGAACCGTGTCCGAGAGCGGCGTGGCTGAAATACCGGTTCAGTGCGGGATTCGTGTCCTCACCCGATATAGCTGCGTTCCAGACAAGGAACACCCTCGCACTGCCGTTTGACACGCATTCGGTGACATAACTACTGCGCTTATCAGCCGCAAACATAAAGAGACCATTTGTGATATAGGGTGACAGAGGTTGCTTCTGTGAAACACTTATTCAAACCCTTCACCGCAGCAGCTGAGTAAATCACGAGTCAGATAACAGGGGACTTGGAATGTGCGAGAAGGACTTTGTTTAGCTGCGGAAATGCGATGCTTTTAACAGAACCGGTGGAACCTGATACGCAAGCAGGATTTGATAGCGGAGTAACACCTCCGCGCTCCTTGGAGCCTCTAAATGCAGACCGGGAGCCGGAGATTTTAGTTACTAAGCTCCCCTTCCGTGTAAACATATTCTGTTCTCGATCTACAGAGCAGAAAACCACTCTCTGTTAGCGTATCAGCGCTAATGCTTGGCTAGCCCCTAGCAATTCTGCCACAGGCTTACTCTGCTTAAGGATATCCCATGGTAGTAACCTCATATCCTTCCATATTCCAGGTTCTCAGGTGGCCAGGTTCACACCAAATACCCACAATTGTTATTTCTGTCATGAATATTAAAGCTATGACTGTATCATGTCAGCTATCAGAATGTAGCAGTTAGCGCTACTGTGGTTATTAGCATTAGCCACCCACGCTGAGTTGGTGGTCCAGACCTGCGTTGTGATTTGACGGCACGCGAATCATATCTGCCTTGACCTGTGGTTTAACCACGTGTTGCTTTTCAAAAACCGACCCTTATTTCGGAATCCTGCTTCAACAGTTACAAAAAGACGGAACTTGGTCTCAGATCCATGTAGACCAGTTGAAGTCTCCTGCAGGGGGATCTGGCAGGGATCGGCGCTCAGCAGGTTTTGCACTGACACACACTCGGGAGGACGATCTGTTTCTTCACAAACGCTAAAACTCTGAATCCACCGCCGACAGACGGCAACTTGCGGACGAAGGAATATTCCCAATGAAGAGCGGATGAGAAGCGAGGCTTCACGCTTTGCTTCATTTCAATCAGAGTACAGCCAATATAGATCTGCGCTAAACTTTCATTGAAATTGCTGGAATCCGGAATTAGGAAGGAAATGACGGGCCGTACCATCGACTCCTTGTGTGTTCCGAGACCAATTTGCTTGAAGCTACTGAGGGTCATCATTGCGACAGCAAATAAGAGACAAAGATGGAAAAAAAAGGCAAAAAGCGTTGCGAAGGAAGTTATCGAAACCAACCCTCCAAAGCAGAAAGTATCAGTCTCGATGAAAGCGAGACTGATCGGGGGGGGGGAGGCTTTCAAGGACTTTTTTGCTTCCAAGAGTGGATGCGGGAGGAGCACGACCCGAGCAGATGGGCCCCACTTAGCTAGCAGACGCACATTTGTTTCGCCAAATGACTGAGCCGGAGCGGAAGGGCTGGAGCGATGCCTCGGTCACGCCGGGAGGAGATCAGACTCAAAGGCGTACGAGGGTGTCCCGCGGCGGCGGCCCAAACAACTTCCAGCTGCACCTCCATATTTGTGGATCGATCCCCTTGGAGGAGCTCCAGGGAGCTGAAAAGCGCCGCGGATGGCGAGCGTTTGCCATTTGCTGAGCAAAGACAGTCTGCAGAAGGCAGACAGCAGACTGGAGCGGCTGGGATGTGGGTGGTCGGATTGGTCGGGAGGGCCAGCGGCCCCGTCTGCTGACCCGTCGGGTCAAAGAGACCGAACGAGTGGCCAGGACGGCTTTCCTGGTTTCGTTCACGCTTTTCTTTACATGCAAAACAATTGCTCATTGCTAAATAAGCCCATCAAAAAAATGCATTTCTTTGCAAAGCCTTCATCCACTTGTGACTATTTCTTTTTTCTCTTGAAAAACAGCCCCGGAGGATTTTTTTTTTCCATTACTTGGCTTCGAAAGTCGGTGATGATAAAATCTCTTGTGCCGAGATGAGATCCCGAAGGTGTGTGTGTGTGTGTGTGTGTGTGTACCTTCAATAACATTTATCTTAAGAACGCCAGAGCACTTCCTGTAATCAAGACCGGATATTCTCTCTTCACCCTCGGCGACTGCACACATAACAACCAATCACTGTGACCTTCATCAACCAGCAGACACAGAGCAGGACGGGGGGGGGGGAACATCTCAACCACGGCGGTTTCTCCGACCAGTCCTGACATGTGGTCGTCCTCATGCGTATTTGGATCCTTCAACCAGGATCACATGTTTTGTTTCGATTTGTTTTTCTGTAATGAAAACCTGAGCCTTTTGGCAAAGAACAATTGCGACCATTGACAGAATCAAATGGCCTGGAACGTGATGGATTTCCAGGCGGTTTCAGAGCTTGTGCCTCGCAGCGAGATGGTCCCCGGTTGGTTTCCTTCCTGTGTGGAGTCTCCGCGTGTCTGCGTGGGTTTCCTCTGGGTTCCTCTCCCAGGGAAAAAAAAAAGGTTCATTGGACACCTTAAATTGCCCAGATGTGTGAATGAGGAAGTGAACGATTCTGTGTCTTCACTCTCTTCTTGACTGACTCGTTTCCTTGATTTGTTGCACAGCCGGTTGAATCCAATGCTCTGCTTTGGTTTCAACTCGTAGGCGGAGCAAAACCGAGGACTTTGACACGATGAAGGTCGTGCGGCGAAATAAACTCGGCCTTATTTTTACGATCTCGACGCCGTGGCTGGAAATTCATACGTGGGTGGCGCAAACACCTGTCAGGTTTGAGGAAGGTCCTCCGGGTTTCACACCTGCATCCGAAGGTGTGCCGCGTTTGTTTATCCAACGCGGGTTCACGGAGGCCACCTTCCAAAGATTTATCAGCCGACACCTGTCCGCACATGCACCTTCACCTGAAGGCGGCGGGTTGAAAAACAACCCGGCCCCAACGACTCTTACTGATTTGTCGGTGATTTCCCGGGCGGCACCTCAGCAAAAACACAATCTGGAGTGGTTTAAATTTTTTTTTTTTTATTGTATTTGTTATTTTTACCTGCTGAACGTTCCTAAATAAAATAAACATTGTGAAAAAGGTCCATCGGTTCAACTGTGTGACATTCGGAACACACACACACACAAAAAAAAATCATAAATAGGATATACATCATCGGTTATGGCAGTCTTTTCTCCAGAGGATTCCAATGATGTCATTTCTAGCCTGACAAACAAACCACCAAAAATGAGGTTTCATTCGGTCCAAGGTTATTATTATTATTATTATTATGGAAGCATGACTATTAGGATTCCTTAAAAACAAATAACAGTTTCCATCAATTCATTGTCATGTTACAGTAAATCAATCGTGGCTTCCCCGACCATGAACAAAACAAAAATAAAAAGGTGTGTGCTGTGGAGAGCAGCTGAATCCAACAGGAACAGAAATGAAAAGAATTCAGTTCTTGCTAAAGCTGAATGACAGAAAAGGATAAATACCATAAACACAATACAGTATTAAGCCACATGTTAGCAGCACTCCGACAGTCGTCCGACAACATTGACTTGCTTTTGCCCCTTTTCTTCAAATGGATCGAGGACAAACCGTCACCAGAGAACACACAACTGGGAACATCGAACATCTACTTTTGCAACCGTGGGCATTACTTTTTTTTTTTTTTTTTTTGACGTATTTATTTTTATTTTATCAAACCATCCTTCCCTGTGCTCCCCCTGCTTCCGACGCAGCTCCGGTCAGAAGCCGGATGCCTGTAACCTGCACTGACGATCCAAGATACAGAAGAATTCTCCGACCCAAATGTCGCACTGCCCTCTAGTGGTGTAAACTAATCACTACACGGTTCTCATCAAAACATTTTTCTGTTTTTTTTTTTTGTTTTTTTTTTTTAAGCAGTTCGATCAGATTTATGTACAAGACGTCAGAATACCGGGTGTAATCGTCCGTTACTTGTCGCTTAAAGGGGCGGGCCGGGGGTCGCAAGCCTTAAAAGCTCTGCAGGATTTCGAGCCGTACCGCTGCGAGCGACCACTCGGTAAATGGCGCTCGTCAAGCCTTCAACCAAACCTTTCGAGTCTTTCTAAATGACACCTCGGGGCGGTCGTTACCCTGTGAAGTACTTGTCCCTCGGGACCAGCTTATGTGAGAAGGGGTGAACTTTGCGCCCCTTGAAGAAGAAGGATGTGCTTTGTTAATGCACAACACTTCTGCTCAGGTAGTCGAGGCTGTTTTCAACAAGCTAACGTGGGACTTCGGCGTAGGAAGCCCCATGCAGCGTCGAGTCCAGTTATCTGAGAACCATTTTGAACGCACATCGCAGTCGGGAAAGGAGTATTTTTTTTTTTTTATTATTATTTTATCATCATCTGTGTTGAGATTTTTTTTATCTACTTCAGCAGCTCAAACTGCTTTTTTTTTTTCTTCCTGTTTTGTTTCGTTTCCCATCCAATCCCTTCAGATATTGATGTCCTGCACGTCTGTGGGTGTTGTCGAGAGATCCTGCTCCTCACCAGTGTTCTTGGTTTCTAAGGCCGCTGAGTGTTGCACCTGTCTGAGGCTGGTTTCCAGAAGGGACTCGATTTGTTCTTGACACGCCCTCAGACAGTCCTGGAGGCGAGGGGAACGCACGGGTTATCTCTCATCGCCTCCGTCCGTTAGAGAAGTCAATGAGAGGAAGCTAGTAACTCACCGGGTCACTCCGAATAGTGAGAGCCAGCTGCTCCGTCAGCTTCTGGGAAATCGTGTCGCTTCCCGCTATTCTCATCTGTAGACCCTCCACCGCCGCCACCATGCTGCCCGCTGCTACCATGGACGGAGGGCTGGCTATAAACTTTACATCTGTGGAGGACCACATTTCAATAATTTACCGTTTACTGAAATGTATAAATGTATTTCTGGATGTTCCTTACGCTGCCGCAGTATCTGCACTGTGTTGACATTAAACTTCTATTAGACGGGGTTGCAACCTACGGCCGACCAAATGTCATCTAACCACGTCCCATACAGGCGCCTGCTTGGAACCCAACATCATTTGACCTCATCTATATTTTATTTCAGTATTATAACTCTGTTGAAGACCACAATTAAATCCTATAACTATCCAACAAATAACTAACTTTATTTCCACGAATCATTACTCGTCTTACTAATATCAACACAAACCGTGTTGGGAGAAATACCATTTAAGTTCAACAAATGAATCTGATCAGTTTTTGATCGGTGTATCTTAATCCCGGCGAAATCGTCGGATTGCTCGCTTTGCTGTCCCTCGGATACACAACCATTATGTTCTCTCTTAATGGGGCTTTATTTTACTATATGAACCCCGTCGATGTAAATCACCCGATTTTTCCGCACATTCAGCTGAAAAGACGTTCGTTGTCGTCGACCTTAAGTGACCCTAACTCTGTTTGACTGAAAGGTTCAGGCTTATTAATTCAAGTTTTGAATTGCTAAAGAGTAAAATTGCTTCCTGATTCACGTGTTCCCTTCAAACACACTATTTCACAAAAACAGTCACAATACGCTAAATAAACCTACATTCATTTCATCCTCCAGCATACACACTCTGGTAGAAACACAACATCTGGCAAATGAACAGGATGCTACTTAACGGCTATTTTGGCCCATCAGAGGACAAGATCTTTGCTGGAACTGTATTAGTTAAAAACAGAACCACTTATATTTTGATAAGTCAGGAATCCAGCAAGATATCACCAACTGCATCAGACTCTGGGGGCGCAACACTATCTTCGATTGTATGAGTTATAATGCAGCTGGCCTGAATAATTCAGCGGTTTGTGAAATAGTAGCACACACACACGATAGCATGACACATACCAGTGGCACACAGCGCCACGAAGGTCTGGGCGTGCTTCCTGAGGATCGGCTTGTTCTCGCACCTCACGGGCAGCCGGGATAGGAAGTGGTCGATGAAGTCGAGGGGGGTCACCGAAGCGAGGTCCCACTTGAGCTTGTCCAAAACCAGAAGCTCCATTTGCTGTTGTGGGGGGTGGGGGGGGGGGGTGGAGACAGAAGGACAGGTTCAAGGGTGATCCCCAGCAGCAGATGCAAGGATTAACAAAGATGGCAGCGGCTACTTCTAGTGTACATTTTGGGATTTAGGAGGCTTTGTGGTGCAACTCGAGGTAGACATCTGTGGGCTCATCATGACCCCCCCCCCCCCCCATGGGATCCAGTGGATCCGGCAAAAATGATTATGGATAGACAATCTCTGAAGGTGCTGAAGAGTAAACCTTAGAAATGATGCTACAAAGAGGTCGGCTATCTTGGGTGAATAAAGGCAGAAGTCGATCGCGGTGACCCACCAGCAGCTGGGTGTGTGTGATGGAGCTGTCTGTGTAGATGCAGAGCTTCTCTGCAGTCAGGGGGATGGTCTCCATCAGCTTGGAGGCGAGGAACATGCAGGCAGCCCCCAGCAACTGCAGGTGGCTCTTCTTGGTGGACTCCACGGACAGATAGCGATCTAAGTAGTTCATGGCCAGAGGAAACACCTCCTCTTCGCACTTCTGCTCTTCACACACCTGCACAAGGGCCATCTGTCAGTAACTGCTGAGCGGTCGAGATCGCTCAAGTATCCAGACAATAACAAAACATCTTTGCCAAAAAGAGCAGCCGCTCGGCCATTGTTGTTTTGAAGTTTGAAGAGGCTCTCCAAGAGTATTAGAAGTCTCTAAAGTGTCATTAGCACCTTTTGGTATTAAGACACATTTAAAACTCATTTAGTTTGGTCCGAAGATCGTGGACCGATCCATTCAAGTGAGTGTGTGTGGTCAAAAGGAACACAAATCCAGAGAGCCTAGTATAATAGATGAGTGTTTGTTTCGTTTAAAACAGGGAACAAATAAAATAGCAGACATAGGGTATCACCTCATTCATCGTCTGTTTTTTTAAAGTAGCAAACTGTGCACAAAGTACACTTCCTAAACCTTCCTAAAAGCTGAAAAAAAAGTTGCAGAACTACAACTTTGGTTCATCAGCCAGCCCCTGCTGTCCTGCACAGAAGGAGAAGTGCTG
This sequence comes from Fistularia commersonii, assembly GCF_037954325.1. NCBI lineage: Eukaryota > Metazoa > Chordata > Actinopteri > Syngnathiformes > Fistulariidae > Fistularia > Fistularia commersonii. The sequence continues at coordinate 12,320,392 of NC_141300.1, read as the reverse complement.
TCCATCTGGCTGCTGGTCGGAGGGCTGACCGTCAAAAATGAAGATAAAACAAAAACGTCTGCAAAGCCATAGAGCATCGCTTCATGTTTTACAACCAAAAACGTGAAAGTAACATACAATGCAAAGTTACACGAGTGTACACAGTATACGTGTAATTACAAATAGTAGTAACTCGTTTGCTGAGGCTTTATTTCTTTGTTTTGGTTCAATCGAAACGTGCACGATCGTTACACTAAGATTAATGAAATAGAATAAGGGATACTAGTCGCCCTTGTTTTCTTTTCCAGAGAGGGAAGCCTGAAACACACCGCCGGAGACAAAGACAAAAAGTTTGGTGGCGCATTTCTAGCTCCATGCTGGTCTCCATTAGCCCATCTGTCGTGGGGTTCCCCTCCACACGGGGCTGGCGTTTCCTACACGTTATCACTATATTAACCGGGTTCCCCAAATTTTACTTTGAAGCGGATGCATTGGAGAAAAGCGAGAGGAAAAAAAACACGCAGCTGTCGAAGTTTCTGCACCGAAGCTTCCCGGTGAGCTGGCTGCTTGCAGATCGCCTCCGAGCCCCCCTTCCCTCCCTCCTTCCTCGCTCCTTTTCCCCTCGTGGTGCCTTAGCTTCCCGGACTCACCTCCAGCATCCAGGTGGCCACGACCCTCCTCATGTACGGGGTCACCTCCCGCTGGACGCACTTGAAGTAGTTGGGAGCGGGCAGGTACTTGTCCTCCACCCGCAGCAAGGAGTCCAGCACCCGGTTGGTCAACAGGTTGGAGTCCCAGTAGGCCCTGCGAAAGGTAGGCCTGTCCCCCTCGCAGCCCAACAACTGGGGCTCCATGCCGCCTCCCCGCGCTAACCCTCGACGGCTACTGCTGCTTCGCGGTATCGATTAAGCTAGCAAACTCGCATCAGCCTACTTTGACACTCTTGCTAGCTGCCTCATAATTGAAAGAAAATGTTTGCTAACTTTGGAACTTTTCTCTTTAAGTTACTTTTTTTGTTGTCGTTTTTTTTTTTAAACAAATTTAACCAGGCACGTATAAGTGAAATGACTCCTTGTTTGTCTTCGTTGAATTCCTAATCCGGCTAGAAGGGGAGATAAGGTCCGGCGTGGCTGCTCACACCGAAACAATGTTCCACCGCGAGTCCGCTGCGGGCTTTAAATACTCGGTGCTTTACATTAAACGTGGCGAGATGCAACTTCCGGTATGGAACTTTCAAAATAAGAGAGGCCTTTAATCCGCAACATGGGTTCCAATGAAGACCGAGCGGGAACGACGGCCATGGTAGGCTTTCACACTGAAAGCGGAAGTAGTAAAGATGCTCCGTCGCGGTCTTAGTCCCTTAACTTGACGATATGTCGAGGGGTATGGAACAATGGAAAGTTCTTGCTGCTGAAATTCCAAATAGACCAGTTTGGAGTTTTAAGGTTTTCCACATTTCCTTATGGCTATTGTTACTGTTAATTTGAAATTTCACTCGAATCCAAACACATGCAAGCAAAACCTTAAAGTTTTGAGTATTTCATGACGAATTCCACTCCATAAATGTGCTTCAAGGCCTTTTATTCCTATGAACTATTTGGTTTTCTTTTCCTTTCGTCCTGTTGTTTAATGTGCCTTTTGTCTCATACATATGTATATATATTAAGAGAATGAGAGCGATGCTCCATTAAAATAAATATGAAAAATAAATCTCCCGGCTGTGTAAGAGTCAAAGTGTCGCGTTGGAAGCGGTAGTAGATTAGCAGTGAATTCAATGCAATAAATATATCCCGCGGGACTCTTCTGAGACTTTACACCTCCGAGTTGCCCCACCCACCACCCATCACCACGCATATTCATTCATTTACAAGGGGCTTTACAAGTTGGCAACTCGCTCACACATTCACGAAAGGATGGCACAGCCATTAGGGGGTCATTGTTACGTCGGAGGAGGCATCGACGCGACCTCTGAAGGACACAGCGCTGCAAACAGCGGCCGTTCCACCCACTGAGAAACTAAGCACTTTATTTTCAGTTGTATTACACGTATTTCAAGCTCATGCTACTTTTGCATGAATTGTATTTGATGGTATTTCCTCCATATTGTTGTGAAATATTCAAAATGTCACGAATTTACAAACAAAGGCCAAACCCTTTGTCGGATATTCAAACGGTGTGTATCTTAACAGGCAGTCACAATCACCGACCAGCTTGCGTTTTATTTGTTGTAATTTGAGAGAATATGATTGACCTTTGCACGGCGAGTTCAACTAATGATTTGAATAAGATAAGATAAGATTCTGTACCTGCAGAGGGGAAAAACCTGAAAGTGTTTTAGGAATGTACTTTGTCTTTTCTGAATGTGATGCACAAAATGTTTTTGGATTATTTTTGAGTTACAAACCAATGGATCGACATAATGATCACATAGCGGTTTGAATCGGTAAACACGGAGGCTTTGTGTTTGTCTTTGAAAACCCTCTTTTTCAAATAAATATACTTGAAATGAGAACTCTTATGAATTTTTGCCATCATTTTAAAAAGTCGTCGTTTCCTTCTGATTCAACGTACAAACACCGACAGAGCACCTGGAAAGTCTTTTTAATGGAAAAGTTTGAATGCTTTCACTTTCATTGCTCAGTTAAAAGCAAACACGCAAGATAAGGTGAATCAATTGTTAACTTTATGAATGGAGAGAATGATAACCTAAAACAGGAAGCAGGTTTATAATTTTTTTACTCTGTTGACGTAAATTGCATGACATGCAAATATTCACCCTCTCATTCAGACGTCATATAGACAACATACAGTTATTTACCATCTCATTCAGACGTCCAACGGAGACATGCAACTGTTTATTCTCTCATCCTCAACAACTCAGACACATAAAACCATTCACCTTGTCCTTCACAACCATTCACTCACTTATTCAATGTCAAAATGAGACAAATTATTCACCCTCATGTTCACATGTTATATATGAAATCATTCCCTTTCTTCCAAACTATTCATTCTTTCATTCACGCCGTTCATCACTGTCTCGTCCAGATGTCCAGATAATGTAGGGTCTCCCGCAAACCACGGCGCCGCCCCAGCTTGTTGCATCGCCTATGAATTTAGTGTTGATCTTCTGGCAATTTATAACATGCTTTCATGGAATAAAACATTCAACGTGCGGCTCTTGGATGTGCGTGTTTTTATGATTGGGTTTTATCAGATCTAATATACGAAAATACTGTTACCGGCTGACGTTGGGTTTTGAATAACACCGATGATTACTGTTCCTTAGTGGTGGAAAGATTTACGGCTTTCCTCAATAAACCTTCAAAGTAGCAGCCCAGACCGGAGGAAGCCATTCACAATAACGTGCTGAGTTCCCCGGGGTGACATTAACATCGACTCACCACTTTCTCACCTTCTGCAGGTCACGTGCGTTTCCCCCGGAGGGACACGCATTCTTGTAAAAAGTGGGCGTGACACAGGAAGACCATGCGGGCAGGAACTCACAGCAGCAACCGTATCAGAACCCAGGCGGAATTCTTACGGCGAGATCCGTCGAGACCCCCGACGGTTGGACTCGAGGTCTCGCGAAGGAGACTGAGAACCATGTCCGTGTCTCTGTCTGTGCGCGACCTTTCACCCCGGACGCTCGGGGTGGCTGGGTCCGGGGTCACGCTCTGGACACCGTATACAATAGTCGTCTACACGCTCTATTGATACGTCTTGATTGATCCCTCTCACAATAGAGACCGATCTTTGGCGATCAGCTCCGCCGGCCTGCTGCTGGACCCGCCTCGGCACGCAGGGTTCACCGCAGACTCCCGGTGAACCCTCGCCCTGAGCAGGTTACCGGTGGAATTCAGCATTTTCTGGGTTTACTCATATGTTTTAACACCCTACATTTACCTGAAAGCTCAAATACTGATGATATCTCATCTAAGCGGGTCATCCGCATTCTTTCTCTTCCTTTTCCCTTCCAAAACAAAGATGCTCGCGGAGATCAGGGCTGTGAAAGAGCCCGAGGTAAAGAGCGCGAAGCCCGATAATGATGCCGAAGATGAATGTGGCATTTCGGACGCGCAGAGGTCTCCCGAGCCGAGGAATCCGACCCGACCATTTATGTCCGAACCGGTGATAAATGAAAAGAAATAGATGGAGAACGGTGGGAAGGTTTAGTCCACGTTGGCGCCGGGACCTTTAAATTATCACCGATAATAGCCGCCGCCCATCGGCGTCACTTTTACATGATTTACACACGCGCGCGACAAACGGTCGACCGTTCCGCTTCCACGATCCTGAAAGCGGATTCGTTCAGGGTGATACTGAATCATCTGCGGCGCGACGGCACACATTCAGCGATCGAAACGCACATTTAGCTGATCCTATGAAGTCATTTAAGATGCAATTTAAGTGCATGTTTAAATGTTCTACGCCCGCGGGTCGCAGGTAGAACAATGACCGGGTTGAGATTAAAAGTTAAAAAAGCTAAAATGGATGACGGCGTGAGGCCACGGGGAGGAGACCACGCCTTCAGCTACTGGTTCTTCTGGTAGCTTCTTTAATGCTGTTGTGACATTTACGCGCCTTCGCACACCGCCACCCGTGTCGCTCGGCCTTCGGTGACCAGCTCGAGGGACCGGCCGAAAGAACCGCTAATCAAACGTTCCTGGAGTTCTAGACTGACACTCTCCCATCGGAGCCGCCCTAAGAATATCTCCAAAGGCCGACAACGACGGCGGCGGCGGCGGCGGCGGTGGGTTTTGTCTTCACTTAACCCAACTCTAATCACAGTGTAGCCGCGTCGCATGATTCAGCAGAGGGTTTTGCACAAAGCGACTTTAAACACTACATGTTGCCGTCCAGCTCTTTAGTCTGGTCGTCTGGCGTTCGCGGATCCGGATTTGACTCAGTGCAGGGCTTGAAAAGGAACAACTGGCATATCATTAGTCTTAGTACGACAGAAGGAGCCGTGAGTGGTCGTCACGTGGCAGCAGAGGAATTCACCGCGGGAGGAAGGACAATGTGGAAGGTAGGCCCGAGCCTGCGGGGAGACGGGTATTGAGTGCGAATGATCCGCAGAGAGGATCCCTCAATGAGACCAGGGGAAAGACGATGACGCCGAATTAAAACGGGAGCGCGCGAATACTTTGAATCCCGGTGTTTTAAAGCAGCGCGGGGGGCCGGAGCGTTGGCTTGCGGAGCTCCTCCGCTGTGGAACCGTCTTCAGATCTCAATCCGGAGTGGGCGGACACTCTCTCTTTGTTTAAAAGCAGGCTTAAAACCCTCCTTTTTGAGGGAGCTTTTTGTTAGCGCTAGGCTAGCCCTTAGCTACGCAGGCTTACTCTGCTGAGGGATATCCCATCATGCACTTCTTTCGTTCCATCTTCCATGCACGGCAGTGACCTCACCTGTTCTCCGAGCCAGCCGCCGTTGTTAATTCTTTTATGAATACTAAAGCCGTGTCGCCAACCGGTCGAGGCAGAAAGCCGCCGCTATCGACCGGCGATCTCCCCGAAGTTACCGCTCGGTAAAAGATGGCGTTTCCTCGCCGATTGCTCGCTCCCGGGTTTCCGCGGATCATCTTAAGGATCGTGATCCAGACCAGGAAAGTGTCATCGGACGACCGCGCCGTGATTTGGCGCCGTAGAAATAAAACCTGACTTGACTTGAGGGCACGGAGCGAAACATTGGTCGGTCAACAGTGGAGATCTGTTTATATCTATTCAAAGGTATTTCGGGCGGTTATATCCCTCCACCACATCTGCGGTGAAGCGCGGCTCTGTCAGAGATGACTTCCAACCTCCTAAATCAAATTTCCCCTTTTACAAGAACGGCCAGGTTCCTCCGTGCCGGCGACTATCGTTCATTTGTACATTTGTGTTCAGGAGCGACGGCGCAGAAGGGTGGGAGGGCTCCGTGCCGGGAAACTTTTTCAGTTGAACGTTCGGCGCTGTGAATAACTGTATTTGCATTGCGTCGCTCCAAACAAGACCTTGCACAAACATCTTTGCTGTGTGTGCCTTGCAATAAACTTTTACACCAGCGGCAAGTATGATAACTTCCGATGAATTGAAGCTTCTTCGCTACAATCGGAGCACTTTGGTGCGTCCGAAGCCGGCGGCCGTGGCAGCTATCTTCCGCTGAAGCCCCCCCACCCTCTCCAACCGGCGCTCGCGTGTAGGAGGGGAAGGAAACACTCAAGTGCGTCAGCATCTTTTAACTCTTTGAAAGCCTTTGTGTCGCGCCTATTGCGCCCGGACACGAGGGCAGGGAAAGCACAAGGTGCTTCTTCCCAAAGAATGTGTCTCTCTCTCTCTCTCTCTCTCTCTCATCCCCCAATGCCGGCCTTCGACTCCGACCCCCACAGTGTTGGGTTGCCGGGGGGGGGGGGGGGTATCTGTGTCCGGCCTACGGGTATCTCTATAAACGCAATCGCTGAAACATCTGCGCACATCTCGCGCAACCGATTTTTAAAGACCGATCGTGCATTGGATCGGATGCAATCGCTCAGTCTCGGTTTTACTTCTCAGATCTCGGAGATCTGGGAATGTGGAGGATATTTACGAAAACCTGCCGCTGGAACAGAAGAGGAAGCGCGGTATTCGAAGAATTTTCCTCATAGAAAACCAATGCGGTTTAAAGAGCACTTGATAGTAAATTTGAAATCATTTTTAACGCCTTTTTGTTTCGTATTTGCGACTGTCTGACCTGAGATGGGCCGACCGGGCCATGTGAGTTTGATATCCCCTTTCCAGAAGTTCTGTTTAAGAATCTGCAAATCCCTGCCGCCGAAGCCCAAACCAACATCGGCATCATCGTCCATTTTAGATGATACAATGTGAATGTAAGCAGAAAGAATGAGTTGAAAGAACTGAAAGAGAAGGTTTTCTCATAAAAGCTTTCAAAACCAAGGGTACACACACAATGGGGCATGATGAAAAGATGGATAGAGTAATTGTCCTGTTAAGTGATCCGAAAAGACAGGATAAGGGAGGGGGTGGAGTGCGTGGCGGTGTGTGTCTTGTGAGTGTGTGTGACACAACGCACTGAGAGGCCAAGGGTGCTAACAAGAGGAAAACCCCAACACAATACACTCTTCAGCGGGCGCCCCTTCTCTGCCTCTACCCCCCAAAAGACATATCAAAGAAGAAGTTGGACACCAGAGGGGACTGCTAGGACCAAAGACAAAACCCGTCCCGGCGTTCCTTCCCATGCACGTCGCTCGGCTCGCTCGTACGGACCGACCTCCGGGTTCCTTCTGCGTGCGCGGGACGATTAAATAACGGCGACGGGACGGACGGCGGGTCGCCCCTTGCTGTGTCTTCGCGTCGCTCCGATTGTTGTCCGACGGCTCGATCTGGCTCCGCACAACAGAACCGCTTCTGCCGGGGCAGAAAATTACATGGGTTATAACTTTCCAGCGACAGCTATGGACAATGTGCGGAGCATGTTATTATGATGCTAATTGCCGTTTGGTACTTCCATTACCGCGGCCAGTGTGGCTAATTGCGCACCCTTATCTCCCCTTCGGCTAATAGCGGACCCACAGGGGAGCATCCCGGGCCCTGTCCTTTTTTTCTCTTTCCGCAAAGCGAGGAATCGGCGACCTGCCGCAGACGCTTCATGTGAACCGTCGGCCCGGTTGGCCTCGGAACCAAAAACGTTATCGGCGGTCGACGGAGCCACATCCTTAGAACCATACCGTTTATACGAACACACCGTCGCTATGGGCCCACAAGTGAAAGTGAAACTTTCACACCTTCCTTTTTATGTTCTCCAAAATGCAGCAGCCGCGCTCAGCTGGAACCGAGAGGGATTCCACCCAGCTTTCCGACCGAAGCGAAGTTACGAGAGCGAGGAAGGGGATGTTTGTTTGTCGCCCTGGCGTTCGTCACCCTAAATTTACCGTCCAATAAATGTCAAACACGAGGGCGAAGTGGATGCCTCCGTCCACCAACGTGTGGTGATCTCCTATATCATGTGTCGTCCTCACAAAGACAGGAACTGCGCTCGTTCGCGGCCAAGCCGTCCCCGGGGTTCGGCATTTTTGATAAAGTGTGTGAATAGGGCCTTTCCCCTCCCGTGCTGCGGTTAAACTCCGCCGCGAATGGAAGGTCAGGACAGGAGGGGGATGACCTCTGACATTTTGTGTCTTTCTGTCTAATCCACGACACCCAGGAACTGAGTGAGATTCATGGCCCGCCTCCCCTCCGCCGCCTCCCGATGCAATCCATCCCCTGCACTCTCCCTGCTCCTCTCTTTGGTCTTTGTCCGTCATTCTCTCCCTGCCCCCTCGTGACCTGTTACTTCCATTTTGGCCCCCTTGCCTCTTTTTTTCCCCCTGCCCTAACCTCCCTGCAACCCCCTTTTCATCTCCCTCCCTCTCTCTGTTTCTGCCTCCTCCTCCTCCTCCTCCTCCTCCCCCTCTTGAGTTATTTTCCTTGAGCTCGCGCTTGTGAAACTACAGTTTTTAGAGCCGCCGGGGTTTCCGCACAGAGTCCGGGGCGGGTTTTGAGTCACCACGAGAAGGAAAACGCCTTTTCCAGTTCGCCGTGTGACAGTTGTTTATCGTTTGTGTGACATTCAGTCGTTTACCGGTCACAACAGCGGTCAGCGATTCCTCCTCCGCCGGAGGGTCCCCGGTTGGATTCCCACAGGGTGGTGAGGCACGCCTGCCATGAGGCAGGGGAACTGCGTGCCTCACTTGGTAGCTCTTCGCAGCAGTTTCATGATCGCTCAACACAAGAAACGAGTAACATACATACAAAAACACTGTACTTTGGAAATATAGTTCATTTAGCAAAAGTGTTAAACATTTTAATAGTGACATACAGTGAGACAGCAATACAGTCTTAGTGCAGAGCATGCCAGCTGTCAGCTGTTGTTGGCAATCTACATTGAGGCTCAACAGTCCCTGGCCTCACCTCACATCTCCTCTCAGTATTTGAACCTCACACATCATTGAATCAAATGAAAATTACCTTTATAGTGCAAATCGCTGGAAAAGATAACCATTTACAGGACTGTCTCAGAAAATTAGAATAATGTGATGAAGTTCTTTATCTTCGGTAATGCAATTACAAAACAAAAATGTTATGCATTCTTGATTCATTACAGATCAACTGAAATATTGCAAGCCTTTTATTATTTTAATATTGCTGACTGTGGCTTACATCTTAAGAAAACTCAAAAATCCTATCTCAAAATATTAGAATATCATGAAAAAGTATGTTTTGTCTTTTTAATTGCATTACAGATGATAAAGAGCTTTATCACATTATTCTAATTTTCTGAGACAGTCCTGCAAGTCTTTTTTCATTTTCCTTTTTTTTTCTTTCCAAGAATGGCAAGTGAGGCAATGGCCTCTCCTGCCTCCCCTGACTGCACGTCGCTGGTCTCTACTTCATGCGTGAACCAGAGAATGTTGATTGTGTGGAAGAGAGCGAGCGATTTTCTGTCTCTATATAACACACGTATGACAGAGTGAATGCTTTATGTATCATTATGATGTACGAATGACCAAGTGATTAGTTGCATATTTCTATTTGATGCTTGAATGAGCAGGTAAATAGCTGCATGTCTATATGACACATCAGTGAGTGAACAAATGAATGAGTGAAATGCATTGTATTCTACCCACTGTTCTATTGCAATGTTCACATGCATAGCTATAATCATATTTATAAAAAGCACATATTCCGATGCACCACAGACAGTAGAAGTAGTGTTATTCTACACTGTACATGTGACAATAAACACTTTAAACGCAATAAACACTATAATGTGTGAATGAGAAAGCATAGATTGTGTGTCCATATGAAATGTGAATGGTTGTATGTCTCTTTATGTGGCCCTGCGATGAATCGAGGGCAAACCCTGGCCAAAGAGTTTGGATATGCTACAGCCCCCCATGTAAAGAATGAATGAATGAATGAATGAATGAATGAATGAATGAATGAAGACATTTAATCATGACATATTTAGAGGGAAATTCATTTTGCATTATAATCAGCCAAAGGCATCGCCTTACTCCTAGGAGCAGGAAGCAGATACTTTGTGTACATGTCGTGATAAGACCGCTAAGCTTGCGTTGTTGACGCTAAGTGACGGTTAAATTGATAAATACCATGAAAACTTTAATAAACTGCATTCATTGGACAATTTTGCTCCTCTGGCGGCAGCACTTAATGTACAGTTGGATATACAGTTCCTGAAGATGCAGGTTTCTGCCAAGTCAAGCTGCGAGTCAGCAGATTGTGTCGGGTCCAACCAGAGTCCGAGTCACTTCACTCAAGTCCACAAATCCGGCACTTCCTCCATTCATTCTTTCGTTCATTGTCTTTACTGCTTGTCCCGCACACAGGGTCACGCAGGGGGTGGGGGGTCCGAGCCCGTCCCCGGTGGACGCCGCAGCAGGAGGCGGGGCTTAACCTGAACCAATTGCCGGTCAATCGCAGGGCCACATACAGAGACACACAACCCGCAACTCGTTCACACCTTAAGCCACCCATACATCAGAAGATTTGGGAAAAAGACTCGTGGAAAGCGATCATCTCACACCCGCTCACATATAAGAACGAGTTTTTAGTCGCAGAAATTTGACAAAGACCGTGAATCTTACAGGGTGATTATTTACAAGACTACAACCAGATTCTTTCGGCAATTTCTCCCCACCATGCAATGTTTTCCTCGGGTACCTGCAGACCCTCTGCTATTTTCAGCCCATCACTCGGTGGAGATGCGTCGGAGAGCGGACGTTGTCCAAGCCGGGCCGTTCCGCCCTCAGCTCGAACCATCCGCTCCTCTTTCCGGACGCCCCACACCGATCGAGACGTCCTTCTCCGTTCCCGTTTGTCAAGACCGACGACAAATACCGTCTCTGCCCCTCAATACCGCCCCGGGGATCGCTTGCCTACCAGGTTTCCTGTTTCCAGTTTTGTCGGAGCTCATCTATCGGTTGTTGATGGTGTTATGTCACCGGAAAGGCTTGCAATAAAATCAAACACGTTTGATATTGTGGTAAAACTAGGAAAAAAGACCGCAACAGCTCGGGTTACCACCTTAGACTAGGAGCACACTGCGAATCCAGTAAAACTCCTAGAATGTATCTCTGACTTTGAGTTTTAGTCTGGGACGGTGTAAATAAGCCCAGCATAGAAGTCCATTCACCCGCTGCAGGAAAACCTGGCATCCCAAGTTGGAACTGAACACGGAACACCAACCCCTATTTTCCAGAAGCTATACGAAATGTTAGCATCATGCTTATACTGTCTAAAGACGGGGAATAAATGGCTTATTTCGTGCAAAGATGCTCCAAAAAACTCCCCAACAACGAAACCAACCTTCAGGATAGTTTGTTCGCCCTGAGCGAAAAAACATGACTCGTCAAAACACACCTACAGTACCTTTAAGTACGTCGCTAAGTACAAAATTACAGAAGAAAAGATAATACTTTGCAGTTATGTCATCTCCTATTATTATGCAACAGTCCATATGCCGGTGCCTCTTTTCCATAATCTTTAAATAAACAACAGGATATCTTCATGGGATTAACACCGACCAACATATGGTTTATATCCTTCGCACACACACACACACACAAACGCGCAAATGCACACGCACGCACGTGCACGCAGACCCCATTTTCTTTAATAGTGGTTTAAAAGTGCAGATGACTGGTTCCTCTTGGCCCACTTAAAGAACAATAGGCGGACTAAAGGTCACAGATACAAGACTGTGGGAAGACGGTGGAGGACACACGGGGGCCGAGGGATGGATGAGGGCGAGGCGGGGCTTCGGGGAGGTTCAGGGGGATTCAGGGGGATTCGGGGGGGGGGGGGGGCGTAGGGAGGCCGTTTAAGATGGGACTGATATTCATGGTCCCCTGAGGATGATGCTGTATATTCATGATACTTCAATGAGGGTTGCGGCGCGTAACATTTGCAAACCACGTGGCGCTTTCCTGCCGATTCTGTGAAGTTGTAGTTAAAAAAAATGGCGGTAAAAAGTGGGGCAGAGGAAGCCGTCGGTGGGCGGGGGGGGGGGGTAAATAAAGTGCTATTAGACCTACTTTTCATCACATGGCCCTGCAGCTACAGCAGGTGGGAATGACAAGAAAATCCCTTCTTGCAGATTAGCAGATTAGATTTAGCTATCTGAAGTTGACAGGATGGATCCTTAAAGCGTTCCAAACACACACACACACACACACACACACACACACACACACACACACACACACACACACACATACATATTTCCCGAGACAATGTTTTTGCTGTTTTATGATGAAATCAATACGTCGTTATTATTTATGTTTTTATATGTTGCATATGTTGTTATATCAGAGAGGAGAATGGATATGCCCTTAAAGCAGAGAGAGTTTCTGTCACTTTGGATCCGGTTGTTTCAAAAGACTTGATTGACGCGGTTATGAGAAGAATCCCAATATTCTGGTTCACTGTGACGGCTGCAACACTTTGACCTCTGCAGGCTCTGCAGAGATCCTGGCGACGGTCGCCAAAAAGCGCTCCTCTTTGCTTTTCACTCGACGTTCACATTGAAAACTTCAATCCTGCACTGACCACACACACACACACACACACACACATGCACATCCACACACTTCTTAATGCCAGTTTTTAGAGCATGGCCTTAGATTTGGTCAAAACTCGAGTTAGATTCTCCTAAAAGTAAAGGTTGCAGTGACATTACAAGCCGGTGTTTTAGCCTTATCTGTCACAGATGCTACTTTCTGTCTCTGACACACATTCAGCGCAGTTAAAAGATGCCGAGCGGCGAGGAACCAGGGGTGGGCTGGGGCTGCGGGGGGGTGGAGGGTGGAGGGTGGAGGGTGGAGGGTGGCGCGGGGGCTGCAGTCTTATCTCTTATCAGTGCCCCTGTAAATGAACTGCACTCATAAAACAGCAGTGTTTCATGTAAACCGCAAGGTGTGCCAGGGTGTGTTTGTTTGTGGTAGATGGATGACATGACACACACACACACACACACACACACACACACACACACACACTCACACACACACACACACAACCTGCGTGTGTCTTATTGATAGGTAGTCCTTATATGGGCTTCCTTTTTGTCTCCACGTGCTCTGTGCAGTTTTAATGCATGCAGGAATCTAATAGATGTTAGTTATGTAATATTTATATTTGCAAGGTTAGAATTAAGTTCTGTTACACTCTCTCGTGAAGGGTTGGTACCTCCCTGTACCTCTATATGCCTGCTTCCTGCATCGAGTTTTGGGCTGAACACACCGCAGACCGCGCTTGTGTCGGCCCACCCTTGGTTTTTAGGGTCGATTAAGACAATAACACTCACATGCAAACGTTATTAGACTGATCTTTCCCGCCCTCTCTCTCCTCTACATCCTGAGATGTGTCATTTCTGGCGACTCCACCATCGAAATTGCCGCCGACGTGACTATATTTAGATTTATCTTGAGCCACAGAGACGGAGCACACCTGCAACCTAAAGCGGCGCGTGAGGCTGCAGAGCAAGGCGAGGAGCACCGGAGTGACTTCCTCTTCTGTTTACAATCCAGGGCAGCGACGCCACCTGCCTCCCGGGCCGGTTGGTCGACTGTCGGCAGCTCCTGGAGGTGCACGGGAGCTGTTTGTCGGCTCCCCCCCGCTTTCTGTATGCTTTGCTTTACGAGCGACCTGCGTCTTCCGACCCTCCGCTCACTAGACATCGGTAATTTCAGCTGTTTTATTGCCCCGCCTGTTTCTCAAACCATTACAGCTTGAATGCAAAGGATCAGGCGAGTCCAATAAGAGTTGGAATTGGATCGTCAAAGGTCCGATTCAACGTATTTTGAAATTATAATCAAAGAATCATCTCCGAATATAAAATACAGTGGGGGTCCTCGGCCTATATCACCCTGCGCTTGCAGCGTTTCAACTTCATGGTAAATCTGATAAATAATTTTAAAAATGAATTTAGAAACAAGCTTTGAAAATACATTAATAAAAATTAAAAAAAAACTTGAAAAATAAACGGAATAAATGTAATAAATAAAAAAAAATTATTAAAAATAAATTTCATGACATCATGGTTGGAAGAATATACGTTACACTGTAAACTCAGGACTCAGTACTTGTGATCAAAACAAAATAAAACGCTGTTGCAAAAGTGCACTGTGGATAACTGGAACTGGAGAAAGGATGGATAGCTGCAGATATCAGGTGATGGAGGTTTGACGGGCAAAAATCATGATGATCAACCTGACCTGTTGCGCACCTTTAAATTATTATTATCAAGAAATGTAATCAGCAATAGAAGAATAACTGCAGCCGTGGTTTACCAGCATCCAATAGGTTGCTGGACGACATGGAATTTTGATTATATGGAAAAAGTGCTACTGAACATCAACTCTTGGAGGACACATCCCAGCAACCACCTTCAGAGGCGATTACAGGCATGGCATCTACACGCAGAAAGTCAACCCTGAAGCCTTTCTTAATATCTGACTGCAAAAAAAATGTGGGGAAAATACCATCTAAGCAAAATCTTTCAGAATGCTGTAGATGCACAGCAGAGCAGATCCTGGGGCACGACACGGCCGATTCATCACACTCACTGGAAACCACACGCGTGCCGAGCAAACACATATGGATAAATAAATTGCAAAAAAAAAAAAAAAAAAAAAAAGGAGTAAAACAAGGAATTAAAACAAACCCGGCGTCGCTCTGGTTGCTCCAATGAGCCGGTGCACGCCGGGGTTTGTGGGGAGAGAGAGGGTCAGCGGATGAACACAAGTGTTGGTAAATGAATAGCTGTCCGGCCAGTGTGCTGCAGCAGGTGCTGCCTTTGTTTCGACACCAGACATCCCATACAGTGGCCTCATCAACCTTACTGTGTGTGTGTGCACGTGCATGTGCATGTGCATGTGTGTGTGTGTTTCTCCACAGATATACAGAGCTCCTATACGGCCTGCACATGCATTCTCTGCCTGCCTGTGTGTGGATCCGCACGCTAAATCCACGGCGTTCTGCTCCAACAGAAACGTTCCAGTGTGGAAGAACCCGCGGGTTCTACGGGGGAGCCGGTGCGCTCGGGTCCCATCTGCGGCGGGGTGCAATGAATGGTTCGATAATCCCGCAGACAAAGGCTGGGTAGGTCCTTCTCAAATGCAGAAAACCACTGAAAAAACATCCTCCTGCACTTTTTTGTCATCATTTCTTCGCAGAAACACAAAAACTGCAGCTGAAATTTGTTGCATTCTTGACGGCCTCTCAGATCGAACTCCTTCCGGACAAGTGAATGTTTTATTTCTACGGCGCCAGATCGCACACGATGGTTTGATGACCCTTTCCATGTAGAGCAGGTCTGGATCACACTGATGAGAAAATCTCTCAACATGTCATAGTTTTTGTTAGATTATAAAATGTTTTTTCGCAGCGGAGGCCGCTAGTGATGTTTACATCACAAGGCTGCACTAGGCTCCGCCCCCTTCCTTTTATCCCACAGTGCAAAAACACGTCATCGGCGCGACCTTTCGCATTTGGACCTGAGGAAAACGCCAAAGACGGACATTCAATTGAGCTTCAAAATGAAGACAAACAAAGACGTAAAGAGGCAAGAGTTTGCTAAAGATGCCGGTGCGCTTGCGGCAACTGCGTTGCTATGCTAACAGAGAGAGAGCAGCTCCTCTTTTTGTCAACAGCTGTGTGCCGCACACTTACGGACCGCCATGCTTCCTCTGTGATGGTGCCGGTGCTGGTCTTTGGTCATCAGATGCTCGCTCTGCGTTCTCGGGTTGTTGACGTCCTCGAGGGGGGGAACATCCGGCGTTTCCTGCCTGTTCCAGCGAGCTTCACTCGTTTGCTGAGGACCTTTTGTCTGCAAGAAAACAAAAGACAAAGTGTTTGGCATCCGTTTAAAAATTAGCAGCACCCTTAAGCTCTTTCAATAGCATAGCTTACCTCGGCAAAATGCATCCGGAAAGAAGCAGTGAGAACACGGCGGCGTCCACAGGCAATTTTTCCACTCCTTTTGCCTCTTCTTGTCCCTTGGGAAGCCCTGTAGCCTAGCATCAGTCCCTTCAATTCCCTTGGACTGGAAATGGCACCCTAAAGCAGCACAATGTGGCATTATTAGCGTACACACTGCACCGAGCCAAAGCTAACGCTAGCAGAAAGCCAAATTCAGCACCCTGCAGCCTGAATACATCATCAACCCAACATGCATTACAATGGTAAAACGCAGCGGCCGTGCATGTCACACCTAGGCCTTCAGTAGTGCTACTTTTATCAATCCACCCCTCAATAACTGCTATAAAATCCATCTTATTATGCAGTTAGTGGACTGAAAGTGACAGACAAATCCTTTTCCTCGCTGCATTCGGCATTGCCCGATCTTTCTTAGCCGTGTCCAGCTTTTCTTGAAACGTCCATCTTGAAAATGGTCTTGCCAATAAATTTGGTTAAACGCTTGTCTGAAAGCAGCATAATAAAGGAAAAAGCGGACAGAGGAAGTGGACAGATTATTAAAAAGTATTCACGATCAAAATATTATTAAAATCTGTCTGTTGTTCAAATATTTTTGGCCAGCAGAGAAGGCCTTGCACAAAATATGTGTTAAAAATCACGATTTTTAAAGAAATAATTCGTTGTGCTTTTTTAACAACACATGCTAGTATGAGACAAACAGTAAAGTATATTTATACCAGTTAGTCCTCGCAGCAATCGCGGTGAGACGCTTCGGTAGATCGAGCCAAATGTTAGAAAGCCAGAGAACTCCGCAAGTGCAGGCAGGAGAGGAAGCGTGCAAGACCACGTTTGTGCATCTTGCAACTTCTCACCCAGTCCAGCGTCCTCGGCGCCGCTTCGTGCACGACGAACCCGCCCAAGCGACCGCGAGCCGCGGCTTATCGATACGCGGCCTTCTACCGTCTAGACTTTGTAACGATTCATTATTTGTAACCTATAAATGAAGGGCTGGTGGTCCTTCTGGCATTTCCTGGATATTATTAATCGACAGAGTGTGTGTTTATGTGTGCGTTCGGTTTCACTTTTACCGGAAGACAAATGAGATCAAAGTGAATGTTAAAGTGAAGTGGAGGAAACTCTGCCTCACTCGTCGGGCCTCCGACGAGCCGCGGCGCTGGAAATAGACCTCACAGGAAGCGTGTAGACTTTGCATGGGGCGAGATAGAAGGTGCAAAGCAAACCGCTGACCGCGGCGCTCTTCTTGCAAAGCGGGTCCGGGGGGGCTGAGCGTGTCCTTCGGGCTCGGCCGCGTCCGGCTTTCTGGGAAGACGCTGCCTGTGACGGCGACGGGGTCACGCTGCAGCCAGATACAAGGAGACAGTAAGACGCAGAAACCACAACCCCGGCTCTGGACTGCACTGTCATTATTTTTTTTTTTTTTTATATATACACATTTCCCGGACTGACTCACTCGCTCTCGTTGTAATTAAGCGAATAACACAGCGATGACTGGAGCGCCGGTCCAAATCGAACCCGACCTGCCGTTCAAGTGATGTCATTGCAAACAACACGTTCTACATCGGTACGCAGAAGGAACTGTATATGTTGTAAATACTTGCAGCGACATATGGGTTTTTGGACTTTCACCCTCTGTGTGTGTGTGTGTGTGTTGATATGAGCGGAAAGGTGGAGAGCATGGGAAAACAATGTGCGGTCCATCACAATGCGGCCGGACATGCTCGATGGGACAAATTAATTTTATATGACATTATTCAGGGCGATTAAGAAGCGGGCCATGCCACCCGCTGAGGCTCCACTTCCTTGGACGCCAAGCCCTTCTCACACGTCTCTCCTGAGGAGGCTGCCACGCTCCTCGGGCCTCGTCTCCATTGTTGCGGATGTGAGTCTGCGGATTCTGTTTATGGTCTTCAGTACGTCAGATATGCGGGAGCATTGTTTTGTTTTGAACTCGAGCCCCGAAGAAAACGCCAGCTGGAGGGGGGGGGGGGGGGGGATTCCATAATGGAAAGCTCTGGATGAAAACATGCAGCGCGCTGGTTAGAGCTTCCTCCTCAGCGGCCAGAAGGTCGCCGGTTGGATTCCCACAGGAGGCCTTTCTGCGTGGGGTTCCTCGGGGTTCTTCGGGTTCTGAGATTTTGTTCCGTGGGACTTGACGAAGTTGTCTCTAAATTAAGTACGAATGAAAGAGTGAATGTTGTATTTCTATTATTTTTCTTCTTTTGGCATTTCCCTTCAGGGGTCGCCACAGCGAGTCAACTTTCTCCATCTAACCCTATTCTCTGTATCCTCCTCTCTCCCACCAACTACCTCCATATCCTCTCTCACTACATCCATAAATCTTCTCTTTGGTCTTCCTCCAGACCTCTTGCCTGGTAGCTCACCAATATATTCTCTATCCCTCCTCTGTACATGACCCAACCATCTCAGTCTGGCCTCTCTCACCTTCTCTCCAAAACATCTAACACATGCTGTTCCTCTGATAGACTCATTCCTGATCCTCTCCAACCTGGTCACTCCCAAAGAGAACCTCAACATCTTCATCTCTGCAACCTCTAGTTCTGCCTGCGGTCTTTTGTTCATTGGAACAGTTTCTAGTCCACACATCATCGCTGGTCTCACCACTGTCTTGTACACCTTTCCTTTTATTCTGGCTGAAAGTCTTCTATCACATAGTACCCCTGACACTTTTCTCCACCCATTCCAACCTGCTTGGACCCGTCTCTCCACCTCTTTTCCACACTCTCCGTTGCTCTGGACTGTTGACCCAAAGTACCTGAAATCCTCCAGCTTCTTGATCTTGAACGTTCTATCTCTATATAACGTGCAAATGAGCAGGTGAATAGTTGTATCCTTATATGACATGTATATAGTTGTATGTTTCTATATGACGTTTGCATGACTGACTGACTGACTGACTGACTGAATGAATGAATGAATGTCTCAATATGTGGCCTTGTGATCAAGTGGCGGTCAGTCCAGGTTAAGCTCCGCCCCTCGCCACATGACAACTGGGCACCAGCACCCGTATAAGAACAGGATAAGCAGAATGAATGAATGAATGAATGGAGATCTGAGCTCTCAATGCGGTGATGAAGAGAAATGCAGAGCTGCGGCATCGACAGCGCTTTCCGCTTCACTTGAGTCAAATCTACAAACACACAACATTCGGGATCTGACATCTCCAACATCATGGCCTACAACTGAAGGTCAGGTTGGTGTTGGAGTAGATGCACATCCAGGCAGGACCAAAACACCGGTGTGCTGACTGTCTGCTCCGCAGCTATCAGTTTAAGGAGGCAAGGACATGATCGGCAGCTAAAAGTACATTTCTGTCGCCACGGAGACGCCGTCGGACCTCCCGGAGATTTAAAACAGGAGCGTCTTCAGTGTCTTCGTCTCCTTTCTCCCGGTCAAGAGTGGAGTCAAAGGCTTAAAAGGGGGGGGGGGGTTATTGTCTCGCCCACCATTGATGAAAATATTCGGGGGCGTGGACGGCGGGCAGCGCCTTCAAAACACCCCTCATTGATCATAAAGTCATCAGTAAAGGGAGAGAATGGCGGAGAGAGACATCTGACTTGTTCCCCCGACGCTCGGACTAGAGGGAAGAGAAGGGAATCAGAAGGAAAGACCGAACCGAGCCATCGGCAAATCCTCCTTCCAAGGACAATCCGGTGGAAACGCCGCAGAGCAGATCTTCGCCGTTGGTGTCGTACGACCGATCACCGCCCGGCCGTGTCTCAGAACGGACACGAACCCCATTGTTGTGCCTCGTCGTCTGTTTGTTGGTTTTAATCATCTGCGGCGGACCAGTCCATCGCGGCCCGGCGTGGCCGGCTCTCTACATCCGGGAGCTATTGTCTGAAATTTGGCAGCGGGGGCAGGACATGTGCCGAGCTCCGGGCCGGATGGACCTGCCCGGCAAAGAGAAGGGGGAAGATGGTGGACCCCCTCGTCCGGGAACCGGGATTGGCTCACCCCCTGCTACAGGACAGAGGAGCAGCGGAGAATGTTGTCTTTCTGGAACTTGATAATTACCTGGGAAAGTCCTGAGAAGGTCACCGGTGCGACAAAAGGTTCAGACGATCCAGAGTCTAAAGGGGCGGCGTTGGAGCTTCTGGCTCACGGAAAGAAGGTCCCTAGTTGGATTCCCGCTGGAGATTTTTTTTCTGTGTGGAGTCTCCATGCTCTCCTGTGCACGGGGTTCCTCAGGGTTCTCCGGGTTCCTTCAGTCCAAACGCATGCAAGAAGTTCACTGGAGACCCTGCATTGTCGGACTTGTGAATAAAAGGGTGATTGGCAGTATGGTTCTATATGGTGTGTGCATGAGTGAAAGATTAGAAGTCTATGAAAATTAGTGAATGAATGAATGAATGAAAGGTTAGAAGTTGTAAATGAATGGGTGAGTGGATAATTTGTGAATGAATGAGTGAATGGTTGTATGCCTCTATCCGCTCAATGACAGCAGAGTGCAGGATAAGCGGGTAAATGAATGAATGAATTCGTCCCGGCAGGTTACAAATAAGAGTCGCCAGACTCCCGGAGAATCGGGAGAAGCAAATGTTTGACATGTGACTCACCGGCGATCGAGCGACCGGCGAATCTGCGCATATTTGAACTGTGCTCCAGATACGAGGCCACCCCGAGCCGCCATTGGTCAGATCTCGCCGCGGCCCGGCTCGGGACCTCTGAGTGACGCCTGCAACAAGGCCACAGCGGGGAAAACACTGTCAACGGGTAGCATATCACGGGAGATAAAGTGTGGAGCAGCCCTCGGGGAAAGGCCTGTCTGCCAAGATATCCGTTTCTTCGGTATTTAAAATTGACACATGGGAAGAAGCGCGTAACAAAGGGGAGGTTGGTAACCTAAATACAGGGGGTTTGTTCACAAAGAGATTCTTTACTTTCTCCCACAATTTCTCCTGAGCAAAATAAGGCCCACTGACGGCGACTGTTGAGAGGAGACACTGACGTCCTGTATGAAGGAGGACGTCGACACCGGTGCGGTTGGAAAAAAAAAAAAAAAAAGCGAGAAGTGCCGGCATGTAAACGGAAGCTGAGCATTTCGGAATTCACCGGAAACCTCGGAGAGCTTTTCTTCTCAACAATGATCGAATGTCAACAAAGTTCCCCTCTTCTTTGTGAAGGAAAGTCAGATGCTTGGTTTTGGGAGAGCGGGCTTTGTGCGCGGCGGGAGGGGCCTGAAAAACCCCTCGCCGCGACCACTAGATGCGAAGGCTTTTCAACATCTGGACGACGCTCACAAAGACCCGGCCACGGGTCCGACCCCGGGAGGGGACGGGTCATCCACGGGGACTCTCGGACTCAATGATCGATAAAGAATGATTAAAAACCCCTTTGTTGACATCGGCGATCGTGCGTGATTTTGATTCAGCGTGTCATTCGTTCACGAATCATACGTGGACACGGAGCCGTTCACACGTCTTATAGAAACATTCACATGTCAGATAGAGACATATGAGCATTCACTCATTCACTAACTCACGTCATATGGAAACCTACCACCGATCACCCTCTCGTGCACACACAATGTTCATCCTCTCATTCACAGGTCACGTAGAGACGTGCAACCATTCACCCTCTCATTTAAAAACCGTATAAAGACATATCGCCGCTCGCTCACTCACTCACTCATTGGCGAGTTGTATAAGGACATGCAGGCATTCACACTCTAAGTCACACCACTTACTCACCAACTCATTTAAGAATAACTTTATTTATCCAGACGGAAATTGTTGTGCCAGAGTTTCAAGTGAAACATAACAATAATAAATAATAGTAGGAAATTGTATAAACAGTATAAAAAAGGGTGGGGGAGAATAAGAAATACAAATAAAACTATAAAGTGTCAAAGTAACAAGTAAAGGCTATAACGTGTCTTAAGGTCTTGAGGACAAAGATTTTGAGATTCCCTGCGGCTGAAGGGAGAGGAATTAAAAAGTCTGATAGCCTCAGGTGGGAAATTTGTTCACGCATATTTCCAGGGACACACAATGTTCACTCTCTCACTCAGGAGTCGTCTAGACGACCGTTCACACATTCATTCACAAATCATATACAGACATGGAGACAGTCACTCATTCATTCATGTCATGTAGAAATATACAAGCATTTGCCCGCTTATTCCCACATCTGGACAATGTAGGCTCTCCAGTGAACCTCCTGCATGTGTGGGAGGAACCCGGAGAACCCTGAGGAACCCCACGGGGAGAACATGGAGGCTCCACACAGAAAGGCCCTCCTGCGGGAATCCAACCGGGGACCTTCTCACCCGGCCTGCTCTCCATGTTGTAGCTCCACCGAGTGAAGAAGCGGAGCATTCGTCCTTCACCTCCAACCGGATGCTTCGATGAACCTGAAAGTTTCTTCTCGCTGGTACGATGGAATGTCCAGAATGTGGGATCGAACCTCAGCGAACGGAGGGAAATGAAAACGCGGAGGCCGCTTTCTCCTCCTTGGACCTCAACCCGCCCTGCATCCCCTGTTAGAAGACAAGAAGTTACTGAGGAGCGAAAGTAATCTGGATCTCAGGTGAAGCATGGCGAGATGTTCTAGATCAGGTGCGCCCGATACGTCCAAGATTAAAACGTATCACTTATGTATGTCATTTTCAAAGTGTGTTTGCCTCATCTGCCGGTCTGCCATTGCTTTACCGAAAAACGTAAATGTGGAGCAGCATTTTCAGGCTGTTCATAAAACTACAACACCGACTTCCCTCCGAACAGGAAAAAGGTGAAGGAACTAAAATCCCAGCAGTCATTTTTCTCACAGCTAACTTCAACCATGCTGCTGACTCCAAGTCATCAGAATAAGGTATTTACCAAAAAAGTACTCTGTTGCAGCGTGCCATAAGGGTTCACGCAGTTACGCAAGAGCCACAAACATTAATTGTGTTAAGTACACTCAGTAGATATATCAATAAATATATATTCAGCATTTCTAGTGGAGGTAGATCATTTTCACATGGTCATTTGAAAAGGCGAAAAAGTGTAGGCACCCCTTTTCTAGAAGGTGCACTTCTTGCAGTGGTGAAGATGTTGAGGTTCCTCTTTGGGAGTGAGGAGGACGGAGAGGATCAGGAACGAGTCCATCAGAGGCGCAGCACATGCTAGATGTTCTGGAGATGGTTTGGACACTTACAGAGGAGGGATGGAGAAGATCTGGGTAGAAGGATGCTGAGGTTGGAGCTGCCAGGCTGGAGGTCTGGAGGAAAACCAGAGAGGAGGTTTATGGATGGAGGGAGGAAAGGGAAGAAGGAGGGGAGGAAAGGGAACCAATGAACAAACACATGTAGATATGGATTCACAGGTTCTGAATCGGGGCGTGTTTTAAAAAGCGTGCAACCAGATGAGATGTTTCTGTTCGGTTTCACGTCGTCCACGTTCGCATCCAGACCTCATTATGCGTCCGTTCCGCCCCCGTCGCTCGGCGAGGCTCCCAATCGGTCCACTTTTCTCAGACCCGTCGCGGGTCTCCTTTCTCAGCCCATTAGCGCCGCGGCCGAAGCCAAGCTGTGCCGTCCTTTTGTTTGTCCTACGCTTGGATCGATCTGACATGGTGCTGCCTCCCGCCGCACCGCAGCCACGGCGCACACAGCGACCCGCTGCAAACTGCCTCGCTTAAACAATACCGCCAACAATACCATCACATAAGGACAATACAGGCCAGACAGATTTCGCTGAACAATAGTGTATGGGGTTGTCTCTGCATGTGTGTGTGTGTGTGTGTGTGTGTGTGTGTGGGTTGTGCACGGGCTCAGCAGATTGCCCATGCCCTCCATGGTTAGCTAAATTCTCTGTATTGTTTAACCACATCCCCTTTTCTAATCACTCTGACAGCTATGCTCTCTCTCGCGCACACACACACACACACACACACACGCACACACACACGCACACACGCACACACGCACACGCACGCACGCACAAATACAGTCCAAGTGATACTTTGTTCATGAGATTATTTACATTGCCGCCGTCGTCAATCTATTAATCGTCATCGCGGCATTACAGTGTCCAGATATGGAAAGGGAATTTAATGGGTTCATTTTGAGCGTTCAGGCCGCCGCCGTTTTATCGAAACACGAATCTGTGCGAGCGGTCCGGGCTCCGGCTCGTCCGAGACAATGGCAGGTAGTCGAGAAACTTTGTCTTCAAAGGGTGAGTTTGTCGTGGAAAAAAAAAAAAGGATGAAACGTAGCAGGTTGAAAGCGCCGCCGCCCAAAGCTCACCAAGGCAGAAATTCCCTTTTCTGGGGTGGAACGGGCGGGCGGGCGGGGCGGGGGGGGGGCGACACTGTAGGTGCTTTCGGCCCGTCTCCGAGGTCACGCGATCCGTGTGAAATCCACACCGCCGGCTGTAAAGGAGACGCGCAATCGCGGCGTGCTCAACAATCGGCGGTTGTGAAAGGAAGTTTACTTTTTCCAGCTCCGAAAAACGGCCCTCCGGGCGGGATGATTAAGACGTCCCTCCTGGAGGGCGTCGTGAACAAGGAACAGGAAGAATTTAGAAATATATATATATATATATATATATACACAGGGTGGAAACTCAGCTTACGAATTTAATTCGACTCCAACCGGGCTCGGGATTTCAAATATTATCGTGTAGGAAATGATGCTAACGATATTGCGGTTTTCCCTTTATGAGCATTGTGTGCTAAGAATGGGAAAACATTAAATAGAAATAGTATGGTTATGTGACAAAACCGTCCACGTGATATTTAACACGATGGAAGGCGGAGATTCTTAACGTTCCTGGTCGGACACATGTTCAAATTCGGAATTATAGAACCGCCGCGTCACTTTATATATGAATGCTACATCTTTGAATCCGTAGTTTTTACCCGATGCTAACCGCTAACGGTCGGTGATCTGTACCCGCAGCCGCCCGCGTCCAGACATTGTCCAATCGGGGGATTTCGTGCGCCGGACCACAAAAGGATCCCAACTGACTTTCTGTTACTTTGACAGATGTCAACGGCGTTCGACGCTCTGTGGCGACTTTGCGTGATTTTTTTTTTTAACGCTATATTTCACGTGATGTGTTTTTCGGCTAGAAGAAGATGACACACTTCTACTTCCGCGATGCACCTGCTGCCCTGTCTGCGCGGCGGGGGGACATCTGGTCCATTCAGTAAAGCGGGGCAGCTTACAGTGGGATCTAATGGTCATCTCCACACAGATCTGCCTTGTACGGCGGCCCATCTGCTTACATGGCGGGCCATCTCAGCACAGGAGCCTCATTGTGTTCAACGGCCTTCCGACGCATTATCATGTGAATGTATTTCGCTTTGCCCCTCGGAGGATGACGAAAAGCCGTGAAATCCACGGCGCCGACATCGGGGACTTCCGATCCTCGGCCGGCGGACAAAATAAATATTCAGCATGAGCATAAAACGTGCCTGTGCACCACCTCTACCTCGTGAGGGATCGGGGGAACCGCCGGCCGATCCCGGCCGATCACGCAACAGCTCAAATCAAATAAACAGTTTCGCTCCGGGGTACGTTTGGTGATGAGCGAGTTTACTCTCAAGCAGACATGAGCAGGACCTTGGACGAGACCAAAGAGACCTGAAGCCCTGACAGAAAACACCAGAATGTCAAAGTGTGGGGACAACTTCCTGTTCTAACCCTCATTGTACAGCAGAGGCTTCACTTTAAAAGGTCAATTTGACTGAGAAAAATGCGGTAAAAACAAAAAGGAAATCAATGAAAAGAGTGACATTTGCACTCTGGTATCTCTTGCAGAGTCACTCTGCTGTGTAAAAGAGCACAGTAAAATAAATCACTCTTCGACTTACTCGGTTAACAACAACTCAGAGTTGCGACGGGCGTTATGACTTCATTTAACGAAAATAACTGGAAGTTGCGATGTCAATGTATACGCGCGAGTCCAGTGGCAGCGCGGCCGAGAATGTAAGTGTGCCCAAACGTAGCTGTGTACGATAAATTGGGCTCAGGCAACCGGCAACGCTGAGATACAGCTGGCGTTTTCTCTCCCTCAGTCACTAAATCTCATTCAGCCACCATTACCGTAGCATAATTTTAATTATACAAGTAAACAACTTATATATGACGATTTGAGTTGACATAAAGGGGATTATCGTCATTAAACGAGCCGTGAGTTCACTGCAGAGTAAAGTTTGAAACAAGTGCATGAGGAAGTGAGTTGCAATGCGCACTAGTCGCCGCTAGAGGGCGCAAGAGTCACCGTGCAGCATGAGGGTGCCTGCTCCAGCAAGGAATGCGTGTGTGTGTGTGTGTGTGTGTGTGTGTGTGTACACATTCACATAGAACATCTGCTTATCAATAAATCTAAACGAAAGCGAGATCTCCATGCAGAACCTGAAACATCTAAACGGAAGAATCAAGTCTTAGGAAGAATTGTGTGCGCACACACACAAACACACACACAAAATGTTGGTCCCGGTCTCAGAAACCCGAGGAGACGCATCAGAGGGTCTCGCTCTGCCCGACGTTCCTCAGAAAGGAAACATGAGAGTGCTGCAGACCCCGGGCCTCCGTCCCCTCCGCGGACCTAATGAGGAGTTTCAGATATGTCCCGCCATATGCTCCGATTCTGAGGGACATCTGATCTGCGTCCGTTCTCCCTCTGTGACACACACATCCCTGCCTGAAGCTCCCAGGACTGTGGGAACGGAGGCAGAGCCCGGGACCTTCAGAATGACATGAAAGAAGAAAAGCCTTTCTAAGCGGAGCGGTTAGCGCTTCCGACTCACCGCGAGAAGGTCCCAGGTTGGATTCCCGCAGGAGGCCTTCCTGTGTGGAGGCTCCATGGGGTTCCTTAGGGTTCTCCATGGAGCGCAGCGCAGACGTGGTGTATCTCGGGGCTTCGGGGGGGTCGGACCTGGTGAGTCTGGAAGAAACCTGACCTTCTACAGGACCGTTTCCTGTCGTGAACGCGTGAGGAGGGAACCTCGGACCAAAACGGGAGGGAAGGCGAAGGTCCTGTTTGTGGTTTCCGTGGTGATCGGATAGAGCGGATAGCTGACCGAACCGCAGAGAGAGGATATCTGGCAGGTGGAGCTCCTTTCAGAGGGAGCATTAGAGGAATTTAATGAATTACGAAGATAAAACGGGAGGGAGAGAGTTCGGCCCTCCGGTTCCAGGCAGCTGCTTTAATTACAGAGCGGCGAGAACAGAGGGAGAAGAAAGGGCCTGGAAAAACAACAAAAAAAAAAAAAAAAGTCATAGAAGTCTATCTGGTCTCCACCTCCCTCCTCCTGTCGGCCCTCAGCACCTGTCACCAGGAGCTCAGCTCAGGTTCAGCTCGCTTCCAGAGGCGGAGCGGAGTGTCTGGTGTCTGGTGCCACTTGGAGGCAGAAACATCCAGAAACACCCTTATAATGATTAAAAAGCTTATAAGTGAATGGATGAACTCAGACAATTGGCTTTGGATATTTGACCTTCTCAGCTTGGACCAGATGTTGGGGATTCAGTCCCAAAGGAGGACTTTCTGTGTGGAGCCTCCATGTTCTCCCCGTGTTCCTCCCAAAGTCCAAACCCATGCAGGAGGTTCACTGGAGACCCTGAGTTCTCCAGAGCTGGCTTGTATTGATAATGAACGAATGGATAAAAATATCAGATTTCAAAATTCTAATCACTTTGAAAGCTTCCATGCTTATGTTTGAAGGTTTTTGTGAAGGACCCTCTTCTCATGTTCCTCTCCCCACCCACTCCAGGTCCAGGGGCTTCTAACTGAAGTGCTGCGTTCCCCCTCTAGATGTCCTCCTAACATTAAGATCATCGGAGAACAATGGGGTTCTGTTAGTCTGGGGAGCCGGCGGAGCTGCTTTACGTCTCCTCACATCCTCTGGGCCGTCTTTGTGACGTTATTTGATTCTCAACCGGCGCTCTGAAGGTCCTGGATTAAAATTTCTCCTCAGCCAATCACCCGCTTTCATCTAACCCTCAACTCTCACACCAACTAACTTCCCGTCCTCTTCTTCTCCATCCTCTCTGGTCTTCCTCCAGCCCGGCAGCTCCAACCTCAGCATCCTTCTACCCAGATCTTCTCCATCCTTCCTCTGTCCGTGTCCAAACCATCTCCAGAACATCTAACATGCGCTGTCCCTCTGATGGACTGACTCCTGATCCTCTCCAACCTCCTCACTCCCAAAGAGGAACCTCCACCTCTTCTCCGCTGCCTCTTGTCTTCTCATTCTCTCCAACCCAGACACCATGGCTGCTCTCACCTCAGTTACATTACATTAAATTACATTAAGCAGACGCTTTTATCCAAAGCGACTTACAATAGAGGACGTAAGGACTGCAAATAACACTTGCAAATACAAGATGCACCTCCATCTTCTCCACCTTTGCTTTCGTACTTTTGTATCAAACCGGCTACTTTTCTCCACCTGTTCGAACCTTCTTTGCTCTCCATCCTCTCCATCCCTCTTACTGTTGACCCTCAGTGTTTAAAATCCTCCACCTTCTATATCTCCTCCCCCTGTATCCTCACCGTTCCTCTCATTCTCACACACACATTTGTATTCCACCTTGCTGCAGCTATCCTTCACCCCTGTCCTCTCCGGTTCTTACCTCCACCTCTCTAGATGTTCCTCCACTGGAGATCCCTGACGTCCACAAAGAGTCAGTCCATGGAGATTCCTGTCTAACCTCCTCCTTCTCCTCCAGCCTGTCCATCAACATCACAAAGGAGACGGGTCTGAGAGCAGATCCCTCCTGCACCTTCGCCTCCTCCAACACACCTCGCCTGTCCTGCACCACGTCCTGGATTGCAGCAGAGAAAATTCAATGAAGTTCGATAAATGTGATTTTACAGATAGTGAAAGTCACGCAAACACAGTGGATGGAAATGACAAATAAACAAACAGATAAGGAAATAAAATCAAACGTTACCTTGAAATATGCAAAAAAAAAAATACCAATGCAAATCCTTAAAATAGAACCTTTATTATATAAAAATGCTTTTGATACAAAAATATCACAAGTGTAAATGACACAAAGCATTTTTAGCTGAGACGACGACGCGGGGACCGTTTTAAGGTTTTTCCGGGGGGGGGGGAAAGTGGGGGCTCCCGAGGTCGATTTATTAGGTACACCTGGACTGAACTACTGCGGCAAATGGATCGGCCCTTCGAGGAACACAGGTTTGTTTTCTCACCGCCTCACTTTGCCATTTTTTTCCTCCCCCAAAAACATTAAAAACATTTATTTTTTTTAACCTTTTAAAACATGGCACAAATTTCTTTTTTTTTTTTTTTTTTTTTTAAATTACATTGCAAAATGTACTAAGTGCTTTGTCTGCAACTAAAACAAATTCAATTTGTCTCCCGATGAACCCGATGTTTCGCCTGGAAGTCCATTTGACCGGATAGATCTCCTCTGACACCCTTAAATTGCGACGTCTCTCCTCGAACATCCGATCCCCGTCACCTCGCCTCGCATCAGCATTTAGAAACAGGCGTGAAGAGCAGAACTTTTTCAAACCACGATCCGGCAGCTGCTTTTTGCTGACAGGGGCGTTTATAATTCAGGAATGGACTTGCTTTGACTCACCGAGGAGACAGACGCGGGGCATACGGTCACGTCAACTCATCGCAGTTTCATTATTTTTTACGATTTTGCGAAATAGTAAAAGTCCATGAAATGTGACAGCGTCTCCAGGCGTGCTTCTTGAGAACGGGACGTGCTTTCCGACATTGTAAGGCGAGGGCAGGAACCCGGGCTCCCGTGTTCTGATGGACTTTCCAAATAAAAGAGTCAAACGTGATTAAGTACACGATGGTTTTCTAAAACCATTTCTTAAAAAAAAAAAAAAGACTTTACAAAAAAAAAAAAAAAATTATTGTACGTTTGATATAAAGGCTACCGTTAATCACCGTGATAGAAAAGTTGTTTTTCCCAACACTTGCAGGGGGGCAGGTGATTAAAATGGCGGGAGTTTTATGGATCCGCCGCATGGCGACTTCGGCCGCTCACACTTCCGATCCGGGACGCCGGCTTCTTTTCGAGCTCGGCCTTTTTCACGCTGCTTTGCGAAACGTCCCCATTCCAGCACGACGGAGACGGGGCGGGGGGGGGTAGAAATGTGCGTTGTTGTGAAATTAGTATGTTTTACACACCCACACACTCACTCTCTCTCACAGAAACACACACACAACACCACGTTCTCAAGGGAGAACGGAACAGGCTGAAACCTGGAACAGCTCAGTCTCTTCTGGAACTCTTTCGACCTTCCACTTCTCTGTTTAAAAAAAAAAAAAAAAAAAAAACTCCTTCAAACTATACAAGACGAGACAAAAAATGCATACGAGGAACTGCACACGCGCACGCACGCACGCACACACACACACACACACGCGCACAAACACACACAGAAATATGATTAACAAAACTTGCTATAATTATCATTTGTTATTTAAAATAGCTTCATGATCTAGTGTAGCAGTGGTCATCGGGGAGCTCTGTCGGAAGCATCTGATACGCAGGTCGTATGTATGAGTATGTACACGGTAGCAGCAAACATACTTTTGGTAAATGGGACAGGAAAAGAGGAAAAAAAAAAAAAAAAAATAGTGGAAGAAGTTCAAAATGAAAAGCGTTCACTTCTCAAAAAAGCCAAATTGCTGACTTAATTACACTTCGGTATAAATAGCATTACACTGATATTCATTTGGTATACTGTGGATGAGGGTGGAGGAGGAGGAGGGGGAGATAAAGACGGGGTGTGTTCAAGCTGGAC
Source organism: Fistularia commersonii (assembly GCF_037954325.1). Lineage (NCBI taxonomy): Eukaryota > Metazoa > Chordata > Actinopteri > Syngnathiformes > Fistulariidae > Fistularia > Fistularia commersonii. The sequence goes on along the minus strand of NC_141300.1, from coordinate 12,289,689 downwards.
TGCTGGTGGCTTTTTTTTTTTTTGGACACCTGATAAAATTCTTGAAATCTGAGGGACACAGATTTCACATGGCCCGACAACATCCATCCGCGCATCCCAGCTGCACACACACATACACACACACATTCAGGTCTGCATCAAGATCTGCGTCTTAACGTTCCAGCAGCGCAGCCACATGCATCCACACGCATGAACACACACACACACGCAACACACACACACATACGCCCACGCAGCTGTCGCTCATGCCGGCCGGGCGCTCCCCCTCCGCGGAGCCGTGCTGAAGGCAGCGTGAAGGAAACAGCACAGTTATTTCTCTGTGGCTGTTCAGATCATTCAACAGTATATACAGTCCTGGGGGGGGTCGGGGTGAGGCTGGGGAGCATGAGGTCTCCCATGCTCGCCTTCAGTCTTAATAAATAGACTCATCACGCCTCTCGGTCACGCGGTACCAGTTTCTACTGTCGGTGGATGCAACCAATGCGCTGGGGGGGGGGGGGGGGTTGAAATGACAGAATTTGTAATAAAAAAAATATTAAAAAGAAAGAAGCGGTGCAGCCGAGGAGGCTTTCCTCAGCCGACGGAATGGAATTCAAACCCGGTAGTCTCATGGCCTCCTGTCCGCGGGGGTGGGCGCGGGGGCGGTCCGACCCTCGGCCTCGGCTGGAATGAAGAGCCGACCGATGTGGCAAGGCACTGACACCGAGCGGCGGGTGGGAGCAGGACGTTTGGCACGTGAGTACTTTACTTAGAAGAGGCTAGTTCGTGGGATTTCTTCCTTCTTCGAGGAGGGAGGAGGGCGGGCGACCCCCGGGGTTTTGTATTTTTTTTTTTTTGGAGGGTCATGAGGAGTCGGTGCAGGGCGACGGAGGCGGCGGGCACAGGTGGAAGTAAGAGCGCTCGGTGGAGGGGGACGGGGGGCAGCTCTCCTCCGCCGACAGGTACTGGGAGCGCGGCGTGGGGGGCGGGGGGTACGGGTCCGAGTCTGAATTCAGGTCCATGTAGTACTTGTTGTGTTTGCCGTGGCCCGCCGCCTTCCAGTGGCCGGCCGACGAAGCCGGGCCGGCCGGAGGGTGGTGGGGTGTGTAGTCGCTGTCGCACACGTCCGTGCTGCAGGGCGTGGTGGGCGGAGCGGCGCCGTGGATGGGGTGGTACGGCCTTGCGGGAAGGAGATAAGTGTTAAACAGGTACAACATTGCGTGCCTGGATATCATTTTCATCTCTGTGTACTTTGTGTGCTCAAGAATGCAAAAGTTAAAAAAATATAAATAAAGGGCATCATGAGCGCTCTGCAAATTTGCATTTTTTGGAAGAACATCTGATCTTTGCGTGCCGGGGAAGTCCCGCGGGTGCTGGAATTATGAGGGGGGGGTTCTGTTGTGGGTGCAGACGAAGATCGCGGGTGTTGCAAAACGCACTCCCATCCATCCGCCAGAACATTTGAGGTATGGCAGCTGGGCTGGGAATTATGATCTGGTTCCAGCTGAGAGCCAGTTCCGATCTGTCTGATGCGCTGGAATGAAGTTGCCTCCGAGCTTATCAATTCCTGCTATCAACCACGGCCATATATCAAACTGGTGATCGCACACAGCTGAGGAGGAGCGACCAACCGGAGGCGTGTTGGGAGAAGAGAAAGGGTTTTTTTTTTTCTTCCCTTTTCCCCAAATTTATCATTTCAAGTCTGTGCAAACACCAGCAGTTTGCTGAGATGACTACTTAACATGCACTCAGGTGTGAAAAGCACCATCAACGAACCGCTGGGGGACGGATGACACACCAACAGGCGCTCACTTAGATTACGATAATACACACACTAACGCGAGTGTGGTCCACACCCAAGTTGGGGAAAACAGGAAGGTGTAGCTTCACCTGAAAGTCTCGCCCTGACATAATAAAAGCGTTATTTTCAGATAACAGCTGTAATCCACAATGTGGATGGAATGGAAACCCTTGCGAGTGTGAGCGTGTGTATGTGTGTGTGTGTGTGTGTGTGTGTGTGTGTGTGTGTGTGTGTGTGCGTGTCTCTCACCTGTACGATCTTGTCGTTGAGGGACTGTTGGACGAGTAGCAGATCTCTGTGTTGTAGAGTGAACGGTCAGTCGCCGGGGAAGGCGGGGGATTCAGGATCTACCGTGAAAAAGATGAAAATAGAATTTTAAAAAACCCATACACATACGACAGAAAAATGTGTGTGTATGGTGTGTGTGTGTACCTGCGGGTAGAAGGCACCCTTTGTAGACGAGGAGCTGCTGGACGAAGCGCCGGTCACGTGGTTCCTGTCGTAGAGAGGAACCCCACTGCTGCTGCTGCCCATCAGGCTGACTGAGCTCATCATGGACTTTCCACAGGAGATACCTGCGCACGCGCGCGCGCACACACACACACACACACACGCACACACACACGTGTCACATTTGAAAAGGCTATATGTAAGGTACCTGGAAGTAGAGAAGGTCCGCAGCTGCTGCTGCTACACGTTTGTACCTTGGAAGGTACCATGCTGGGAGCTGCTGGGGGCGATGAAGTTGAGGGGCACGTGGGGCGTACCACTGATGTACTCATGGGGGAACGTCCCACTGGGACCCTTGTAGCGCCGACACACCACACGCTGGCAGACAAAGTAGGCTCCTCCGATCACAAAGACCAGCAGAATGATGGCGATGACCGGGCCGATGGTGTTGGGTCCGGTGTTGGGGATCCCGCTGGAGGGCGGGGACACGTATTCTGCACGGACAGAGAGGTTGATGGGAAAATCCAAAAAACAGGGAGTGCCGGCAGAGGCGAGACGACCGGGGTTCCCGTACCGCAGGCCAGTTCGTCGGAGCCGTCGGGGCAGTCGGAGTAGTTGTCGCACTGCTGTTTCTTGGTGATGCACTGGTTGTCGCCGCAGCGAAACTGGTTGGGCAGGCAGATTGCTGGGGGCGGAAAGAAGAAAAACAACCGCTCAGTATTTGGCGCCGACGCTTCCGTCTCTGACGTGAAACCCTCTGCGGGGATCGCGGCAGCCTACTTTGACAGTCCTGCTCGTCGGAATGATCGGCGCAATCCGGCTCGCCGTTGCAGCGGCGCTGGGCATCGATGCAGCCCCCTTTGTCGCACTGGAACTGGAGGGCCGAGCACACGGGGCAGTTCTCCTCGTCGCTGCTGTCCTCGCATTCGGGGAAGCCGTCGCATCGCCACGCCATGGGGATGCAGTCGATCTCCCCCGTGGAGCAGGTGAACTGCTCCGTGGAGCAGGTGGGAGGTTCTGGGCCAAGAAAAAGAGGGAGGGTGTGACAGTGAGGGGGAGGAGAGAACCAACCTCCTCCCCGCCTCCGGTTTAGTGCTCACCTCCGCAGTGAAGCAGGTCTTGCAGGAGCACCAGGTGCATGGGGCAGGAGCACCGCGGCGTGCCGTCGCCCTTGGCGATGCAGATGTGCGAACATCCTCCATTATCCCGGGAACATGGGTGGGATGCTGGACGGGAAAAGAGGAGCTCTGATAAATAACAAATACGGGGGCGGCGGCTGGACGCCAGAGGCGCCCGTCCTTACCGAACTCCTGCGGGTCCATCTCCTCCACGGCGTGGATGGAGGTCAGGTACGAGATCCGCCCCTGGATCCGCGTCCGCCCGTCCCCGGTAAGTTTGTCCACCCTCTCGATCATCTGCTGCTGCCGATCGATCCAGTACAGGTGCTCGCCCAGGACCGTCAGCCCCATCGGCTGGAGGATGTTGGAGTCCTGGAGGACGATGCGGTTCGCTCCTGAGGACGGGGACAGAGATCTTGAGATGAGAATATACGACAACAGCGACAATGTGCGAGTTCGAGCGCTTCACCCGTGCGGATATTTCTTCAACAAATATTTGTGAAGCCGGAACAAACGGGGTGAGCTCACGTTTCGTGATGTAGAGCGAGCGATGGGCCACGGATGCTGAAATGCTGCATTTAAGAAAATCTGCAGAATCTGACGGGTTTGGGACTGAGCTGTGACAAAATAGACGTATATGTGGATTGATTTTATGAGACCAGTCTGAATTGCAGCTTTCAGAAATTAGCTTGTTCTTTAGAGGCTTTGCAGCCTTCCTGTAACAGTAACCAGACCAGGAGTTGCCTAATATTGTCCTGCTCGGTGTTTTTGGCAGTGTCACATCACTTGTGTGAACAATGTTTTCCTTGCAGCAGATGTTTTTATTTTACCACAGTTGAAATTTAGAAAAAACTCAAATAAATCGCGTACTCGCCGCACGGCCCCAGGAGAGATGTTGCCGGTAGTCAGTCTGCGATAATACAGATTTAGCAGTGGGGTGGTTAAAGACCGTCTGATGTCTGATCCGTTTCGCTCGCGGCCCGTCGGAAGAAAGCTCGTCCCGCTTCGGCTTAGCAGCGTCGTCTGAGAGCGGTTGCACGGAGCTCTCTCTTAAGCTGGCGATACAAGCGGTGCATTCGTAACGGCCTCTGCGGCGACCCACCTGTGAGATCGCTGCTCTCGATGCGTTTGAGGTCGGCGTCGACCCAGAACAGTTTCCCCAGTTTGTTGTCCAGAGCCAGAGCCACCGGCCGGATCAGCCCAGTGGTGAAGAGGGACTCCCGCTCCGTCCCGTCCAGGCTGGCTCCTTCGATCTTAGCGGAGCGCTCCTGCACGGTGGTGAAGTACATGTACCTATGGAGGGCCCAAACACACACACACACACACACACACACACACACAGATAAACAAGCAGTTGAATGGAAGAGTGCGATCAGATGACCAACGGCAGACTGACACAAATATCCCGACGGAGGTCAGTGACTCATTGTCAACATTGTCAACACAGATGCTGACAGCGCTCAGGTTAGTGGCTCCACATCTGGCCGTGGGAGGCAACTCACCAGCATGATTAAACATGTGCTGGTGGGAAGCAGGGATGTATTGAACTGCCAGAAGTTTATTAAAAAAATAAATAAAGGAATTAAAAAAAAAAAAAAAAAAAATCAAAACATTAGATAATGGATAATTTTTCCGGGAAAAAATCCTAATCAAGAACTTCCATCGGCTGAGGGAGCTGTGGTTAAAAGCGGTACTTTTGTAAAATCCGCTGTTTGCAGTCAACCCCCTTTGGCTCTGGGCGACGAGCGCTATCCAAACAATACAACAGCCGAGCAGATGTTTGGTGGAACAACCCCGGTGTGAGCACCACATCTGTGGGTTTGTAAACGGCGAGCACAGGTCGACACGTGGCTCCGTCTCCATCAGTCGGCCCCGTATGATCCGATATGAGCTTCCACATTCAGCTGGTCATGAATTTCATCTTTATTTGAAATCGTTCGAGTCACGATGCGTCGGGCTACCGTACGCGTTATCGGCCGGGTAAAAGCGTGCACACCCTTTCTCTGCGTTGACGACAATCGCCCGCGGCTTGTCGGTGTCGTCCTTCAGGACCACGCCCACGTTGTGTCCGTCCATCCTCTGGACGTTGATGGTGTTGGTCATCTCGCAGGTCCAGTAGATGTGGCGGCTGTAGGCGTCCAGGCTCAGGTCGTGCAGCTGGTTCTCCACCGGCTGCACTGCGCCGCTCGCTACCATGGAAGACTGTGGGACGGACAGCGGGGGTCGGAGGTTAAAAAAGGCTACGCCGGCAGAAAACACCATCTTCTGGAGAAGATCTGTGGTCGGCTCTAGGATGAGAGGAGTAACTTGTGATAACTTCTGATTTTCAGTGCAGAAGCCAGATAACTTCTGCATTATGAGTCCCTCGACCGATCCGTCTGACACGGGTGGGGAGGTTTGTAAGACAAAGATCTTTCGTTTAAAAAAAATAAATTAAAAAAAAAAAAAAAAATGGCCACGGTTAAAGCAGTAGAGGCTGCCGTTGTCAGACATTAACACTATATCTGGGATCTTTCCTGGAGCCAATCCTAAGCTCCTCCACTGCGGAACCGAGCTAGCATGCAGAATTGAATTCCTCCTCGTCACATTTTTTTTTTTTACGATAATGGGTTACCATGGCGCCATCGTCCCGGGCCCTGCGAATGTTCTGCCGTCCGTCCAGCCAGTACACCAGCCGGTCCAGGGGGTCGTAGCTGACGGCTCGGACGTTCCTCAGCACACGGATGGGCAGGATGATGTCGGGACTCTGCTCCCCCAGGACCATCCTGCTGATGCTGGTCTTCTGACTGAAGAGCAGGAAACTGGAAGGAGCTGCAGAGGCAAGAGGTAAGAGGTCACTGCTCTACCTTTGCAGATGCAACCTCAGCCGATGGTTTGGATTTTCTTTTCAGACTGCATTGAGAAGACAATTTGTAGCTCTTCAGCAAGCCGCGGCTCTCACGACGTGTCCAATAAACACAAACGCCCCTTCGTCTTACACGATACTCTGTTGTCTTGGATTTTTTTTTTTAAAGCGAAACACGCACTTGAGTGAAAAATAAAAAAATTCTATTTCACGTTGATGATTCGCATCTGTACTTGGCGTTTCATCCTTTAAGCAGCCCAAACGCTGCTTTGTTTCATCTGCCTCCAATAAAATCCAGCCTGAATCGAGGAGAGAAATTTACAAGTTCTCTTTTTTTTTTTTTTGGTTTTTTTTTTGTTTTTTTAGAGAAACCGGCTGATAAATGAAACCCTCTGCAAAGCCTGAGCGTAGATGGGAATGGGAATCGTCCAATGTCAGGAAAAACACACATTAAGCGTCTTTCAAACAACGATACTGATTCTAGATGTAAAATCATATTATTATATTCCATGATTTATCAATTATTTCTAGTTTTGAATATTTCACGTGGGAGTGCACTTCTGCTCAACAACGCCACGACACAAAGGACAGAAAATGCAGTTTATCACGCAAGACTTGTTGTCTGTAAGGAAAAAGGGGGATTTTTTTTTTTTTTTTTTTTTTTTTCTGCGTTTTGTTGTCAAATGCCACGTGAGAGGCAAATAGAACGACTTTTACTCCACTGGAAAACATCTTAATGAAGAAAAGATGTCTCATTCCTCCAACAGCTGGCCCTGAGAATTAAACCAACACCCGTCCGTGGCGAGGTCCATCCCATCACCCCGGCCTCGGACTACTCACAGCTACAGTTTCGTCCATCGGCGTTCAGGGTGTAGTGGGAGGCGCAGCGGCACTGGGCCCCGGCCGGTGTGGCCAGGCAGAGGTGGGCGCAGTTGCCGTTGTTGTGGGAGCACTCATTGGTGCCGTCCTGGCGGGACGAGTGGAACACCAGGATGTCCAGCATCAGCTCCAGCTGACCCTGGAGACGGAGACACGTTGTCGGGTCTTCGTCGGACACATAGTCGGCGAGGGGAGAAGAAATGGCTCCCTACCTGCAGCACCACGGTGCGGTTTGAGCCGCTGCGTTTATCGGCCCGCTCAATGCTGCGCAGGTTGAAATCCGTCCAATAGATGAAGTCCCGGTACTGAGTCAGACCGAAAGGGTGCGGGAGGTCGTCCACGATGATCTCCCTCTGAAGGCCTGAGGAGGACACGGCAGTAAATACATGTCCGCTCAACATGTATGCTAAAGTGAATGTTCATATTATGCTGATCCCCTGTTTCACGATGTAGTTATTAAGAAAATTCCAATGTATAAAATAGCAAAAAGGTCTAAATTCTGATTTTAAAAATATTTTTCCATTCAATAAAAAGCATCAACATCCATCAGAAAAAGATGTTTTTAAGATCAAGAGTCTTAATTTCTTTGAGCTCACTGATTATTTTTCATCTAGTGAACAAAAAGGTACTTTTTTTTTTTTTTGGTCTGTAGTAATTAAAATAATCGTGGTTTGCAGCGCAAACGGTTTTAAAATACAAAATCCACTGCACATCACGTAGAAATCAAGGCTTCATCTGTCGGTGAACTCGGGAACGTTAATTGTTGCCTTCGATTAGCAAAACCATGTTGTTTCCAGAAAAATGAAGTTTGTTGGGCCAAAAGCTGCCAGTGGAAAATGCATTCATGATGAGCGATCGGCTGGAAGTGAGCTGAGCGCAGCTCTGCCCGGCACGCACCGCTATCTCATTCAGGCAGCTGGCCGGACCTGGAGCGATCGGTAAGAAGTGCTGAGCAGTAGTTGTCCTGGTGAGGGCCGGCTAATCATTACCATCAGACCCCGAAGTTTTGTTTCCATCAGCTGGACGAGGCGATCATTACTCAAGCTGAGGTCATCGGTAAAAATACACGATTGCGGTATTGACTCGCTTTGTTCGAATGTGTTGTTACAACACAAACAAGCATTCCTCACCCTGTACTTTCACTGACAGGTCCTCAAAACAATTCTATGGCGTGAGACGGTATGCAAGTGGAGCCTGCGCTTCGTGCAGATCCCGAGGCGAGCAAACACCTGAGGTGGTTATCAGCTAAAATGTGCGTTCTGTTTCGGCATGGCTTCAGCCAAAGCGTATTGGCGAGCTGCCTGCATTCTTCCCCGGTGAGCGACGCTTCAGGTGGAATCTTGACGGCTCAGCAGTAGCTTGGTCCTAAAGGGTTGCTTCCCCTTGCTTGCGGACAACCCCTCCAGACTCCTGCGTCCAGCAGGAGCCCTTCACGCCCATGGAAATGCAACTAAATGTTTGTGACGGCAGCTTTCAGGAAGGCTTGGGGACCAGTCCCATGGAGGTGGACAAAGCTCCCCTTAGAGGGTATGTCCTTCGCCGGACAGTTTTTCCTTTACGGTGCAGCACAATCCTGATATGGCGTTCTACTACATCCTAACGTATGTTCAGGGAATCCTGTTGGTTTCCATCACCCAGGGCTCAAGAGCACTGCTCATATTGAACAATGTTTTCCATAAATAATGGATGACTGCCAGAGAATTCTGCTGCTGTAAATCCTCTCAAATGTGTCATGAGGAGCACAGAGGGACGGCCTCGGGAAATATAACAGCACATGCCACCGTCGGGGGGGGGGGGGTCAAGCGTGGCATCACCTTGATGATAATGTCACTCGAGCCGTGCAGGCTCTGTATAAGTTCTCCTGATGTCTGGAAAAAACATTTTCCAAATGGCCGCAAAATGTCACCGACAAAGCCGGCTTGACGCTATGAAAATTTTACGCGGCTAAAATTTCCCTTGTGGAATTCGAGAGGGGGCGCGGAGAGATGTGCAAACTGTCAGATAGCGAGGCGGCTGCAAATATTTTAAACATATTCAACTCATTCTGCATGTGGGATATGAAATTGTTTTCAGAGATTCACTGAAGCTGCTGAAAAAAAACAAGAATAAGTCCTTCTAATTTAGCTCTTCACTGTGAAATTATATTTATTTACATGGACTCGAGGAACACCGGAGCAAGACGGCGTTCCGGGGAGAGGTGCAATGTGTAAACATAATCGCGTCTGTTTCTTGAATCCACCGCTCTACCATGCTGGACACCCCTTTTTTACGCACAGACGTTGCTGGGACGGCCTGCACTGCCGGCTAAAGAGGTGGAACAATCTGTTCCCATTCTGTCTCCGTGCGGTTTTATAGACAATGAGGCGTGAACGCAGTGTTGCAACACGGCAATATTCCGACTTGTGCCATGTGCAATTCACCGACACAAGTTTTAGTATAAAAGAACTGGCTTCAAATGCAGCCGTGAACTCGGGTTATGTGTAGTAATCGCTCTCATAAACGGTCCAAATTGCCGCACTATTCAGAGGCACTTCAATTTGGTCTCGGTATTTTAGTTAGAATTATTTGAGTTAACGAGTCTTATGAGTCATTACACAGGCCTTGTTTGGTTGCATGTCAGGGCTGAGATGGGTGCCAAAAATATATACTTTCCCCAGATTAAATCATAACGGGAATATACTATTCCTAAAAGGGAAACATCGCCCAGTGCTTTGTGTGGTCGAGATGAAAAGATTGTGGAAAAAAACAAAAACACTAATTTTAAGAAAATCGAAACATTCGCTCATTCATTCATTCATTCAGTCATTCATTCATTCATTATCTTTATTGCTCATCCATTCACATGTCATAGGAACATACAACCGTTATCACGTCTGGACAATTAAGGGTCTCCAATGAGCCCCCAGCATGGTTTTGGACTGTGGGTGGAACCTGGAGAACCCAAAGGATCTCCACACACAAAGGCCTCCAGTCAGAAGTGACAAGGAAGCGCAAACCATTTACAGATTGAAACAATTGCATGAAAATGTTGAGTTGAAATTATCCGAACCTTGCATGTTGGTGCTCTCAATCAAGCATGTGTCCAGGTCGGTCCAGTAGAGTCGGTGGTCTACGTAGTCGATGGTCAGCCCATTGGCTCGGCCCACTTTATCCACAAGGGTCACGATGGTGCTTCCGTCCATGTAGGCCCTGGCAATGCGCGGTCGACCACCCCACTCCGTCCAGTACATGTACCTGCAGAGGCAAAGCACAGTTTCAACCCGGGACAGAATAAATCTGCATCCATAAATCAGTTTTTCAGACTTTTCGTGTGGAACTTTTTCGTAAAAAAAACACCTGTTTTTACTCTCCGAGTTTTATTTTTGTGTTCTGGCAGTAGATGCATCCATCAGGGTATTTTTCAATTCATAAACACATTTGGTATGTGCTCATTAAATGACATCACATGCCTCCAGGAGAGCACGAGGAGAGCCGCGGGCCATGACATCACCAATACATCAACAGGTGTTGGATTTTGGCACGACGCAACACGCAAACCAAAATAATGCTAACAACTGTGTCAAACGGGTTCGATAGCAACATCTCCCACTCGGGCGGAGATTACGTGGAAAAAAAAAAAAAAGAGCGGAGGTTGGCCGTTGGGTCTACATACCAACGCAATGACACTGCTACGCTCTCCCCGCCCTGCGCGAGGAGACATGCTACATGATGTCACCGGCGAGTATGTGCCCGAGAAATTCTGCCAGCATAATACAGATGTCTGAGAGTGAGCCATTTCCGCGGGGCAGGCGTCTGTCTGCGGCTGTTATTCCTATCAGCTGTTAAGCTGCTCTAATGCACCGCATTGACTTGCAGAGCAGATAGCGGACTGCTAGCATCGCTATTTCAAGAGACGGTAGAAATGAAGAGTAGAGGACTGAACAAATGAGGTGGTCTTAACCACGATTACATAGCTAGCTACATGCTTCTCATACAGTAATACCTTGACTTTGGAGTGTAATTGGTTCAATGACCGAGCTCGTCACTTAATCTGCTCATATATCAAATAAATTTCCCCTTAAAATGAACTGAACACAGTTAATCCATTCCAGACCCCTGGAATTGTTATTTGTCATTAATTCCAATAATATCCATGACAGGTTTTTAAATAAGAAAATTGTTATTTATAAATAATAAGTAATGTGTAAGAAAATAATCCATAATAAAAAAGAATGAAAAGAAATAAACCTGCTTTATTAAGTATTTAGAAGATCCCAACAGTGGCGGAAAAGGTTGAAGGGAGTTTTTCCACACAATAAATGCTACAATGTGTTGCTAGATGTAACGTGCACACTTTGCTAGCCTTTATGCCTTTATGTTACCTCATTTTACAACCCTCAAACTGTCCACGACTGGCTGTCAACAACTCTTCCAATGCCTCGTCTGTCGACGTTCCCGGCGTCTGCTGCACCAAATCCCTATAAATGTCTCCTGCCTTCTCACAGACGATGCTCTCTGTTATGTCTGTTATGTCACTGACAACAACTTCATCCTTTCATTAACGAGTCCACAACATGCACACCTCACTGGTGTTTTTCCATGAGTTTCTCTGGGCTACCTAGCAGCGGGCGCCGCGTCCACACCATGATACCACTTTATGGACAGTGGCGGCCACGTCAGTGTCAAATCCTCAGCCCGCTCACTCCTCGCTCAGATCTGGGCTCCAGTCACAAAGCAAAAAAATCCACTGAGTGACGGCTTGGATCTTGGAAAACTTATGAGTTTATGCACTCATAAGTCAAGGTTCCACTGTATTTTTCTTGTGTGGTGAAAGAATATGTGAAAATGACAGTGTTAAGCTGTTGCAAACATCATGGTCCATGGAGATTCCTGTCTAACCTCATCAGACAGCCTGTCTGTCACCACTGCTCAGAGCAGATTCCCGATGTAGTACTAGCTCCACAATGAACTTCTCTGTCACACCTGCAGCATACCTCACGGCTCCTAAAATTTTGTTCTGACTTTCAGTTTTTAGTCTGCAACCCTGAAAATCGTCAGGTCTGAGCCCAGCATTAATCAGAGAATAGTACAATTTAGTCTCATGCTTCAATACAATTTGTTATTGCTTATTGACCACTGTTTGAAAGAACCATTCAGTGTGGGTTGAACCATACCCATTGGCAGGATCCAGCGCCAGAGATCGCGGGTTGTCCAGTGAGCGCGGATTGTCCAGGTCCTTGCAGACCAGGACCTGTCTGTACTGGCCGTCCAGCCGGGCCACCTCGATACGGTTGGTGCCGGTGTCGGCCCAGTAAATGTTCCGACCCATCCAGTCCACAGCCATGCCCTCCGGATAGTCCAGTCCGAACTCAGTCACGTTCTCTACGGAGCTGCCGTTCATGTAGGCTCTGCTGATGGTCTGTGACAAATGGAAGTGTGTGTGAGTTGCGAACAGTGGAGGATCATAATATCTCTATTAAGTCGCGGTTCCTCGCCTCATAAGTGCCTTAGAAACCCTCACATCTACATCAGTTGCTTTCTTCAAAGTTCTAGCTCACATTTAGAAGAAGATGCTGCGATACAACTCTACGCCAAACTTTCACCTAGTAAAACCGATAAGCCCATCTAACCTTGGCCAGTATGTCCGTCCAGTAGATCCTCCTCTCGGACACGTCAAAGTCGAGCGCCGATGCCTCTTTGACGCCTGTCAGAGGGATGGCCACGTCATTGCTGTTGGTGCCCAGAGAGATGCTCCTGATGTTATCTCTGCGGAGAATACGGTATGGAAAAGGCTTAGAGCAAGATAAGCGGTTCTAAATATGGATGGGAATGTACCCGTGGCTGAAACTAAAAAAAGCATCAGAAGATTTCTATACGGGACAAGCAGATCCCAGGTCCTAGGTGTACCTGTTGGTAAACAGCAAGAAGGCCTCGGGCACCACGCAGGTCTGGAGGTCCGACAAGAGCTCCATTCCCATTGGACAGGCACAGGTGACAGCCTGCCGGCGCCAAAAGCATAGATGACTGCATCCCCCGTTGTCCAGTGCACAGCCATTCGTACCTGGACAGAGGACAGGGGGTTCAGCACTGTCGCCGACTGGCCGTGAGAAGACATCAGCTGCAGATGTCCGCCTTACCGAACGTCTCAGTCACTTTAGTGGCCTTCAGACCCATTAAATCGGGCAGCTGATCGATGATGATCTCTCGTATGGCCTTGGACTTGTGGACTCTCTCAATGCTGCGCCGCTGCCAGTCAGTCCAGTAGATGTAGTCGCCCAGCAGGGTGAAACCAAAGATGTGCGGCAGCTTGTCCTCCAGCAAAGTCTGTCGGTTGGTGCCATCCACGTTGATCACCTGAGATAAACAGTAAGAAAAGAAGTAGCACATTAACACGTTAGGTTACCCAGTATTGGGTGTTTATTCTCTCTTACTGTGTGTTACGTTTAATGACCTGTCCTTGTTAGCAAATCTGCCGTGACCTTTGGCCACACTTCCATCCACAGTGTAAAAAAACAAGCGCACATTATGCAGAGGAAAGGGTCGGAGAGGGAAAGGGAGAGCTGGAGGAAACAGAGGGGAAGAAAAGACAGACTGATAGAGGCAAGATGCCAGAAAATGGGGATGTCCAAAGGAAGTTAGGAGCGTAAAATTGGTCCAAAAACAACTGACATTTGACATCCGGGGACAAAATGGAAACTCCAGCTGAAAATGGTATTCTAAAGGGGAATTCCACCAAATTCAATGGTATTATTTTTTTCTTCTTCTCGTTTCAGGTGAAAGTTTAGCTCAATGCTGAGCTGGGTCAGACCGGCAAACAATAGATGCTTCTTCAGCCAAGTAATCTGGGAAAGCTGGACTGGGATGTCCGAAAGCAAACCGGGATGGTGTTCTTGTGACTCTACTTGGACACAATGTCAGGAATACATAGAAATACCAAAGTAAGAAAACATCTCCGCGCTTTCCCTCATCAAGATCTTGGAAAAATCAGGGGATAATAATGGATCAAGCAACTTATTGATTATTTTATTCAATAAAGCATATGATCAAACACATGGATTAATAATAGAGTTTTTATTTTGGAGTCAAAGACTATAGACTAGTGACGCCTACGCATTCTTCACGTGTGGGTTTTCTTGTGTCACATTTCAATTTCAATCAATTAATCGTGGTTCGCGCTTCCTTCTCACAGCAAAAAGGTTCCTGGTTGGATTCCGAATTCTATGTAGAGTTTGTATGTTCTCCCCGTGTCTGCGTGGGATTCCTCCAGGTTCTCCGGTTTCCCCTTGCCGTCCAAAGACATTCAGGAGGTTCATTGGAGGCCCAGACGTGTGAATGGACGAGTGAATGGTCGCGTGTCTCTAGATGACATCTGAACGAGCAAGTGAATGGTTGTGTGTCTCTGTACGTGATCCTGTCGTCGACTGGCGACCGGTCCAGGATTAACCCCGCCTCTCGCCCAATGGCGGCTGGGACTGGCTCCGCACCTCTGTGACCACATACGCAGGATGGATTGGACAAAATAAAATTCCACATAATCAAAAGGTGAAAGGCCTCTTCGGTTTCTCATTTTGTGTTATGAAATCAGTTACAGTAGATCACTAGATATCACCAAAACAAAGCACTCCATAGACAGCATACACATATTCACATACACGGCCGTTAAAATTGACGGAACAGAGACGAGAATGTCAGCGAAGTATTTCCGTGCTTCCAGAGGAATCAGAAAATCACTGCTGATGCAGACAAACACACAAAGGCCGGTAAAGCCACACTTAAAACACCTCTCTCTCTCTCTCTCTCCGTTCTGTGTATGCGAGTGCATGTCAGTCACAAGGCACCTATTACTAGGCTGTTGAAAACTGATATGGGCGTCCTTGCCAACAAACCCCCAACTGTGTGTGTGTGTGTGTGTGTGTGCGCGCACGAGCACACATGTTTATACAAGCAGAAAGTGAGAGCTACAATTGACAAGGCTGCAATTAGTACTTGCGTCCAGCCCTCCTCTTCGCTGCCTGTGCTATTACTAGACGGGAGTTGACTGAAATAGACACACGCTGTTATTTTAGACAAACTACAATCATCTGTTGCTTGCGAGCCGGTCTATGTGTTGGTCCAGAGTGATGTGCGCGCAACACACACACACACACACACACACACACACACACCCGTTCCCTGTGCCAGAGATTTCATGAAGAAAAAAAAAAAGTTCTGTTGAGCAATGCTGTGTGCAAAGATACATTCGAGGTACATGGGTTGGAAATGGTTTTGCCTGCAGCTGCTGAGACAAGCTGGTTCCAAAATAAAGACACTAACAGGCCATTTTCCAAGTTAAAGTCCGTGCATAGTGAAATTGCAGGACATATTGTGAAACGCAGCCCGTGTGTTTTTCTAACTCTGGTCTGGAACAAGAAGTACGAGTATTAGAGGCTTCAAGGCCACGTTCGGAGGCATTGGCAGCGGGTTCGATGCGCCGCGCCGACACGGCTGAGGTGTCGACGCGGAGGGCTCTGGCACAAAAAAGGCATTCGCTGAAATAAAATATAATGCAAGATGTCAGCCGGGGTTGTCCTGTTTGTTTTTCCGATGATGTGTTTTGTCTTTCGGGCGAACGGCGGGGATCGGAATGTGTCAAATCACGACCAAACTGTTAGCAGCGCCACAGAAACCGGGATGGGAATCTAACCGTGAGTCTTGTAAACCGTTCCACCCCTTAAATACACACTGGATTCGTCTTCATTTTCTAAAACAGGCCGGGGTAATTTCTGAAACCCACTGATAAATGTGCTAATGGCTTCCTCCCATGTATGAGCGACGACAATGCCAGGAGACGAGCTGCAGTTAGCAAATACGGCAGAATTTAAGTCAATGAAAACACCCGTTCTATACAAGTTCGACCCTAAACTCGGTCAATCACCGTTGCTATTGCTAATTATAGGCGGCGACCAGACCAGTCCTTATTTTGTGCTCTGGCTTCGGCCAGGGGAAAGTAATATCTCTGAAAATCCCATCAACTATCAGGCATTATTTGGGTAGAGTGACCACATGCTGTAACTTTACATGGATAATTCACGCATCGGTTCTTTTTATTGTACGTCCACCAACCCCAGGATCCCACCAGGGCCGGCCAGCTCCGCTATATTCCAGCTGCGGTGTGGGTTTTATGACTTTCTCCACATCTTAGTGTCCCACCGCGGAGGGTTCCTGTCCCGAACCAGCAGCTGATTTGGTTATTTTCTCTTCAGTTTTGAGAGCATCTCATCAATAAGAGAAGGTCATTAGTTTAAATGGTAGCAGGGATAAAGATTCAGACGTATCAAAGTGATGCATGAAAATTTCCTCAGGTATTAAATGGTCAAAATAGACTTGATGTCTGGAGGTGTTTGATCCTTTACTTCCTGTCCTTCTACAGAGATGAAGATGTTGAGGTTCCTCTTTAGGAGTGAAGAGGACAGAAAGGATCAGAAATGAGTCTCTCAGAGGGACAGCACATGGTAGATGTTCTGGAGAAAAAGTCAGACTGAGATGGTTTGGACATGGACTCAGGAGGGACATTGAAGGGACATCTGGGTGGAGGGATGCTGAGGTTGGAGCTTCCACACTGAAGGTCAGGAGGAAGGCCAAACGAGGTTTATGGATGGAGGGAAATAGGTCAGTTGTGGTGAGTGAAGAGGGTACGATGGACGAGATGATTGGCTGTTGCAAGCCCTGAAGGGAGCAGCCGAAAAGGAAAAGAAGAGGAAGAAGAGGAAGAAGACTTCCTGTCCTGCTTAATCTGCGTGGAGCACATTTCCACAGCTTTGGTAAAAATGACACCGGACATACATGTATATATTTAGCGGGGTCAAAAGCCACCTTCGGATTCCTTCTGAAACGCGCTGCGTTTCCTCTGTTGGGAGTCAAAAATGGCTGACGGGAGGGCTGACAACTCATACGGCAAGAATCTGTGGAGCTACAACATATGGGTGTGTTTTTCCCCCCCCCCCACATACACAGAACGCACATACTCTGCGGCTGAAGCTACAATGGCTAACCATTGTGAGCACAATACGCCGTGGCTACCCTTCAGGAAGCTGCTATAGAATTCAGTTACAGCGACAAAAGGAGAGCAAACAAAGGTCAATGTGCTGTAAGTCATTTTGCTATGAAAAATAGCAGCGCGGTAAAAGAGGGCGAAGCGAAAGAACAACATACAGCTGCTTTCACTCGACTGAATGAACTTGGCTAATAGTCGACGAGGCTGCATCAATGCATTGACCATATAATATCTAAACCACAAAAGTGGCGGAGGAGATTTCTTGCTGCTGCGATGAGCGCCCGGCTATCAGTTTAGTGAATACTCATTTAAATTTCCATTCACAGGGTGATGTGAGGGGGTGAGCAAACAGAAAAAAAAAAACATTCACTTTGATGGGCCTCTGATCCAGGGGAGGTTCCTGACCTCTCCACAAAAAACCTATTCATTTATCACTGTGACACAATTAGACATGGCCATCCCAGTGAAAAGACGAAGAGAATCCCTCTCTGCCCTCGCCTGCTTTCTCTCTCTATCTCTTTGGGAGTAATTTTTCTTTTTTTTTTTTTTTTTTTCCTTTTTTCCTCCATTTTGTTGTGAGAACATTTCATTTCTTGATGGACACGGGGAGAAAAATATGGACAAAAAGATCGAGAGCGCAAACAGAAACGCAACAAAAGGTCTGGGAGAAGTCAAACTGTTCACATAGGCCTCGCGCACACCCTTTCAGGACACAATGACACGCATCACGCAGAGCTTCGCAAACGCACAAGCATAGCGTCATCCGGATTCAGTGGCGGACGGCTTTTCAAAAAGAAAGAAAGGTTGCATTATGTTTGCAATGGACTGAAATTTGAGAGCGTTTACGATAACGCCATCTTCTTAATGCAACGAAGATGATGAAATTTTTGGTGGAAGACAAACGTCTTACAAACATTGATAGGCTTCACACCCCATAGGTATACACATTATTAGACAAAATTAGCACGGCATTGTTGACATGGGTTTCCTTGAGCTGACAACTTCCCGATATATTACGAAACCCCGGGGTGTGTTTACTTCACTGTGTCTTCCTGGGAACACTTCACGAGGAATGCGCAACCCGAGACCACACCGTGGGTGACGGTTACGACAACTCCTTCCCAGACACCTTTTGCTGTTTCGATAGTTTCTCTCACTTTCCATAAAAACACTGCGATGCTCAGTGGTTAAGGATTTTGTTTTATTTATCATAAATTCATCTTTTTCCGACTATATACGTTTCTTATTTTATTTGAACGACGTGCCTTGGACGTTGCAAGGCGATGCAACAAATTGGAGAAAATGAGAGGGGAAAAAAAAAAAAAATCAATTTGATTAAATACAGAAAGCCTTGGAAGCCTTGTAGCCACGCACAGTTGTCTTCTATATAAACCAAACATTTTTTTTTCACGTTTTGACGTATGACGGATTTTCTCTTATACGTGAAAATAATTTGACAAACAAATTTACGGCGCCCCTCGTCTGCACGGGGAGAGAGGGAACAAACAGGCGGCGCTGCGGGCCACGGGCTTTTAGTGCTCGCTCACCGCAACAGCGCTCACTTCAGACCGCAGCATTACCATTCTAATGGAATACATAAGATCAACCGCAAGGCGCTCACAGATGTGGGTCAGAGGCTGAGCTCCCGGAGGAAACCAGACATACAGCGACTGTCACCCCGTGATGAATAGGATGGAAGGGCACGTATAGACGGAGGGGGAGACAGGATGGAAGGAGCAGCGAGGAGAGCTGGCAGGATACGGTGGAAACTCTGAGCGGCAACAGGTGTTATTTCTCCGAGCTAACCAACAGCCAACAGAGTTCGGCCAATTGCTGTTTTTTTTGTTTTTTTTTTCTTTACAAAAGCTACACAATACCGCTAATCAAACATGCAAAAAATCCATACTGAACTGCTTTTTAAATTGGTAAATAATACCAAATGTGTGGTCTTGTGTATCTTATTTCTTTGCACCAACGCATACGCCTGCTGCGTGAAAACGCAAAATGCGCGAGTGTCGTGTTCCCCGTGAAAACAATTTCTCTGCGAATTACACGATGGACCACCACGGCGGCTTTATGGGATGTATCTGTCACTTTGGTTTATGGGTGTTTGGACAGAAATGGCAGACTATGCTATGGCTGGGATTGCATGATTAGAAACATCCACACAAATATCAACAAACATCCAAGGCTCTGGATGAAGTCCGTAGAGATGGTCAGTGGGTCCAAACCTCAAATCAAAACCCGAGTAATGAGATCGGAAAAAAGGCGTGTGTCAACAGTCTCTTAATGCCTTTTGTTATCGCGAAGCAGACTAAAACCTGGCTGTTCCAGCAGTTGTCAGAGTATTTATTGGCTCCACATCTAAACTGGCAACCACGGAACCACAACATCCAACTGGACACAATTTCTGCCCCTTTCAGGGGTCGCTTGTTACAACGCAATCAGTAAGTAACGTCCCAGAAATTCCATCGATTCCTGTCCAATCAGTACACAAGGATCCTGCTGGTTGGAGAGAGAGTACAACAACGGTCGGTTGAAATTGTGACAACCTTTTTTTTAGCACTTTCTCTGCATCTAATGAAGCCCCGAATCGTGACATGCAGCTTAAAAAACAACAGGAAATAACAGCTTTTATTGAATTCAAATGTTGAAACCTATATGTCACACACCCAGTTGAGGAGCGTAGCAGACATTGTTCATTTTGAGTCATTAGCAAAGGGTATAAACATGAGCTGTCGTCACAAGCGTTCGCCTCTTTGTCGTCCTGCAGAATAAAACCAGCGTGGACCACCTGGAGAAAATGAACAGCTCTGAAGTGCAGCCAGAGCAAACGCACTCGGTAAAAGTGTGCGTTAATGTCACCGGCCCAGTCCGGCTATTTAGCTGGTCAACTATGGAAACCAAACACAGGCAAGGACACGAACGCCTCGCACAAGGTGCAAGGCCTTAAGCAGGGGAAATTCCATAATACACTCCTCCCAGCCCTCCGAATTCTACCACACACACACACACACACACACAAACACACACACACACGCCGAGGGAGATACCATATGGCACCACAGTGTGATTAAATGTTGTTACGCATAGTCAATCTGCATAATCACAACAAAGCAGCCGTTTGGTGTGTGTGTGTGCAAGGAAAGCAACACATCAGTCAAAGCGCACGCACACACACACACACACACACACACACACACACACACACACACACACACACACACTCCTTTTCAAAAAGGAGGGGGCTAGCGCGGCGGCAACTTCAGAGGTTTTTTTTTTTCTTTTCCACAGACGAAGGGGAAGGGGTGGTAGGTTGTAGAGGGGGAGTCAGATTTCTTTAAAAAGACTTGAAAACAAAGAGGGAGAGAGAGAGGGAGGGAGGGAGAGAGTTCTTGGAAAAGGTCTTGAGTCTGGCTCAGGCAGTTCTGTTTCCCCATTCTCTCTCTTCTCTCTTTCAAAAGGTAAAATGATGAGTGCTGTTTGGCAGGCTTGCTTCACACTCACCTTCTCTCGCAGTCCTACCAGATTGCTCATGTTGCTGCTGATAAACTCATTAGATACTTTATATGATGCTTCATTAATAAAAACTTATTGAAATCAATTCCATAAAACTGAAACGATTCGAGACATTTAAACAAAAGTAGATTCATCGGTACCCTTAAATTAAGGGTGTGCGGGAGGCATTATTAGAGAAGCCTGAACAACATTGATTTATCTTTCCTTAAACCGCACGTGTCCTCTGGGGACGCCTTGAAAAAAACAGCGTCGGGCTGGGTTGGGACCAAAACCGTAGAAATAAATGTATCTTCAGAGCATGAAAATCAAATATTCTGCCCATCAGAACAGCAAACGGAGTAAATTCTCTCATGCCCAGAGCGCTGGCAGTACCTTGCCTGAGTAATAGCATCACAATAGCCAGTGGGTTTTCATTAAGAGAACAAGTTTTGCTTGGTTTGACGGATCAATTCTAAGAGTGCTAAAACATATGTGAGAACAAAGGTTTTAGTTTTTAACGGAGCGGATGGAGCCGCGTGGTCACGCATAACGCTCTACCTATCCCGTGCATTTGTTCCGCTATCTTCTTTTGTGAGTCGAAAACCACTGCTGTGTGCAGCTCTGCCGAGGAAGTCGAGCACGCTAAATATTTTTCGGTCATTGTGGAACAGTTACCTGAGAGAGCGCGGTAGAAAACACACTCTGGGCAATTTACAGTGCACCGATATGCTCTGTCTTTGCAGAAATAGTGCAAAAATTGATCAGGACTTGGTGATATGTTGCATCGTCTTGGACTATCATTAATTAACTCAGCTTTTGGTGTAACTGAGAAGTGTGAGGATGGACCATAGTGAACTTGTAGCGGTGAGAGCATCGGGTATGACGGCTCATAAACCTCCAAGCCCTGATCACACAGTCGTCGCTAATGCTCAGGTGGATCATTGCATAAACAGGTCTTATTAAAACCAGGGGGAAAGATAGCGAGCGGTGGATTTCACCGTCAGAGCGGGTTCACAAGGACTCCAGCCACAGAAGCAAAGGGCGACTCGTATTTAGAGAAACACAGGCAGCGGCGATTAGGTGAGGACTTATATGTTACACTTCTGGTGCTTCCGACGTTGTCTAGAGTCGAGTTCATGCAAGAGACAGCTTTAGCTGGTGTGCATGTGTGTGAAACAATGTGCTCACGTGCTCTCTTGCACGCACACACACACACACACAGACACACACACGGGAGACGCTAGCAGACATTCAATGGAAATGTCTTCACACCCAGCAGCCATTTCTTTTCAACAAGAGAAAACAAGGCTGAAATAAAAAAAAAAAAAAAAGCCCTTTGAGGTGAGTCCTTTCACCCTGACAGAGAAAGAGAGCAGCCGCCCCCTTTTTCAATTGGTAAGCATTCAGCCAGAAAGCTCTGGCATTCACTATTTTGTTCTAGTCCTCTCCCTTCCTCTCCCTGCTCCCCTGAAAATATGCGACTACAAGTGAACCTGTCCGCTTTTTTGTGGACAAACAGACTGCGAAAACTTTTTCCTCTTTTTTTTTTTTTTTTGCGGAAATTCTTACAAATCTGCGGCGAGAGGCTAAACGGCCATCGAGAAATAAAAATACACAGCCGAGCGAGGGCGCCGCGGAAATAAGAGAAAGAAAAGCACACAAAGGACTGACGTGCTGATATTCCAAGTATCTTTAAAGGAGCTACATAATATATGAACAGACGGGGGTTGAGGGAGGGGTTTGGTGGAGAGCACCTGCTTTCAAGAAGCTGTGTGAGTCTTGGTGGAAAGGGGGAGGGGTAGCGAGAACAACAACCATCAACCCCACAGGGCCCTGCCTCGTTTCTTTCACTCCACGCCTTCCCAGACGGGGGGTGTTGAGAGCTGCTGGGCTCACATCAGACCAGTGAATGTGACTTCATTTTCAATGGGAGCAACAACACATTAGCCCCTTTTTACATGGGATTCTGCAACGCCGGCGGCTGAAAAACGCCCCCGTCGTGTCCGCGGCGGCCCCGGATAAGCCGATTCGCAATGAAAATGGTCAGCACAAAAAAAAAAATATCGTGATATTACAATCGTCCGGAGACGTCGCGCTGACAGAAGTTCCAGAATTATACTCAGAATGGGAATCGCACAGGTTAGTTTGTTACATTTCACCATTCTGGCGCCGTTTTAAATCCCACTGGTGTCTTCGGAAACGGGATTGGCTTCCAGATACTGACCATGTGACAGATCCTGCTCGTAGCCAAAGCAAAGCAAACAGACCCCTCTGTTGACAAACTGCATCGACAGTTTATCCTTCAAAGCAGCGCAGCACACGCATTCCAGCCCATCGGATCGTACAGATCAATAAAAATCCCCTATCATCCTTGGCCCGTTTCTCTAAAATCTTCCGAGCCCCGCAAGAGGAACACAAACAAAGCTGTTGGACATGTGTGTTGAGATGCAGAGTACCCCACCCCCCATCCCACCCCATCAGTCAACGACAAAGACGGTGGATGGAGACAATACAAGTCACCATAATAGGGTTTCACATCAGAGAACTTTAGTGGGGTGAACATTAATGGACTAAAAAAAAAGGTTTATTACCCTTACAAAAGCTCGATGCAGCCATTTCATATCCTAGGAAGTATAACTTCAAAAGCAAGGGTGGCTATTGAGACGTCTAACAAAATATGTTTTGTGTTTTTGTACATTTCTTTTGAGTCACCCGCTTAGAATGGGGTGTGGGGGGTGTTATCTGTAGCTGCTGGATGGGAAACTCGGCAGACTCTTGGCAATTTGAGAACCGTCTGAGATACGAGGACGAAACGGAGCGGATGGGACGACGAAGCGGATCGCATCGTCGGAGCAAACAGGCAGAACGACAGGAATTATCTCACGAGACGGCGTACGAGCCAGACCGTTCCATTACTACTTGCTTCATATTTTGTCAGCTATTAAAAATACCGCTCAGTCATCAGCTGTTTTTTTTTTTCTCCCTGTTAAACGTACCTCTATCTTGTCCGTTTTGGCATCCCCCCAGTATAACTTCCCCACAGCGTAATCGATGGCCAGTCCGTTGGGCCATCCCAGGGAGCTGTTGAGCAGAACCACCCGTTCGGTTCCGTCCAGGTTGGCCCGCTCGATCTTTGGATGCTCGCCCCAGTCGGTCCAGTACATGTAGCTGGGAGAGGCAGGGGGGGGGGGGGGAGACGCATTAAGAGCAGTTTCTTGAGTTAGTATGCACGTCATATGGTTGACGATTGTGAAACTGAAGGACATACATGCAATCGTTACATGTTTGGTAAAAGAGCGATAACATGTTGGACATTTTGTTTCTGCACTTTACCTCCATAGACTGCAGACTGTCACATTTCATTGTTAGCGCTTGAAAAATACATGGCTTTAACCATTTTGGAGTCACTTGGATTTTAAGTAAACAATTATATATATTAGGAATTTTCCTGCAGCCTGGAACCTGTGACCATCAAGGTTAAAGTGAAGGGTGATTCTTTAAAAGCACTAAAACCTGATCGGTATCTCGGTACTGAGCTTCTTCACAACAGCCTGGACATGGAAGATGTTCAACGAGCCTCCGATCAATTACACCAACTTTCTTTGGCGCACCAACAAAGTATTTCTTAAATCAGAATTAACACCAAACGAGCCGCGCTTAACTCAGAATTAATGGACCATCTGCAATTTGGAGAGCGCAACAAAAGGACGAGAAAGTAAGGCAAAATCTTTTATGGGTAATTTATTATGGAAATAAGGGTCGGTCTCCATGCTTGCTTCGCAGGAGTGAATAACTCTCACGTTTAAATTTTGTTTTAGACTTGCAGCTGGTTTTAATACTTTTAAAAAGTCAATCATGTGTAATGTCGTCCCGCCCCCCCAGTATGAGGCAACATGGACAACAATGGGTGGGTTTCTGGAAAAACATGTATCGAACTGGCCTCGGCAACAAATCAACATACCAGGGTATCTGGACTCAGGAGCGTTAATGTGACTGCTAGTGATGTTGCACTTCTGAAATATCTCTCTAAATACATAAGTCAATTTTAATCCATTTTTTCATAGATATTTTCAAAAGACACTGAAATTCTAAATTGCGCAACACCATCCCTGATCCATGCTTGCACGGCTGCCCTCCCTCTGCTGCTGCTCGAGCCCCATCGAATAGATTTGAACCATCGGGCCCGGCATTTTTCTCTGACAGAAACCCTGCGGTATGTTTCGGGTCATTTACCGTCTTCACTGCGAAGCGCTGTTCTCGGGTTTTTTTTTGCAGCGCGCTGCTAATTCTAAGCAGGGCGCAAATAATAGACAAACACCAAGCACATGTATCTCACTTCCTTCTTTTTCATTCCCCATATTTTTCCTCTTGCCATCATTCCGGTGCATATTCATCTAAGCTTTTCCTGTCCGCTGAATACTATTCCAGGACTGAAAGGGCCTTTTAGGTGTTTTCTGTCAAGGTATAATCTGGTACCAGTGGTTTGCACCCTGTTATAAGCTCTCTATTTTTATTCACCGCTGTTCCTCTTGATGGTAGACCCTCACGATGATACTGTTTGCCCTCTTCTTCTGGGTGCTCGTGAATTGGCCGGATTTCAAGAAGGCCTTCTCTCCACCGGGGGGGGGGGAGAGAATTCTGTGATCATCCACTTCAGTTGCCCTCCAGGTCGTTTGGCCACGCTGAGCTTGCCAGTTCACTTCTCTTTGTAAAAATACAACCATGTTTTTCTTCTCTCAAAGGCTGTCCTGTTGTATGCAAGTCGCTTTTCTTGTTGCTGTTGATGTTTTTAAGTAAATGAAGGCTTAAAAACGAAGAGTTGTAAGGTATCACCTACCCGTTGACGGGGTCCAGTACGATGGCTCTTGGCTCGTCCAGATTCTCAGAAATCAAAATTTTTCGTGAGGTTCCATTCAGCCTGGTGACCTGTAGTGCACATGTAAATATTAAACACAGCTCCGCCTCCAGCGAATAGCATATCTCTATTTTCTGGCCATTGTTTTCAGTTTGGGAATTTGTGTGTTGCTGTTTTCCAAAACAAATGAAAAAGGGCCAACAGGAGAGCATTGGGTTGCATCAAATAAATGTTCTGTGACAGTTCATATAGTGACGGTTTGCCCAAACAAGTGAACACAGACGTTCTATTGTTGTTTCAACCCAAAACATGACAAACATGAGCCGTACCTCGATCCGATCCATGCCCGTGTCGGTCCAGTACAGGTTTCTGGCCACCCAGTCGACAGCGATTCCATCCGGGTGGTCGATCTCCGTTGTGACCAGTACCATGGCGTTGCTGCCGTCGATCTGGGATCGGCGGATGGCCCGCACCTCATCATCCGTCCAATACACGTAACCTTCAACGGGGTCGTAATCGATGGCTATGGCGTGGCGGATATCATCAACCTGTATTTGAGATGGACGGCAACATGAGAGGGACGGCAGAAGTATACATCTGGGTTTTGGGTTTTCATCGAGGAGTTACCTGAAGTACGATGTCGGTGAAGTCTGGAAGGTCCAGGGAGATCCTCCTCAAGTCTGTCCGTCGAGCCAACAGCAGAACCTGCTCTGCACCTACGGGAAGCAGACAGATGGTATATTTAGCAAAAGTGCAGATTTATTTTCGATGAACGAAACCCAAGTATTATGGATTCAACATGCATTAAAATTATCCCTGTCTCTAAATATGAAGATTCCCCATCCTCCACAGCCACACTCCGTGGGCCAGGAATTGTTCAAACCCAGCAGACGGTGTTTTGGCTTCTCTCGACCAGACAAAACCAGAACCGTTTTGGGCTGCTTTGTGTGTGGCCGTGAAAACAAAACAAAAAACAAACAAAGTCACAATAAACCAAAGGAGCCAAAGAAAATCACGGATGCTTCACTCCGACTTTTTTTTTTCTTTTAAATAGAAACTTGTCAGGAAGGGGAAAGTGAACTTGAAATAAACCTAAACCAAACAACTTATTTCAGTCAAAATCTTTCTAAAATGACTTTTGCTTAACAGAGATCATGCAATGACTGCAGAATAGGTGTTTCAAATGCTCAATACTAAACAGCTGAGATCTGATCACAGTTGGTCCCCGTCAACAGAGAGCAGATCATTCATGTCACTTTCATCCCTCGTGCCGATGGCCTGTTTGTAACCGGACAGGAAGTCCTTCTGTTTTAATTTTGGACTCAAAATACTTCTGTTACGGCTAATCTTACACCCAAATAGAGAGTTTCCAGCTCCCAGTCAACAAGGATGAACTCTACCAGCTGCCAAGTGCAAGTGCAGGAGGGCTCGCAGTCTCATTCGCAACCTTTTTCTTTCCAAAAATCGTCTTCCCTTCCTTTCCCCTGAACACACAAGCCGTGATGAGCAGTGAGGTGCCTTGTCGTCGTCCCCCTCAGAATGTCTGACATGGGGCAGACAGCAGCCCACTATTTCCTGTCTGCTGAGCTGCTTTCATACTTGGAAATGGGAGAGAATATATATATATGTATGTATATAGAAATAATGGCCTAAACTGCAGAAATAGGTGTGCATGTATTTTGTACTCACACACCAGCTGCTTGCATCTAATATGGATATTTGGTATCTTCTGAAAAAGCGACTAAAGTCAGCTGGTTAGCTGGGCTTGAAAAGCCAAAAACTATTCACGCGGTACCCTCATGAAGCATCTGTCCACGAAGGCAGCGAAGCAACAAGGCAGCCAACTTCAGTTTGGAGTGAGCGGACAAGACGAGACAAGACCAAACCTCGCTCATTCCTCGGGGGAAATTTTGTTGTTACAAGACATACAGCATTAAACAGTTGAAAGGACAGGACGCGGCAAGGAGAAGATCTAAGCGCTAATATGGAAATTGGGGATGGGGAGATTCAGAAATATGACAGACCTACAACGATTCTGACAGCCGCTTTTTGATTCCTAATCAAGACTGACACTCTTAATGATGCAGCCAGGGAAAAATATACCAGCCTCTTGGATTTTTTTTTTCGCAATAACCAAGTCTTAAAGTAATGCTTGTTCCATACTTTGAAAAATTTGTTGTATTTATACCTTTTTCCTTGGTTGAGAGGATTAATGGTAGCCCTTTGAGGAAAACAGTTTGATTTAAATGCATTTCCAATTTCTCTCCTCACCAGTCCATGTGGAAATTATGCTAATCAGGAGCCCGATGACTGAGAAAAGACCCTGCTATCTTTGTGCAGACGCCTCACCGCAAAGAAAACAAGGCTCGCAGTGCAGGCGGGGGTTGACTGGTTGCACTACTAGTGGTCAAAACACCACCCTGGATCCCTTGCGCGCGATTCACTGGCGTAACATTCTAAAAAGATCTGAAAACCAGACATTCTTCCTCCCACTGGAAACCTTCCTCAACAAACCAGAGCCGTTCAAGCACCAGACAGATTGCACTCGCTATCTGAATCGGAGCACGAGAAAAAAAAAAAGAAAAAAAAAAAATACAAACCTTGAGACCAACAGGAATCAATCTGTGGTGAAATGGATTTGGAGCCAAAAAAACAAGCCGCACTATTAGCGCTTTTCTTGCCTCCTCCTTGCACAAACCAGTCTCTACTGTCCTGGGGGATCCTCCGCTCTGTTTGCCTGTCGGTACCGATTTAACACCAGCCAAACTCACCTCATGGGAGACAATTAACTCTTTTTCTTTGCCTCTCACACCTCTGATTCTGAAGATCTTGCTCTCCCTCTCTATCGCCAGGGCTGTCCTGTCTCGCATTCTTATCTCTGTCACATCCAAAATCAATTCACATGAATTTTAAAATAAAAACAAATAAGGTGGTGCCGGTCGGGAGACACGATATTGATAATGCGAGCAGCTCGTGGGGAAAGATCTACATCTGACGAGATAAACAGAGGCGAGAAATTGTTTGTAATTAATTGATTTTGCACTCCTACCATCACTCCAAGAATTCTCAACTCCCTTGTCTGAGGCATTTCCAAAAGCATTTATTATTAATATTATTAATATTTTTGTCTATTTATTTGCGCAACAAAGATAAACCAAACTTTTAGACAAAGTCTAAATGTGCTTTTTTGCCCATTTCTTAAGTTGACAAGTTCAAAAGCCAGCTTGAGGCTTCGAGCCTCTCTGCCCAGGGTTCAGATGAACTTAGCAAAACATGTGCAGTGCAGAGGTTTCAAACTCACCAGTTTGTGTTTCTGAAAAAGTTTCAGTCCACTTGTAATTCTTGCCTATAAACACTTGGTCTGCAGTTGGAGCACAAGCTTTGCAGAATTACACAACAATCATTTAATATGTATAGGAGATGTGTTGTGTCAATAGCGCGTTTAAGGATTGGCAGCCAGTGGTGGCTCCATTGGCCGCAAAACATTTATTTAGTAAAAGCGTGCTTCGCATCGGTTTCCCTATAAATACTATTTCTAGCCCTGTGACTATTTTGTAATTTTTCTGAGAATACTTCCACAGGCATTACTTTTTTAAATGAAATATTCACTAACAAGGGTGAGTTTATAAATCAAATTATTAATAAAAGCCTTCATTTAGTGTGAAATGTAAAGAAACTCTTTCCGCCTTTCTCATTCAGTTCAACAGAGTCAAAATATTAAATGTTTTGGCTTTTCATTGTTTATACGTTTGTGCTAGCAAAAGTGTCAAGAAAAGACTGGTGGACTTTGTGGAACAACTAAAAAAGTCCATAATATCACTGAGGAGTTAGAGGACTCGAATGGTTATACCCTTTGCAAGGTTAGCCCCCCCACCCCAAAAAAACCATAAGCATTCAGCAGTCAGGTGGAACCACATATGAAACCAAAACAATTCTGCATCTCCATATGTCCACTTAGCAAAGCTGTAAGTCAACAATGGGAATAGAGGCGTCTCTCCCTGCATCTTCTCTGGATAAAGTGCGATAGCCAGCCAAAAGCTCAAATGCGATGCCATGGGAGCGGGCCATCCAAACTGTTTTTCTCATGTACGTGGCCACACAGGCATAGCTGGATAGTAGCAGTAGAATTGGTCCTCATCCAAGCCTCGTTGAAAATGCGTGGCATCTCATGAAACATGTTACTGAGTAGCTGAACTCCTGTATCAAGCAAGGCCAGGACAGACTTTCGCTTTCAAAGCCTCGACTTTCAGCGCCTGCTGTGCCAAAAAATGGAAATCTTGATTAAAACATGCTGAAGGCATAAAACACAAAATGGGTGTCTATTTGGGCGAGAGAGAGAGAGGGGGAAAAACTCAAATTCATTGTCATTGCACTCCGTTCGATAAAAAAGCATGTTTAACAGGATGTGCAAATCATTATTTCCTGCAAGTTATATTTTACAACAGTGCCCCTACATTTGGAATGGAAGTCATAAAGAGGGGGAAGTGACGTGAAGATTTTCCTGAACCACCTGACGACCATTTGTTCACAGCCCAAAACCGGTGCTGGAAGTCGAACAAATGCAACGTTACATCATTTCGAGAGAGCGGAGACCAAACGAGCAACATGTGTGAATAACCAGTTCAAGAGTGTGAAGTTGTTCCACTTTCACCACCACCAACAACAACAACGGCAAAAACAAGGTTATTTTCATTTCTTCTTTCCCAATCTGGCATTTTGTCATCCCTGGGATCAAAAAGATTGGACACTTAGCAGTGTTCTGTTGTTACCTAAATGAGCAAAGCCCGGGGAGGGGTGTAAATGAGGGCGAGGAATGGAGGGAGGGCCGCAGTGATTTCCCTCTCCCTCTTCTACGGTTCACTTCATCCCGAGACACTTTAAGACTCTTGACGAACAGTCACTCACACAAACACACACACACACACACACACACACACAAGCTCAACCCCAGCAAAATAACAAACGTCTTCAATCTAACCAGCCAAGCAAAACAAATTAGAAGCACGGACAAAGACACACACACACACACAGACACAATAGGGCATTGTTGTTTTCATTGTCAACAGTAGCTAAGTGATTGGCTGGCATGCTTCATTCAAATTTCATACGTCCACAAAACACAGCCAAACATGGAGGCAAACACACTCTAACACACTGTTGTGTTTTTTGCAGAAGAAGGCTCTATTGTTTTAGCATCGTGGGAAACAACATGGCGGCCGGTCAGTTGGTGTCCCACACCAGGAGAGGTCATTTAACCCGGCTGATACTGTGCTGCATCATTACATGACACAATACACACTGCAGACAATAGCAAATAATAATTTCCTGCTGGGTATGTAAGGTATGCTGGAATAACTTCAGGGAACAAGAGGGAAAAGTGACCCGAGACACAAACACAACAGAGCGGCAACAATATAGGGAGAGGAAACTAGATCTAGATTTTTCTGCACTTTATGCCAGGGTATGTGAGAATAGTCCATTCTGCATGGCTGCAGGGGGGCCCCTGTTATTGCCTTCGTCATTCCAGTAAATGGTTCGGTCTATAAAATGTAGTAGCTGGTCGAGACCTATATTTACAACGGATTTTACAAAAGCTGCACATCCACGTTATACGTACGTCGCATTCCATCAGCGACGGAATGATATTCCATTTGTCATACAAATAACCAGTTGGCCAAACAAAGAAGTCTGTGAAAACGATGTCTATCGGGACACCATGGCATGGCTAGCTTGACTGGTTTTCAGACCACAAATATCTCACATTGCTATCAAAGGAGCGGCCTATTTACTGGAGAGGTGGATAATGTTTCCATCACATAGGAGCCTCGTGTAATGTCAAAGATTGTTTCGGTTTACAGCCAAAACCATCAGACGTTATTGCAATCCTTTTATGCGTGTTTTACATGGATAATATACGTAGCTGTCCGTGAATAAGCTAGTTAACATACAACATTTAAATCTATCCAAAAGGCGGATCTGCTACATTTTGAACCAGGAAACCTTAAACCGTCAACATCTGGCTTTTGTCCTCAGTTGGACTTTGTTTACATGTCATGTGACTGGGAGTCAGGGGTTATTTATCGGCATTGGCTCTGATGGAAACATGATACCTGGTTGGTGAAACAGCTTTTTCTCCTTTTCAGGCACCGCGTGACAATATTGCGTGAGAGAATATCTTTCAGGAGGATTTAATGAGCACAGAAATGACACGTGTACGCATTACTGACGGTGTGAAAGCGCTGCTTCGTGGCCAACGCGGTGAGGTACGGCCTGATCCGACGATACATCGACAGCAAATGTGTGTGTGTGTGTGTGTGTGAGTGTGTGCGATGAAGCTTGTGTGAGCAGAGTTCAGACCTGGTTTGCAGGTCTTGTTATCCGGTTTAAGCTGGACTCCTGTGGGGCAGGCGCAGCTGTAGAAAGGCTGGATTGGAGAGAGAAGGCAGAGATGACTACATCCTCCGTTGTTCTCGCTACAGGGAGTCTGGACTGCAGCGGCATCGGCAAAAAAAAGAAAAAGAAAAAGACGATCAGAAAAGAAAACGTTAGTAGTAGCCTACAATTGGCCCTCGGGGACACAAAGTTTGATTCTGATTAGTTTCAGTGAAGAGATCTATCAGTGGCGGTGCTAAAATGAATTTAATTTGCGCACAGAAACACATATCACAATAATAATTAGTGGGTCCACATACACTTTTACATTTTATAATGAGGAAAATTATGGGCCAACTAAGTCATGACATTTTAAATATAGATTAAATCAATTTTCATTTTCATATCACAATATACAACATGTATATTGAGTTGATTAATATGAGTAGAAGGTTGTTTGCAGAATGGCTGCGTACCCTAAGGTATGCTGCACACCTCGGGGCCGGTGTACTCACTGTAAGGCTGCCGATAGGCCTCCAAGACCTGGATGTCCATGGGGGAGTAGATCCCGCTCAGGATCTCGCTGGTTTTGTCTCCGCTGTGTTTGTTGCAGGCGTGGATTGAACGCGTTTGCCAGTCGGTCCAGTACAACGTGTCCTCAGACAAGGTGAGTGCAAACGGATGCGTGAGGGTTCCCTCCACCACCGTTTCCCTGCATGATAAAACGAGATGAGTCCATATGTTGGATATTCAAGAAGCGTGTTTGACAAGATGTAAACAAACTAACATGACAAGTATGATGTTGATGAGAATGGTTTTTAAAACACATATTCAAAAGTCTTCTTTTCACTGCCTCCTGACCGACGAACTTCCTGTCCTCTGTCTCTCCATCCATAAACCTCCTCTCTGGTCTTCCTTGGGACCTCCAACCTGAGAATCCTTCTACATGGATCTCCACCATCCCTCCCCTGTCCACATCCGAACCATCTCAGAGTGACTTTATCTTCAGAACATCTACAATGTGCTATCCACTCAGATGGACTCATTCCTGATCCTCTCCATCTGTCTCACACCCAAAGAAGAAGCCAAACATCTTCATCTCTGCTGCCACCAGTCTTTTCCTCGACGCCACAGTCGCTAAACCCTAATTTTAAAAGAATGTTGCTGTATTTGATAACATTTGCGGTCATCATTTTTATTCTAACGTGAAACTAGCAACCGAAACCAATCCCATGGCAGTCAAATTGACCAAAGTTTCTGAAACGAGGATTGACTGTTTTTGTTGAGCTCATTTGGAATTTAAGATGGGCAATAAAATCTAATGGAACAACTGGATGCAAATTCAACAATGACTCACGACTCACTAGAAAGACAGAACGAAGAATTAGCAATTTAAATACTTGTGAATGTTTCGTTTTTTTTCCCATCATTTCTAGAAGTCAAAATGATACAATCCTGCTCAAAACGCTATTCTCTCCCCAAACCAATTAAAGGCAGCGCAGAAGCTTTAGAAGTGTGAGCACTGAATGTGCCGTATTAGATTTGCTAGGGAGAGAGTATCTTTTAGAAAACACATGTTCTACCCGCTAAATGAGGAAATGCACTCACAGAAAGAGTGAGGCGAGGGGATCAAAGATGCATTTAGAACATCAACACACCAGAAACTAGCTTTCATCAATCATAATTTTTGGTATGTGTGTTGTAAAAACACAACTGCCTGCCAACAGCGGTTAAGAGGGGGCAGGGGAGGGACATATCCGGGCAACTTCAAATTTCAAGGTTCTCTTCAGGGTTTATTTGTGAAAACTAATTTGCAAAGACGCAAAAAAAATTCATGACTCAGTCTGTCAAGTGCGACGAGATTAAAGTTTCTCGCAACCACCGCAGGATCCGCCAGCAATATTGGTCGCTTCAAACATACCTACAAACACACTGCGGTGGTTGTTCGGAAAGCCAGCGGTAGAAGACGGTGCTCTTTTGCAATCGGGAGGCTGAGGCTGAACTTTTTTTTACTCTTTTTACAGAAATTTCTGCAGAATGCCGGCGTGGGATCGACCTTCCGGCTCATCTGGTGGTGACTGGAAATCAGGGTCTTGGTGTGTGAGGAAGGTGATGAACCGGCGGTACGCTTCAGCAATGGGTTTTTGAGAGTGCGGTTAATTTTGCACTTCCACAAACTATTATTACTTTTACAATTAAAAGTGTGGGGTTGGAGTTTAAATCCTGTCTAACCAAGTTTGGCATTTCTTACGGCAACCAATTCATTTGTCATCAATAAAAATAATCCTGCATGTAGGTGAATGGTGGGATTCACCCTGGGCCGGTCGCAGGTCAATCACAGTGACACACGGTAAGAATAATAAGAATAAGAACAACTTCACTTATCCCGAAGGAAATTGTTGTGCCAGAGTTTCAAGTAAAACATAACAATAATAGACAATAGTAGGACGGAGGGAGAATAAGAAATACAAATAAAATATAATGTTATTAATATAACGCTATAAAGTTATAAAATAAATATAAAGGTAGAACCATTTGCTCTAATCTATTTGTATGGATGGAGGTGGGGAACTTGCTGGAGAACATGCAAACTTCATGCAGAAACAAATAAAACCTTCTTGCTATTAGGAAAGAGCGCTAACTTCTGCTGCACCCAGCCACCACACACACCGCATTTGGGGAATCTGTCTTGAACGAGACATGACTTCAAGACTAGTGGCCTTTTCAAAAGCAAGAATGTTTATTTACATAATTCTACAAATTTATATAAGAATAAGAATAAGAACAACTTTATTTATCCTGAAGGTAATTGTTGTGCCAGAGTTTCAAGTAAAACATAACAATAATAAATAATAGTCAGAAATTGTATAAACAGTTAAAAAAGGGGGGGAGAATAAGAAATACACATAAACTATAAAGTGTCAAAGTCAAGGCTCTAAAGTGTTTTAAGGTATTAAGTGCAAAGATTTGAAGATTCCCTGCAGCTGAAGGAAGAGGAATAAAAAAAGTTAGTATATTGTGTTGTTTTAAGTCAGAAACGCCCCGTTGTGATTTAGTGATAGTGATACATTTGGAAAGGCTGATTGGAGTATATGGGAATGATCGACACAAAGAGTGTGTGTGTCCTTGAGTGTTTTTACTGGAGCCTCCATTTCATAGCGCTGTATTTTTCTCTTTCTCTCTCAGCATAGCTACTTACTTTCCCCTCGTCCTTGTTGGGAAAAACGGGGTGAAAACTCAAAAGAATTTTCTGCTGACCTTTGGAGTTTTGATAGCAGATCCTGCGTGTTCCACAAGTTTGCTGGAAATCAAGTGAGTATTGTGGTATTGTATTTCTTCCTAACTCAAATCCAAACAGCCGGCATGATGATATTGAAAATCATAGCTAACGCGTGAGATGATTATTTCCCATAAGGCCATATCTTTTGCCACCAAACCAGCATCGTGTTTGATTGACAGGTTTCAATGTCAGCAGGGAGCAGTTGAAGCTCCAACGTTGCAGTTTTCTTGTGTGTGTTTTTTTTTTTAAGCATATATAACCCAACCCCTGATAGCTTGGGGAAGGGGCTAAACAGCTAGCCAAAAAGAAAGAGAAAAAGAATCTCCTCCATCTTCTCTCTCTAAAAATTCATTTTTATTTTACCATATACGACGTGGGTGGCCAGAGTTAAAAAACATCAAATGTTAAACTGAGGTATTAAATGTGAACCCCAGGCTCTGACCAGGTCATAAATAACCTGGAGTTTTTAACTTCCAACCTCTGTGTTGCAATCAAATGCAGCGTAAAGCAATCATCCATGTGTTGTCAAATACAAAGGGTAGAACAAGAGCGTGAAGGCAACATCAGACCACCCAAGAAAATAAGATCTGAACGGATTTACGATTGGGGCTAATATCAGATGAACTGAAGGTGCCCGTGAGGCTGCGCGGGATAAGGGTGGAGATAATAAATG
Source organism: Fistularia commersonii (assembly GCF_037954325.1). NCBI lineage: Eukaryota > Metazoa > Chordata > Actinopteri > Syngnathiformes > Fistulariidae > Fistularia > Fistularia commersonii. The sequence goes on along the minus strand of NC_141300.1, from coordinate 12,253,927 downwards.
CATGCATTAATAGAAAAGGTGCGAAGTAGCTTGTTAGCTCCGGACCCTGACCCAGAGAAAATAAAAAGGTTCATACCGGTCTGATCCATCCAGGTTTGCTCTGTGGATGAAGCTTAGCTTTGCGTCCGCCCAGTACAGCTTCTGCTCTACCAGGTCAATGGTCAGTCCATTTGGCCAGTATATGTCTATGTTCACTATCACTTTCCTGTTGGGACATGAAGAGGGAAAATGTGAGGAGATGGCACCCGGGTTGCATTTGCATTTATCTTCTAAACAATGCCATGTACGTGGTGCGCACGTTGGTGCAAATTGTCAAGTTTGAATTTCGATCATGAGATTAAAAAATCACGAGAGAATCGTCGCTTCATTGGAAAATTTCAACGTGTCTGGTTAAAATGGAGTTGTCCAATTGTGAGGAAAACAAAAAGAGAAGGTATTTTTAAGAAAATACCAGGCCTGAGAAACATTAAAAGCAGAGGTCTTCTCAAGCTAAGCAAACCATAGTAAGATGTGACCTGATGAGGACACTTTGTTCCAAGACCATCTTAGCAACAGTGCTAACATTTGAATTTTATTTGAATTAAAATGCTGGGTAACTTGCTAAGATTCTCCCATCATTTTAAAATCCTCCGTATACCTGACACTCGACAATATGCATCATTAGCTCACCTATCGGTTGCTAAAACCTGACGGACGGAGCCAGGGCAGGAAAGTACAGCTAAGTGTGAAGCTGTGCAACATCAGGAGATGAACGTTACACAACCGAATGTTCACAAATCAAATGTTGAAAGTGTTTTGGTTTAATAAAGATGGGAAACACGGTTGTAAATCATGGCCGATGGCGGTGAAAGAAAAATGAGACGAGACCCGAATGCCACGGAGTCACGGCTGGAAACCGAGCGAGAACATGTTCCTACACAAGCCTCTTCCTCTGCACGGTTAAAATAATCAAAACCGCAGCGCTCTACATATAAAATGAGTATCATATTATTTAAATGACAAATTGCTTTTCTAGTAGCGTGTAATTCTCTTATTCCATCCAGTTATAGATAATAAAAAAAAAAAAAAAAAAGACATTTGTCAGATTTTCTTTTTCGCACAGATTGTGGGGCTTCTTCCTAGACAGAAAATTGCTAACCGGCTATCCTCATCAGGATTTTGTGTTGCCTCCAGCTCCCAACAGGGATCTGCATGGAAAACAGATCAGCATCAAGTCCTGCTGGTCAGGGCGAGAGCGGCGCACCTTCTATTTCTCGGTTCTCAGTCAGAAACCGGGGGAGTGTACGAGATCTGGGTCGGAGTTAGATTCAGCACGTTCCTACTGGGTCCATCACATCCCTGCGCTGACTTGGTGGGTTCCCGGCATTACACCAATGTGTTGACGGTGTTGTGCATTAGCCAATGAATGGGTGAATGTGGCCAAAGTCCTAAAAAGGGAACAAAAAGCCGGAGAACAGCTTTTGTCCCACACAGAGATCCAGGTATTGGAGTTGGAGTAAAACTGCGAGCTGGATGGAGCAGCCTCGCACTCCGTAGCTCACACCACTCTTATGACGGAGGCGGAGAGTGTGAAGCTTCATATCACATTTGTCTCAGTGGGCGAGATCGACATTTCAATTGTATGTGCGCACGCGCACACACACACACGCACGGAAAAGATCGTGAGGGAGACCTGTGACCAAATCTGGCTGCAATTTCAGGGGAAAAATACGAGCCAGTTCCAACACGAGAGATGTGCCATTCACAGCAAGAAGGTCGAAGGAGAGATGGAACTTTCCTAATTGCCTTGGAGCCGGGACTGTTTTCCACATTTTCCACTATCTTTCCTGGCCGCTGGTTTATTTCATTTTATTTCTTTTGAAATTGATGTGGGGTATACCAGCAGAGGCAAAGTTTCAATTATGCGCATTGGAAGCTGCAACCTGTACATCCGCAGACTAATCGGAGCCAAACAGTCCAGCTGCTTGGATTTCAAAGCTTTAGTGCTGAATGATAAACAGGATGAAAACAAAGAGTAATTCCCTGGGGGATTTGGGTTTTGGCTCTGAAAGCGCTGACCGGAGGTTGAGTTGGTGGTGAGGTGACTGTACCTGCTGCTGCCGTCCATGCCGGCCCGTTCTATACGGGGCTCCTCTCCCCAGTCTGTCCAGTACATGTAGCTGGGGGAAAAAAAAAAAAAACAAACAAAAAAAAAACAAAAGGTAAATTCAAATGAAATTTTTACTACCAACAAACTGAACAAGAACTGAACTTTTGTGGTATTCTTCCATTCTATTTTTCCCTCATGTAAAGAGGGTTATGATCTGCCAGAACAACCCTCTGAGCATTATGGTGTTGCGATGGTGCCAGTGGTTTTCACGCCCAGGTTTTTATTTTTCTGAGCTTTCTTTTCCTCCCTAACGTTTTGTTGAGTCCCATGCAATCCTCATGTGAAGTGGTTCTTGAAAATATATGAACTATGTTTTAACTGAACTAGATGAAAATACACTCAATACATTTTAAAAGTTTCAACAGGTGAATGTATGGCGTTTCTCTTCTTTCGTCACTGTATCATCACTTTTAATGAAGTGAACCTCTTTGTAATCCTTACCAGTTTACGTCACAATTTGTGCATTTTCCATTAAGTAGACAAATGAGAAATCTGCACTTCAGCCCACTAGTTTAAACGGTCCACTGTTTTGCGACACCGTTTTGTTTGTGCGTGGTCAGCGTCTCCACGCCGCCTATACGTTATTGCGCCGTGGTGCTGGAGCGATTCCAAGTGCTTTTCTTGTGCCTGCCCTGCACCCACCACGGTTCAGTTATAGGATGGCCAGCAGATATGCCAACGACTCTGAACAGACACACCCAGTGGTTTCATAATCTATATAATTGTTAGCCGTGCATATTTGCAATTTGACATTTCCCAGCCATATCCCGCCTGTAATTATCTTTTCTTGTTTACAACGACGTACGACTTAATTGCATTCTGTCCGACTGCACATCGGGCGAATGAAGGTTTTAGTTATGATTGAGGAGGAATAATCGGTTGCGCTTTTAAGAGATAAGCCGCCAAAGTTAACGTGCAGTCACGACACAGTATCTAAAAGCGACGGCCTGTTTCGTATGGTATGGACAAACACTGTGGAGGGCAAACGGAGCGGCTACCATCGGAGGAGCCCCAGCTTTGCTGAACCGACAAGTTCTGTTGTGTGAGAGAAGGGAAGTCCTGTGGTTTAAAAAAAAAAAAAAAAAAAGAAGCCTCTCCATACCATGCCCTCCATTTCATTCCATCTTTTATGTGCGCACTTCATTCTTGTCGCGTCTTTGTCCTCGCATTCGATCGTTTTCTCTCCGTGAACCGAGCGAGTGCTAGGATTTCAGCACGAAGGCCGTTTTTTGCACATCTGAATCCCCCTACACTTAACCTTGTATCTGTCATGTTGCATCATTTTACTTCAAGACTGCTACCTGTCTCTGCAAAGCCCTATACACACCAACAACTACAAAGACAAGTATAAATAGATCCCTTGACGTCTAATTTTGAACTGATTTCATCCAGCTAGGAGCTCCCAGTACAAACAGAAGTGCAGCAGGGAGGGCCATAGGTAGCGGATTCAAGTTATAGCCACCTACTGCCATTTAAAATTCATGTTAGTGCGTCCAAAACGCTGCAGATGGTGTTTGGAAAAAAAAAACAAAAAACTTTGTGCCTGATAAGCATACATCTGTGTGTGTTTAATCTCCGTAGAGAGCGAGAGACAGATGCTGACCATCTTCCAAAGTGGAAGAAACACTCCTTTATATTCTGGAGAAGTTAATAACACTCTTTTGGGGTGTTTGGGGGGGCAGCTTTGTTGAAAAAAATCCAAGAAACAGACATTGTTCATGCAAATTGTGTTAAAACTCATGTCAAGGTCTCTTTTCTATTTGAATTACAGCTTTCAGACTTGCGTGATGTGTCTGTATGGTGTGTGCTATTACCGCTGAGCGGGGTTGAGTGCGATGGCCCTGGGCTGGTCCAAGTCCATCCAAAATAGGACCTTCCTGGAGGTGCCATCGAGGTTGGCCACTTCAATCCGGTTGGTCTCCGAGTCGGTCCAGTAGAGTTTCCGGCCCAACCAGTCGCAGGCCAGTCCATCGGGACTGTCCAGCCCCGACACGACCACAGTCTGGCCCGTTCCGAGGGCCTCTTTCAGGGCTGCGGCAGAGAACATGCACAGGCAGATAATGGTTAATGACCTCCATTTAATTATTGCTTTTCTCTGGGATATAATATTGATGTAATTGCAATCAGGGCACTAAAAAGTTCCCACTGGAAAAAAGGCTTGGGTTCTCATCCAAACACAAATTCTCTGGCTCCATTGTGCAAGAAACTTAATGAAGGCAATTTTTGCAGTTGACTCGGCGTCTAGAAACACTATTGTGTGCGGATAAATCCCACCCGAATTTTGTGTTTAGCATACAGAGGTAGTATTTCTTCTTGTGTTTTTATTGCGCACACACACACACACACACACACACACACACACAAAGATTAATGAGCAGCTGCAGGCATTTTGGATCGTGAACATCTACTGAAGTCTGAACAGACATTATGATAGATGGGTCTGACGTGTCTTCAGTGACCGCTTGTGATCAGCGGATAACCAGGCCAAGCTCACCGCGTCCAGGATCTCGCTCTATCCGACTGTATAATCAGTCACAGAGAAGTTTTATCAGGATAACAGCCATCAGCTCTTAAAATAAAGCAAGGTTCTCTGAATGTAGCATTTTGTGATTTGAACTCCATCCGTATCGGGCCGAAATCACAGGTCCGTACACGACTAGATCGCTAATAAATTGATTACAGCCACCGGAGAGAGAGAAAAAAAAAAGTCATGAGGACTCGAAGGGGTCGGCGTATTCAAGCACTGAGAACTAGAGCTGCTCTGGAGCAGGTAGTAGAGACAAGTCCTGCTTACACGCTAACTTCTCAGCACATCCATCTAAACTTATCTTGAGCCTATGCATGGTAGGTATCGCCAGGATTAGCCATTGTTTTAATTGATTTTGGCAAAAGGTCTAAATGGGGTGAGGTTTCTTTTTCTATTTGGGTCATAGACAATCATGATCAGATCTGAATGAATTTAGATCTGATGCCTCTATCTCAGTGTGGGGGGAGGGAGGCGTCGGCACAATCACAATACGTCCATGTCAGCACGGTAAAAATATATATTATATAGATGTTCCCATTTCTATAGCATTTAAGTCCCTGATGTTTTGAATCAAAACGTAAAGGTTAACTATCGTAGGTTATCGGATTGCTTTAAGCTTTTCCAGCATTACCTACAAGTGAGATTATCTTTTTAAAAAGAAGTCTATGTATATAGGTCTTGGTGATAATGAATCATATAATCAATTAAAGAAGAGTGATTATTACATTACTCAAAGATTTCAGTGAAATACTTCCAAAGCAGCCAGCAACATTTTTGGAAATCTGTGTTTAGCATGATGGAAATACGTGCACACAAACTCTTGTCTTACTGGAGGGGAAAAACTTTGCACAGCGCTCATCCATGATCGTGATGCAGCGCGGTCCATGTGCAAGGCTTTTGTATTTTTGTTTTTAACTGACATCGATCATACACCTAAGAAAAAGCAGCTTTGGAAGCGAAAAACAAAGCAGGTGAATGAAAACTTCTAGCTCCTTGACCCAATGAGCAGGAATCCCTTTCTAGAAAGGGGAATTTGTTGTCACGGCTAAGGAGGAGTTAAAAACCAACAAAGTTAATCATGGCAAACAGAATAAAAGGCCACAGCTGTTTGCATACAGAGTGAGGAAGTGAGAAGTGACCACAAGTAGTCATTGGAGACACGTCCTAATGCCAAGTGTAAACACACACTGTCAGAGCTGCCCACTGGTGACCACATCACTCAGGGCAGATCTGCATGCCAGGCCGGAGAAGGGCCACTGAGGACGAGCAAGCCATCGGCAAACGTCTTACTCAAACAAAGATTATTCATATTTCACAAAGCAATTTCACTGTGTGACCCACCTTTTGATTTTGCTTTGCTGAAAAAATGCTTTTATTTTATCCATGATTATGAATGAATGCTATTTGTTTTAAAAGCAAGCTGTGCAAATGCCACCTCCCCTTTTCCCAGGCATTTTCCCAGGGATGGAGCATCTTTACATTGTTCCGGTTCCATCTGCGACAGAAACGTGCGCCAATCCCTGCACCACCGAAATCCCTACTTCATTCACTTTTAGGGGGAAATTCTCATTCTTGATGTCACTCCAACATTTACACACCTGAATAGGAGACTTTTAATCCTCTCCGGTCTTCTCTCTTAACTAGGAAGCTTTAGAATTCAATAACTTTCTTCTGTTTTATCGCTTTGAAGGGAATAGACGCTTGCTTTGGCAGTGTCACCGCTAATTTGCACAAAACACACCGGACCGGTATCGGCACTGCGGCGCCTGAAGCCAGCTTTTATGGAGGCAAAAAAATAAAGGATCGCTCATCACATTTGCCACTCGCCGTGGATATAAAGCTAAAACTGTTAACGAGTGCAAAAGTCAGGTCACATGTATGCTACTCATCACGGAGATGAAGTTTACGCATCTTGCTGGCCAATGGTCGATTCAACCCCTCCCATCGTAGAACCAGAGAATGTCATTCCCAGAAGGAGTTTATTATCTTATCCCTGTTTTTGGAAGCCAAAAAAAAAAAAACAGGAAAATGGGTTCCTCTGAATGAGAACACGTCTTACAATTGGACGACTGATTCCAGTGTGTTTGTTTTATGGCCTCCTCGCTGACGTCCGTCCAGAATATCAGGCCCTCGGCATACAGGAAGTCCACCGCCGCCGCATCCTCCAGGTCACTCACGACGATGGCCGACTCGCCGCGGATACCCGCTGCATCCACCAGGCGAACGTCACGCCGATTGGCAAAAAGAAGGAGAGGCGAACCTGCAAGGACGGAGGAGAGCAGAAAGCATTAGATGTTATTTGACGTCAAACTGAAATTAAGGTGTGTTGAGGTGACACACACACACACCCACGCACATTGAGAGACTGCCGTGGACACGGTGAACCACATAAGGTGACAGACTTTTACCCGAGTCAACCACACTAGACACTCCTTGGTGTGAGAGCAATAAAAGTTTTATGGCAGAGATGCTGGAGTCACTTATTAAACCAGCAGCTCTACAGCAGCAGGAGCACGCCTCCTTTCCTCTCCATGGCTTCATCCTCAGGTCACTGTGTTCAAATGAAATCAAAATCCCTCTCCGAGAAACCCAACAGTTTCGTTCATGACAATGCCGTGCACAAAGCACCAGGCCAGGACTGACTGCGGATGTCCAGCAGCAGGGAGGAGGAAGGGATCCTGAAGGACGTCTGTCTCTTTCATCACCATCTTACTGTCTTATTTCCGGTTGGGAATTGTATAAAGTACCTATGTAGTAAATATAACAAGCAGACACACACTTCTGGCAGCACAAGAGTGCCTCAAGGTACTCCAACTTCCGAACACAACTCCGGGTTCTGTCACCTCCAGAAGTTCTCAGATGACTCTTCAACCATTGGATGCACCAACAACGACACCGAGGAGTACTGAGGTCTGTTAGCGAGTTTTGTTGAGCAACCAGAACCGCCTTCAACTCAATATCGGAGTAGACATATGCCAATCCCCATCCAGGGTGAGGAGATGGAGATAGTGGACTGCTACAAGTGTCTTGGGGTCCACATCAACAATTAACTGGACTGGTCACATAACACAGACTTCCACACAACTTCCTGAGGAGACTGAGGTTGTTTGGTGTCTGTAGTGGGCTCTTCAAGATCTTCTACCAGTCTATGGTAGCCAGCACGCTCTTCTTTGCTGTACTGTGCTGGTGGGGTGATGCCAGGATTGTCGAGGTCAACGGACTCAACAAGCTGGTGAGGAAAGCCCGCTCGTTGGCAGCGGAGAGTATATTGAACAAACTGGAAGCTATCCATGATCATCATTCGCACCCCCTGCACGATGTGCTGTGGCTGATGGGCAGCTCGTTCAACCAGCAGCTCATCCTGCCCCGGTGCGGAACCCAATGCTTCGGACGCTCCTTTCTGCTTACAACCATCAGACTGTAGAACAACAGTCTGGAGAGCACACAACTCTGACCGGCCATAGGTGCATCTGTGCGACCGCTACCTCGCCACCTCACTCATGCACACATCATGTCCTAATTCTGTTATCCATTTTAATGCTTGTTGTTGTCGTTTCATTCACATTCCATATATCTATTTTTTGTTCTTGTTGTTGTCTCCGTCCTTTTAATTGTCAAATTTATTTATATTCACATTTATTGTTATAGTTGCACTACTGTGACAAAAAAATCCCCTCATGGGGATCAATAAAGTATTATCTTATCTTATATTTTTTAACAATGGTAATTCAGAAAACGTGTCTGTACAGAGTCTCCATGTACGAACCATGTCTGCGTGGGCTTCCTATAGCTTCCTTGGAGAACCTGAATTATCCAGACATTTGAATGAGAGTGAATGGTTGTATGTCTTGCTATGTGACCATATGTGATGGACCGGTCCAGGGAGAAACCCCCCCTCTCACCCCGATGGGACAGGCTGCTGCACCCCCGTGACCCTGGGTGTGTGTTAGTGCGTCAGTGAATGTCTAAAATGAAAAATCTGTTTAAAGCAACCGATTCCATCTGACACCAAATGCTCTGTCACTTCTATTTTTATTTTACCACCCTGCCACTTTATTTTATGACTTATTATTTTTATTTTAATTGTTTATTTTAAATCTCTATTTTGTGTATTTGTATATGTCTGTGCAGTGTCTTTGAGTCTCAAGGTCCCTTATATGAAATGTATTATTATTATTATTATTATGATAAAAATTCAGAAAACTATACTCTTTAGTGATTAAAAAAAAAAAAAGAAAAAGGCACGGTAAGATTCTGTTTACATCACAGTCCTGAAAGATCTGATAAAAAGTTGGGAAACTAAGTGCAGGTGTGATAATACTAAGGATAAATTCATTAGAATTACAACACACACACACACACACACAGATGTACATTATTTAAATACAAAACTCAAGGAATACATCACATTATTTTTGAGGCTTATCCTTTTGGTGGCTGCTCAGTGTGTGGGGGTTCTTTTTTTTGTCCTTTAAAACAGACATCGACAACAAAACCAACATTTTTTGAAGCTCACCCAGCAACTGATGAGCTGTCATTCAAGGCCAACAATTTTGATTTCGCGAAAGGCCATGCATTGTCTGTTCCATCTTTGGTTAAATGTCTGTATGATCCACTATTTTCATGGACACGGCTTGACGTTGCATTGCTTTAAAACCAAAAAAAAGCATCTAAAAGAAAAATTATGATGAGATATTTTGTGTTTGAATATGCACTTATTAAATTGTTAAAATGATAATCTTCCTAATAAAAATGGCACAAATGGCCCCACAATCAAAACATCCCTGCCATCTGGTAATAATCTGCTGCAGAGGCTATTGAAAAGAAGGAAAGGGGGAAAAAAAAAAAAAAAAGTTTACACGAGTTTTCTACTCTTCAATGGCTCATAATTCCAAGTGATAAACAAAACTGTTGGCTAATGTTTATGGGAATGCTTAGCATTTCAGAGCTGACAAAAAAAAAAAAAAGAATAAAATACTTGCAATCTCAATTAAGATCCGGCATGCGTTGCAACCCTTTCTCAAATAGGTTTCTCTTTCCAGAACTGGAGGCAATGGCTGTCAAAACAGCTGCCACTGCCTCTCCGGGGAATCTTGCGGTTTGGCTCAGCAGGGGGGTAAGGGGGGGGCAGAGCCGCTACACGACGACTTGGCACGACCCCGAAGCCCGCAATGCCCTCGGCGTTAAGACACGCCGCCTCTGGTGACCGTCCCAAAACAACAACCGGCTCTCAGTAAATCCACCTGATGAATGAGGAGATCGAGCTGAGCGTCTGACGCGAGAGTCACGAGGAGATCTGTTTGTGGGTATACCCTTCCGAGGTGCGTGAACCCGGCTGACACTTTCCTCTCAGTGCAAAACTGGATGAGATTTTCTGCCGATTTTGTGCGATTAAAACCGTATATGGCAACTGGAATTCTGATTCACGAGCCTGTCGGGGCCCTGGAGTTTGTTTTGGCTGAATGCCTGACCAGGTGCTATGGAAGCTGGCAGAGTGCACATAAAGAATCAAGACTCTTGGCAAACGGAAAGCCACAATATCACCAAACACACAGTCACAGCGAGTCCATTGTGAAACAGCTCGAGGGGCGGCGGAGGAGAATCTCACTCAGAGCAGAACCAGAGTCACTGCCGCCGCGGGAAATGACCGGTCAGCTCAGTGAACATCCCTGGAGGTCCAGAGGCCTGTCGGGCTCGTGGAAAGGTTCATAATTTTAGTAACACGTGTAACCGAACAGGTATGGGGAGATGAAATAAAATGCACATTACAACCTAATAAAATGTCAGGAGCATCACAGCTGCAATGAAGACAAAGAACCTCACAGCACCTGGATCTGTGTGCGTGAGTGAGTGTGTGTGTGTGTGTGTGCGCGCGCAGGCCTTGAACGGCCGTGGAAGCCTTTCCCGGGCAGACATGTGCCGGCATACATGCACTCTGTTCCCCTGTTTGGTTCTGCTTGGAGTAAGCTAAGAGGCTCCCTTGCTTTACATCTTATCAGAGCCCATCTCAAGAGACCCTGGTGTGTGTGTGTGTGTGTGTGTGTGTGTGTGTGTGTGTGAGAGAGCCTGGGTTTCAAGGAAGGAAGAGATTTTCTTCACACCTTCTCATCTGGGACAACAAAAATGTCAGTGACGTGGTGAAGATGGATTTTTAAGAAGATGAATAATAATAAAGAGTGATAAGCTGAGCGCAGTTTTGCTAGCTGCTTTCCATAGCAGCAGCTAGCATTGACTTTTCCAGTTCTATCCAAAAGCTAAAGCTAGGGTCACGACTTCATTAACATTTCTGGCTTGTTTTTTCTTGTGAAACAGTGAGTGCATGCAGCTCACGATGACAGACCACCTACATGTCTGTTTACATCTGGCGTCGCATTTGATCACGCCAGTTTCCAAGAGATTAAATCCTTGGAAAATCTACTCCCTAAAACTGTTTAGAGTGGCCCCGCACGATCACGGAATCATAATGTGCGTGCACTCTCAGGATTCAAATATTTAAAAAATGGTCGACTGTGCGGTTGTGTCTTTGATTTCCCGAGATCTGCAGTTAAGATCTCTGGTGTGATAGTTTGGGTAGGTCTGCAGGAAAGTAATGCAAGTCAATGAAAAGTCCTCTCGCATAATGCAAACATGAGTGTGTGTGTGTGTGTGTGTTTGTGTGTGTGTGTGTGTGTGTCCACACCACCAACAAATCAAAGTAGGCTGCCACAATCCACCTCTGCTTATTCTATTCCGTCTCCGCTCCTATTCCACAGCCTGTATTTGTCACTTTCCTCTTTGTCCTTCCCTCCATCGGCTTGCATGAAATCCAAACAGCGCAGACCCTCCTCGAGTTTCACACCACGGCAACACAAACAGGAAAAGATATCAATCTCTTCCTTACATTCCTTCTTGACGCTGTCACCAAATATCTTCTCCTTACCTTCAACCCTGGAGATTTCTCCTCTGGCCTTAAACTCTCTCCCTATTCTAAACGACGACGTATTTCATAACCAGGCCTACTGCAGGCCTGGTTACTCAATTCTGAGTCCAAACAGTGTCTGAACCTTGTTTCTAAATGCTTTAAAATGAATGAATAAATATTTTTGTCTACTTTTAAGTTGTGACTGAAGTCCAGTCATAGAATCCCATGGATGCATTAGTGATGCCGTGTATCGTGAAATGTTTTAATTAACATACTGCTCTACTTAAAGTTTGTTTGGAGGTATTAGGAACTGCTGTGCTTTCAGCCTGCATCAGCTCTTCTGTTTTGCTGAGTGTCAGCCCTGCCTGCGTCCAAACAATAGCACAGACTGTGCATGAAGGCAGTGGCAGTAGGCTGCAGGCTCATAGGCACAAGTGTGGAAATCAAATATTGGTTGTTTTTCAGGAGAGCGTAAGAAAATACCTGCAAGCTCCGGTGCACAGGCAAGATCTTTGGTGGCTCCAAATGTTTATTTCTTCCATATGTCAAAGGTTAACCTTTCAAAAGGTTATCCAAAATTGTAAGCGAGAATCTATTAAATGTTTCAACTCTGTCATTTAAACCTTGAAATTAGACAAACAGAAATAGTAATGGCGTATCAGACAAATACTGTCGGTTGAGATTCCAGTTTTGTGAATAGCCAATGATTTACCTTGTTTCCTTGCACAACAGTGACATGATAAATGGGTCAAAGTCTCATCCCATTATTACACTGTCATTGAGCATAAATCTGTGTTCGAGCCACAAATACTCCAGGTAGAAAACAGCTCTGACATCTGTTAAGGGCACAAATCAGTGTCGATGTGGCCTGCGAGAACACGAGGATGCGTTAAGGGATTAACCGGATATGTTGTGTTATCTAAGGTTTGTGATACAGTAACTGAATGCAGGAACAGCGAGAGGACCCTTTCCCCATCATTGGACGAGATGAAGTTTGAACACGCCATTTCTACATGTGTCCACAAGATAAAGGCACTGGAAAGGACCCAAGCACTCCTGCTGCACTACAGATTTATATTTTGCATTGTTTTGAAATATCTCTCAGGCTGATAGAAAAAGGAGAACAAGCTCCGCCACTGTGCCGCCGGTTATGATCTCGATAGATCAGTAAACATCTTTGTGTTGCCTCGTGCTTACACTCCCTATAGCTGCAATACACACTGATTAGAGGTATGGTCCTATTTAAGTGCTTAATTCTTAGTAAATCCAAGACTGCACACTGATTTTCCAAAATATAAACACGTTTCACTGACGGCGCCGCCGGTTCGCCAAACTGTTTCGCAATTTGAGCGGACATCTAGCAAAACCCCGCTTGGCTTGCCCTCTTCTATTCCCTGAATGGCTTAAACACCAAGCAGCATGAAGAGGCTGCCAGTTCCTTTCAGGCAAAATCAGCATCCAAACACCCATTCCATGGTCTGTCCTTCATCAGTAAGACTATATTAAAAGACTTGGAAGGGGGGAGGGTCTCTTGCCAGCACTATCGCTGTGTTACCTGAGGATTTCAGATTTCATCCTTCGGGAGAAATCACGGGATACGACATATTTCTTTACGATGCCTACCCATTGTGGCGTCAGCAAAATCAGCACTCCTCAGCAGAGAGTGCATTGTTCCCTCATTCCCCATTCATTCAATGAGTTCATAAATGCGTGACATCACAGTGATCAGTCTGTACTTTCCAGGCCTGATGGTGTCTTTTGCAGGTTTCCTGATAGGACCCTGACCGGTTTCTCTTTCCACATGTTATAATGGAGAAGTGGCAGCTTTTTCAGGCCTCCTGCGCTTCAGCGCTCGATCACGCTCGCACATTCTTTACCTCTCCAGGTGTGAGGTTTCTAAACTCCACAATGTGTAAAGTCTGATTTTACTCAGACCATTTCTTTCCATTTCTTTTCTTTTTAGACATTGTATTGTCTCTTCCTCCTCTTCCCTATTTAATAGCAGCACTTCTGCACATGAATAAAAAAAAAAAAAGCACATACTTTACTATGCCTTCTGTTACAGCGTTGATATCGCCATCCAGCAGCACTAGATAGCTCCATTCATGCTGTCTCATCCTCCGCAACGCCAATGCATCCTATCTCTCCTGCCTTATTAATGTTCTTACTTCTGCCTGGGCTTTGCTTATATTAAAAGACTGTTGGGAATAATTTGAAGTAACCGGCTGTTTAAATGCTACTATCTATTTCCGCGGCTTCTTTAAATATTTTATTGTGCCATGGCAACCCAGGTTTGTGTCTCATACCCTTGTGTTACAGAATGGATATTAATGCAGCCCGTGCAGCACATTTCTGTGTCACTTCTGTGACAACATACTGGATGATGAAAACTCCTGTGAGTTCCTTCAGGCGGATTATTTATTTAAACCACCCATGGCTTTAGATACTGACAAATATTCTAAAAGCAACGGTTTTTCATTTCTTTAAGAAGTAATGTAAGAGTGACAAATGATATTTGAATCTCAGGCATGCAAGCTATTGGATAAACTTGTTCTCTCGCTGGTGGGGACACTTCATCCAAACTTGTATTTTTCTCGACACAACCTACAACCCACTCGCCGAAAACAAAAAAAGATTGACAAAACAAATATACGTTTACGTAGAAATAAGGCCGTTAGTGTATCTGCTGTACAAAATTAATTAAAACAAAGCACGGAATGACATTTTGCTTTCTTTGTCGCTTTAGAGAATGCGTGAAATCAGTCTCAATGAAGGAAGACCTCAGAATGGCATTTCCGCATAGGATTAACAAAGAGGATCCGATTGGCTCTGCTTTCAGTATGTCGTACCATGCAAACCAGATCAGCCCTATTATTAGTGAAAATTAATTCATTGGTATAATTATCTGTCGGTAATGGAAATGAACGGAATAAACGCAAAAGCTATCTTAGAGTGAATGTGGCCAAACGATGTTGCTTTAAGCAAATGTATATTGATTAAATATTCTGCCAAAAGGAAGCCATGTTCAGAGTCCCTCTTAGCTAAAGCATTTTAAATAAGCCCAAATAATCATAACTTGTGATGGGAAAAATTAGCTTAAACAATCCAGAGGTAAACCCATGCAGTATTGAGTTCGTAGTATTACGGTCTAATGAGTACGCGCACGAAGCAGAGGGGTTCAGCATGCAGGAGATGCCGTGCTAAGGCCAGCTAACTCCGTTCTTTGATTCCTAATGGCTTCAACAGCTGCTGGTACCCTCTTTGAGAACAACAGCTATTTACAACTACCCTCTGGCTTAGAATCCAAATTGTATAAACCGTGCTGTTTTTCTTTTGGGTTTTATTGTTGCCAATGATAACGCTCCCTCCCTCCGGTTTGTTTGTTACTGAAAAACGTGTTTGATCTGACGAGCCCGAGTTCGATCCCCCCCCCCCCCCCTCGTCCATGGAATTGCCAATCTGCATTTGTTTAAGTTAAATGCCAAATTCATTTTCCTGCATCTTGGCCGAATTGTCAAGGGTGTGCATTCCTGCGGTTAAAGTGTAACAAATTTGCGGCCTCGCGTGTACACCAGGTGGAATGGAAAATATGCTGCATTGAACAGAATTTGATAAAGGACAGATGAATCTTTAACCTTTCTTTAACAGGGGAGTGTTGAAGCGCCAGGCAAGAATGCCTCATCTTCCAGTTTGGATCACACGCATACCCACATGAACCGAGTACAACTTCAGAAAAAAAAAATGGGGGGTGTGGTGGTGTGTCATCACATAAAACACACACCTGTGATGTTTGCCTCACACACACACACATAGATAGGTGTTTTCAAGCCAGTGCTCTTACAAGCCATTGGTGTTTCTGGCCAATATGTGTGAAGTGTGTGTGTATTCTTTGCTTTAAAGATGAACATGAGGGGGCCCAGGTGAAGCATGTTGAAGCTGGCGGAAAGGAGAAGGCTGAGAAAGCAGACGAGTTTATAAAATAGAGTCCTGAAGGCAAATAGTGGCATTTCTGAGAGTTTCTGAGAGGGGCATTAGGCAGAAACATAAATTTAACTAGGCAGTGAAATAAAACACTGACACTGACTTTTAGGCCTGTTTCCCCTGCCGTGGATGAAACACCAGCGGGAAAAATAGTAAGAAAACCTTTTTGTCTCGCATCATTTTTCCCAGTTGTGGTCATTGTAGACCCTAAAAACAGCAAAGAAGCTCACAGAGGCTTCCGTTCATGCCTGGCAGTAACATGTGTTTTGCATGATTTAAAAACACAGCCAGATCCAATGAAGGTGTGATCACACGGAGATCAAATCACTCAGGCCAGATTCAGAGGTGGTCTTGACCTGCGAATGTAAGCATTCCTTCCGCAGTCTGAATCAAAAAAAAAAAAAGAGGGCCCGGAGAACATCCAAGCATCGTGAACTCTGCTGACGTGCACAATATACAAATGTTTGGGGGAACGCCACGTTTCTACAAACGGAAAATAAATTTGTCATCACACGGTCTCGGTTGATGCTCCTCGGGTATCATCATGCAGCACTAGTTCAGTTCACTTTGCAAACAAATGTAAGAGCTCATCTCATAAACAATGGGACTCAGGAGCTACTTTCCCATCTCATTCTTTACATGGCAGCCATTCTTTTAGACATGGGACTTGGGAGGACAGCGCGTGAGGACCATCTGGGAGGAAGACAGCTACACAACGTACACATTTTCTCCAGCTGACAGACGCTCATTCCGAACGCATGGATCAATCTCAGGAGGGCTTGTTTGCTCCGGTAAAGCCGGCGCGGTCTCGCCATTGTTCCAAAGCCGCTGTTGCTGCTGCTGCTTCTTCTTCTTTTTCTACTGGTTAAAAAAGAAAGCGCGGCAGACACATCTCGGGAGCAAAATCCCAAAGAATCAACGGAGGCAAACGGGGACACACATTCTGACGGCAGGTGTGATTGCAGAGCCGCCCGACTGCGGGACACATGTTGGTACCGGGTCTGAACGGGGCTGACTGAGATTTAGAGGGAAGACAAACAGTCAGTGTGATCGTGTTCTTTTTTAGCTCGGATTCGCTGAAGTTCTGACCACAACCCTGGCCTCACATAAACCACAGCGCTTTAATGGAGTCAATTCTTCGTTGCCTGAAGTGTGGCTATTTAAATATTGGCTAAGTCGAGTGCTGACAATACCTTTGTTGATTCTTCTCCACGCAGGGGAGAGAACATTTGCGGAGAACATTGAGAAATTACAGTCTGGATTGTGTCATTTTCAAGGTTGTTTATTTAAACTGCGTATATTTTTGTGGGGCGAGTCTTAATAACCATGTGATTATAAACTTTTGGAGCATCGGGGTGGGGGGGGGAGAACACAAGGACACTTTTATTTGTTTTCTGACCTTTGAGTTGCCAAAGAGTTGGGGCCCGACTGCTTTTGCAATAACTAAATATGTAATCAGGCAGCAAACACAAAACCATCTCCGAGATAAAACCATCTTGGAGTGAGTGAAGAGGGCGGGCCTGCAAACCAACATGTAAAAATAGAATAAAGAGGGAGAAAATAACCTCCATTCACAAGAATACTGCAGCCTTTAACTCCGTTCAGCCCACACTGTTCCAGTGGCATGGACCAGCAGAAGGGCTGGCGTGCATGGCTTAGAAAAGATTAAGAAACAAACTTATCGGATTTCACGTGAATATGTGGATTTGTGCGTGGGGGGGGGGGAAGTAACATGAAGGGCAAAACCCCTGACCATCACACCCCGCTTTGGGGGCTCTAAAGACGGACACGAAAAAGCCCCGGCCCGGGGGAGCAGCACCATCCATACGAGCCCAGTCTTGGCTCCGCCTCTGCCGGGCCACTTCGGCGGTCAAAAAAAAAAAAAAAACAATTCCGTTGATAAAATCCGACTTGTACGCACCTGGATCGGGGAAGGAGAGCCTCCTTAACGTATGCCGGGTGGTTTTATTTTGAAAATAAACAGCAAAGGGGGGCTCTTTAACGGGGAAATCAGAGAGTTCGTACCTGACACCCGACACCCAGCGCGAAGGGCTGGAGCGGGGGGGGGGGACGCCGAGGCCCAACGCGAAAGCCCGGACTAAGTTAGTGCTCCCGGGGGGGGGGCAAACACGGGGAAGGAACCGGGGGAGGGGAGGGGGACACCTGCCGCCGGTGCTCCGGCGCATCACCGAGAAGTTCCGATACTTTCCCGGCTAACTTCCCGACGACGGGGAGTTGTGGGGAGGGGGGGGCGTTAAAACGGGGGCCGAACACCGGAGGAGGTAGCGGGAGTGTGTGTGTGTGTGTGTTGGGGGGGGGGGGGATTGGCAAACAACCGCGGTGTCACGGAGGGAGGGGAGGGGGGTGAAGCTAGCCCGCTCCGGTCGGATCCATGTTGTGAAGAAAAGAAGAGGAGGCAGAAGAAAAGTGGAACGTACCGTCAGCCACCGACAGCAGGCAGCTCCACAGCGGCAGCACGGCCGCCAGCAGACCGCCCATTTCCAGCCCTCCTCCGCACTCCTCACGTCCGCGGCTGCCGCTCCATTTTGGGGCCGCGAACTCCGCGGATCACTCCGGCCGACGTCCAGCGGGCGCGTGCTGCTGCCGAAGCCCCCGCGAAACACTCCGGCAGCGGAGTGAGCCCGCACGCGCTCTCTCACTCCCTCTCCACTTTTCTCTCTCTCTCTCTCACTCCCTCTCTCTCCTTCACTCTTTCTCTCTCCCTCACTCTTTCCCGTTCTCTCTCTCTCTTTCTCTCTCTCCCTCTTTCCGTCTCTCTATCTTTTTTTCTCCCCCTCACTTTGGGCGCCCGCGCGACTTTTATAGTTTCGGACGGTCGAGCTCGCGCACAGAGAAGACGGGGCAGGCGGGCGTGTGGGGTGACGTCAGCGCAGGCGCAGGCGCAGACGCGACCCCGGGGCCGCAGACGGAGGAACGGGAGCGCCGGCCGGCCGGTCTGCCCGCGCCGCGGCCTAATCGATCACCAATTGATCGATCGCGAATTGATCGATTACTTTCCAACGTGGCGCGTTTCCGATGTCAATACTTCACACGGTGTATTTAAATACCCGACTTGACTGCAAATAAATCATTGTAGTAATTCAATGCCTTCCTCCATTCCTTCCCTAGTTTCCTTCCTTCCTTCCTTCCTTCCTTTCTTTCCTTCCTCGCTATTGTCTTTTTCACGACAGCCTCGTTAGTCACTCATTAACGGCATATTGTCGTTATCGCAGGTCGTTCGCCACCTGAGGGACTAATAAATGGATTGTTTTATCTTTATTTCCTTTATATCCTTTATTTTCTTTTTCTGTATTTATAAAGTCTGTTTATTTATTTTTTTTGAACAGAACTGCATTTCGCATCACTTCAAAAAATAATAAGAAGTAAATAAAAGTGACTTGGTGTGTGATTGACAGGTTAAACCCCAACTGTGAGAGTCAGCCGGGATTGGCTGCAGTCTCTGTGCAAGATTGTTGCCTTATAACATAAAAGAGAATAAGTCAAAGTAATTCCATTTATTGGTTGTCATGTACAGATGATGCACTGGGACGTAATTGCGATTTTCAATTTATCTTTATTTTTGCAACTATCTTTCAGGAAAAGTCTGCCCCTTTTTCTGAGCACATCTGTAATCATCTCTGTAAACGGATGCGTTAAAGTAAAAACCTTACATTACATTACATTTGGCAGACGCTTTTATCCAAAGCGACTTACAATAGAGGACATAGGGACTTCAAATACACTTGCAAAATCAAATTTGGTGAAGGGGAAACTTCACCGGAGGAGCTTCTGAATCACCCTCCATGAGCAAGTTCTCCATCTGGAGGTGCATCTACAGCCGAACGGATTTATGGTCGCGTTTTCTTGGGGTTAGTAAACAGGTCAGCGCCTGATGAGGTCATAAGGAAAAGCTTGAGAGTTTGCAGGGCAAGATTGGTATCTCAAAGGGCAATCATGGTGCCAACATAAAACCAATATATCAGCCATAAGAAAATCCAACGAGATACCACGGTGGCACAACGGATCGAAGGTCTCCCCCGATAAGACCTTCCTTCGTTCCACCCTGCAAACCGGTGGCTTTGCACGGTGACCGAGCGCTTAAAGAGCACCGTGGAGGGTCAGCAGAGAAGCTTCAGAATGATTAAGAACCGCCAGAAAAAATGCTGCATTCCATCTCAGCCACTGTGTAACCGCCATCCGGGCCTGTGACCTCTACCTTTCCAACCTTTCGATCTGCTGTTGAGAAGTTACGTTGACGACAACGACTCCATTGGAAGACATTTTACATGTATTCATTCAAATTTGCGATTACAGCCCGGACCTGGTTGATCACACCGACACATACAATTCACGCTCTCATGGACACGTCATATAGAAACATACAATTTTAAGATAATTCAAGAACCTCCTCCGTGTTTTTGGCCTGTGGGAGGAAACCGGAGAACTGCGGTGAAACCAGCGCAGATACGAGAACATGAAGACTCCGCACAGAAAGGCCTCCCGTCGTAGAGTGAAATACAACCGTTCGCCACCGTCGCCAAGCGCTCGCTCCTGGGTGAATGTTCGGTTTCCATAGATCATCTAAAAGAGTTTGGTCCAGACGTGCGTCACATAGAAGGTGTCACCAGACAATAGGGCTGTGATTTGGTGCGGTGTAAATAAAACCTGACTTGTTTGTCTTTTGTTTTCCACCTCATCTGTTCAAACTCTTCCACCTCTGCGTTTCTTCACCACATCCAGCAAACAGGCATTAACTTAAAGCTCTCTTCCCATATCTCCATCCGTGTCGCTGCAAATCAGATGATACGCATCCATCTCATCTCACTCCTGGCAGAGATGCTTAAAAAACGTCTCTGTTAGAGTCCCGCTCAGTAGCCAATAAGACATTTTCTCATAAAACATTTATTTATTGAGGATAACTGGAACTTCCTATCCCTCGCTGAAACCTGGCAGCGGACCTTGGAATATTTGTCCATAAGTTAACTCTGTCCTGCAGAGAGCGGCTCGGCCAGAACACCAAAGCTGCCCGGCTGCAGTGGAGAGATCTCCCGGTGGTTCTGGACTGGTTCTTACTCACAGACTTCCTACCCCGCCGAAATTTTGGTATTCACCAATTTCCTATCTTCTTTTATTACATTTTAAAAAGTTTTATTTATCGTTGACGTCCCGCTTCATGTTGATGATGGCCTTCCCAGCACAGAGCACGTGTACGTTCCAGGGCCTGCTTCAGCTTTAGTTCTACCGTCTTTTCCAAATCAAAAACCCTTCTCAGCTGTTATAAATGCATCGGTGTTTTGCAGTGAGGCTGATCTGCTGCACAAACGATCGTCCTGCGGCAGCATCATCCGGCTGTGCACAGATTCTGCCGATCTCGATGCACCGTCAATCTGGGATTGCGTTTGGACCAATGTTGGTTTGGACCCTTGGCCACTTCCAGGGCGTTGACCCAGCCATCGGTCTTTTCGCTGTCCAAGGTTCCTTTCTTGTGGGCGGACAACGTTGGAGATATCCGATGAAACGTCCGTCAGCGGGTAAGCATCTCTTCTTTGAGCCCGACCTACAAACAACCCTTGCTCTCTAACATGTATTCTTATGATGATGAACCCTGTTGGTTCAAGGAAGAGAAAAATTCTTGCTGTAGTCAGAACTGGTATTGAGGTTAATCACTGAAACAAGATCATTGTCATTGCGCGAAAGGTGGCGCTCACCCTGGGTCGATCACAGAGCCGCATATAGACATGCACCATTCATTCTCTGCTCCGACACTCAATATTCAAACTCAAATAACATATTTATACTTCTCAGGTTTTTGTGCTGTTAAATCTCTGCCCTCCTTTCACCCCAGTACCGATAGATTGTATCTGCGTGCGCTTTATACTTTATAGTTTAATGTTTATTGTTTGTTTATTGTGCACTTTACTGTTAATGCGCACTCTATTATTATTTCGTTCATCTCAAGTGACTGTGGGAAAGTGAGAAACGTCTTTTCGATCCCTCTGGTTGTCCGTTACGTGTGGAGAAACTGACAATAAAGCTGACTTTGACTTTGACAAGAGAGCGAATGCTTGTATGTCTATAAGGCATTCTTGTCGAAATCTTCTTGTTGTGGCAACCGGACTCGGGTCAAACCCTGGCAGTTATATTGGGAAACTCCCCGCCGGTCATTAGAACTGAAGAAGCCTCTGGGATGAGGGCTGAAACGTCTTCAAGTGAGGAAATATAGTCCAGTTGCCACGGCAAGAAGATTTCGACAAAACTCCACCATGACCTGGATGACTGAGAACCTCCACAGACATCTATACGGCAACCGTTCATCCTCATCTTCTCAATTCGTACAATCGTAGACGTACAACCACCGCTTCGGCGAGTCGGTGAAAACAGCCTTCTCTTTGCAGGTCCAGTCACCGTTGGCCGTGGGCGATTTTACGATCCACCACAAAATCAACGGGGGGTTCGTTTTGCAGAATCATCGTGAGTCACTGACGTTTATATGACAGCCGCGATGATTCCTTACAGGAATAATTCTCGTGAGCCGGACGGAGTGGTGAATGTGGAACGATATGAGTAGAATGTTGGCTGCGATAGAATAATTGCCGAAAGCAAGAGCACGAAAAAAGGGAAACGATAAGCCGTGGTGTAATTAGAAGCATAATGGAGCCATGCAACAGAGAAACAGGGCTTTTAAAGCGCTCCGAAGAACCTATAACTTTTTAACTCAACAAATTATAGGCAAGCTCAGGCGGTAATAAGGACAATAAGCAGGCAGGGAAGGGGGTGAAAGTGTCTCCACAGAGGTTCATGGCCCCAGAGATATGTTCTACCAGGGCAGGGAGGCAAACAGAAGAAGGAAAACAGGGAGGCACGGAGCAGAAGCGAGGAGGCAAAAGTATGATCGAGCACGTGAGGGAAAGATGTCTGTCTTTCTCCTCTAGCAACACTTGCAAACGTATTTTTCGAGATGTCTTTGTACCGGAAAGGCAACGCATACCTCACGCCCCGAGCGCCGTTTCCACGCCGTTCCCTCCGTCCAGAGCTGTGACATCATGCCCTGCTCACGTACCTGCTTCCTTCACGACAAAACAAAAAAACAAAAAACAAATCATGGTTTCAACCTCAGATGATTTTGTGCAATTCCAAACTGTTACCGTTTTATAGAAACATTGTTGCTATATCATGCCCTCCTCCATCGCAGTGCAGATCCAGGCCTCCCACTCTTCTCCCTGCCACTGACACACACACACACACACACACTTGTCCCATGGTAACGTGTCACTGAATTTGCTCCCGCCGCCAGATCCAATCATTTTTACCCCCCGGCGTTTTCAAATGCATGTAAATCTTTGCAACATCTCTTGATTCGCGGCTTTCCCCTGAAATAGCTTTATGAAATCATACTCCGAAAACAAGGTACGATAAAAATAAATACCTCAAAGCACCAAGTGTTGGCGTTTGCCCCTCGCAGACTTGGCCGGGGTCTTGATTATCGTGATTATTCCAGCTCGCCATTGAAAGGCGAGGGCAAAAATCCACCGCTACTCTTGATCGAACTGCAAATGTCCATTCATTCATTCATTCATTCATTCATTCATTCAATCATACAATCATTCATTCATTCATCTGTATTGCTAATCCGGACCTCAGGGTCATTCCTTCATAGCCCTACACCTTCATTCACATGCATACAGAGACAAACAGCCATTCATCCTCTCTTGTTCTCCTCTTCTTCAGTTCTGTCTGAAGAAGCCTCTCGGATGAAGGGCAAAACGTCTCCAATGAAAGAAATTCAAGTCCAGTTGCTGCGACAAGAAGGTTGCAAGGAGAATTCACCTGGATTGACCTGGATGACCGAGAACCTCCGCAGACCATTCATCCTCTCATTCACCAATCATGTAGAGATGTAACACTATTCATCCTCTCATTTTCACAAATATAGAGACAGAACCATTCACTCTCTCATTCACTCATCATATAGTTCTACTACCTCAGTGGTTGAACAAACTTCCGGAAGCAACAAGACTAGCATCATCTCTCTCAACCTTCAAGAAACAGGTAAAAACTTTTCTCTTTCAGGACTATTTACTGCGCTGATGCTTGAGCTGCCCCAGATCAGGTTAGGCACCAAGTTAGGCTATGCAGTGTGTGTGTGTGTGTGTACGTATGTGTAAGTTTTTGTCTTTAAAAAAAAACAAAACTAACCCCAGCTTACTGCTCTGTATATATCCTGTGCATCTTGTATTTGCAAGTGTTATTTGCAGTGCTTATGTCCTCTATTGTAAGTCGCTTTGGATAAAAGCGTCTGCCAAATGTAATGTAATGTAATCTAGAACCCATTCATCCTCTCATTCACATCTATAGATTTTGAACCTCTGAACCTCTCGGGTGTTTGGACTGTGGGCGGAACCCGGAGAACCCCGAGGAACCCCACGCAGACACGGGGAGAACATGGCGCCTGCAGGCTCCTTGTCAGAATCCAGCCAGGGACCTGCTGAGGAGGAAGCACTGATCGCCGCTCCACGGTTTGTGCGCCGTGATGACATTCCACACACGTGCCGACAATTTTAATAAGTATTTTTGTTTGTGATAACGTTTATTCCTCTTCTCTGGTTCACTTTGAGGTTATTGTTCTTATTATTGGCGTGTTGGTTTTTGTTTTACTTCAGCTGTGGCAGCAATCCCCTCCGCTCTGATTCCTCCTGAGCTGCTCGCAGATAATATTACACTTACTTCATGGAAGGGAGACGGGCCAGAGAGAACCTGGATAGAGGGGCTTATTTTCATTAAAAACAAACATTCAAAATACCTTCTCACGCACACACACACACAAACACGAGCAAGAAAGCAGTCACGCCCACCCACCCACGCACATACACACACACACACACACACACACACATACACACACACACATGCGTGCATGCACACCTTAAGCCGAGCCAATGCTGGCATTTCTCCCCTCCGTCGTTGGACGCCTCGTTCCTCAGCTCCAGCAAACGAGAAGCACATGTTCCTCTCTGCTCTGCTTCTGCAGAAGACGGCTCGCCGCTCTTTCCACGGCATGGGACATGACGGCGTTCGCAACGATTGATCGGTGGACACTTTTCTCGATCAATCAGAGGGTTTTGTCTTAGGCGCCGGGACGATCATGAGCATGGACCCCTCTTCCCGTTCCGAGGGGACGCCGGGTGTCCTCACAACCTGAAGACCTGCAGACAAAACAGCTCGTTTTTCCCCAAACGGTTGCATATCGAGGCCTGAACGCGCAATTCACCGGACGGTTGACCATCGTATGGAGCCGGACTGACGCACTGAGGGGAATGCAGCGGGTTCACCGACCACTGGAAAACGTGGACAGTAAATTGTGTTGTTGTGTTTTGAGAAAAAAAAAGGGCTGAAATGAAGCTTCACTGAAAATAGTTGAACAGATCAGTGTGTGTGTGTGTGTGTGTGCGTGTATGTGTTGGGTCAGTTTGGAAACCAACAACTGCCACCTCACGTCTGGCCGCATATATTATCATAACTCAAAGGGATTCATGATAAACCAGTTGGTTTAAGCCAGATGTTGTTTCCAAAGTGTGTGTGAGTGTGTGTGTGTGTGTGGGGGGGGGGGGTCATGATGCATTTAGGAGACAAGAATTGAAGCTGAACAAATACTGGATTGGTTAAGAACATCACACAGACAGGCATGGGTGGTTGTGGTTAGTTAGCATTTAGTTAGCTAAGAGAAACCATTGTTCTACTGGGTTTTACTACATATCCTGTTTTCCAGACACACATGTTGGACCTTCTCTGTGGGCTCAGAGACATCGGGCATCTTGAACAGCAACAGTCTGAAATATTTGTGAAAATATTTGTCCAATCCAAGAAATACAAGAAACAAGAACGACACATTAGCGCAGCGGTTAGCATAGTCGAAAACCTTTTTATGGCATGTGAATGGGAAGGTTGCGTGTCTATATTTGTGTTGTCTCTTGATGTTAGCTGATATTGTGTGAGATTAGCAAAAACAAACAGTATATTTTCTTGTCAGACCGGATCAAACCCTGCGCTAATAATACATACAGTGTATTTGTTGTTGATTATTTACGAGCAGAATGGTTGTCATCTGAAAATTCCCCGCAGG
The DNA here is from genome assembly GCF_037954325.1 of Fistularia commersonii. NCBI lineage: Eukaryota > Metazoa > Chordata > Actinopteri > Syngnathiformes > Fistulariidae > Fistularia > Fistularia commersonii. Next base: position 12,228,249 of record NC_141300.1, on the reverse strand, counting down.
AGGTCTCGAGCTATATTCCGAGCGGCGTGGCTCACGAGGTCCGGCGGCCACGGTTACAAGGGTGCTAAATCCATCCCCCCCCCTCCATCATGTCAGTGCAAGCGACATACGGTGAGGTCCACATACCATCTCACCCACGGGTGCAGGACCAGAGGACGTCCGTCTGCTCCTCAAGTCCAACCCGAGGAGGTCACCAGCGTCTCATCCGTCGTCACACAATCCGATCGGCAGATATTCACTCTTGACGCTCAGACGTGAAGAGTCTGTTTGTTTGTTTTTTGAAAGGAAGTGAACATCTGTTTTTCTGTTTTACAAACACACGCACACACACACACACACACACACACACACACACACACGGGGTAACAGAAACACAGGACGGAAATAACTCTCCGCTGTAAATTACTGCAAGTGACAGTAGAGACCCTCACCCCAAACTGAAAGCAGGTCAGTAGCTATACATTAGATACATAATCTGGGGGAGGAAGGAAGGTTGGTGGTTGAATTCCCACCTCCTCCTGTCTGAATGTCGTCAGGCGAGACATTGAACCCCCTCCTAATGGCCTGGCCATCTGCCGCCGTCAGTGTGTGTGTGTGTGTGTGTGCGTGAATGTCTGAATGCTATCAACAACCCCCTCTGTCTCTCACCTACAACGCTTTAATTTCCACAGATTCGTGCTGTCAGGCATTTAGTACCGGTGGGATGGGTTTTGCAAAAGAGGCGGCACCAAATCTATCAAATCATGATCATCTTCATCATCGTCTTCTTCTTCAACACAGAGCAGCGTAAATGGATCACTCTCTGTGGCTCCGTTTATAGTTGGTTTTTTTTTTCAATTGCTAAAACATAGCTTTGCAAACAAGTCTGTTTTATTTTTTTTATGAAAATACATAACTGGCAAAATCCATCATGTAACCGGCAAAATGCAGCACCAAATGCAACCAAAACCAGAGCATGATATAAATCAGACTTTTGCACCAAATGGCGCACACCTCATTCTATTTACCAGATTATTGTCAAACCGACTACACCCTGTTTTTTACAATGAAAACCGCTCTCATCTCTCACATGCTAAAGAATGCTTTGCCATAAAAACTAGAATAGTCCAAATTGTAGAGCATTTTTTAAATCCAGAAAAATACATGCTGTTGAAACATTTATTTTGATTAAATTACATGAGTCATTTTTTTTGGACAAAAAAATGTTTTTTTTTCAATGTTTTTGTAAAAAAAAAAAATGGTGCTCACTTGAGGGCCTTTTAGTGTTTATTTTCTGGCTGAAGTGGTAACAAGGTGTTATATTATACACATATTAGCCAATTAGCTCACTTTATGTCATTTTAAACGTCATTTTCATGTGTCACGCAGCACAGTGGAGAAGGGCTATTGCAAAATAAGCGCAAAGCAGAAAATGTATTTTAGGTTTCGGAGACTGGAGTTAGGAGTCGGTACATCCGTGCTGTGCGTGTCATTTTATTGCGCTAGCAATGGGAAAGGGCGGTAATTCAGGCACCAGAATCACTAGATAACTTCTGAGGTCCGGCTTGGACACCTGCGGAGAACATGTCGCCCCGGACGGAAGATCACACCCCGGTCTGGAGGGCAGAACGGAGAGTCTCCGTCGGGATCCAACAGATGCCGTGCCGAGAAACATTATGGAAAACCTTCCCGGCTTCCCGGCGCTTTTAATCATTTCTGATGGCTCGGCACAGCGAGCCGCGTCGGATGTCACGACGAGCGTCTGGAGCCGTGGGACCTGCTCCTCATCAAGCAGGCAGAGCTTGGAGGCATTTCAGAGAACAAATAAAGAGGAATGTCTGAGGACGTCGTGTGACTTTCACAGATCACAGTGGGACGCAGTTTAGAGATGTGCAAACACGGTGAAAGGATCTGAAGCGGCTTAGGGTGTCATCAGAACCACATGACGCCCCCCGCAGCCCCGGAGATGAGTGGAGCCGGATCAAGGAGAAGGAGGTGGAGAGCGTCCATTAGAATGGAGATGTGGCAATTAATTCCACTGTATTTCGAGGTAACGCCGCTCAGCAGAGCGGACGTGGGCCGCGATACTCGAGGTCGGAAGATCATTTGAAAGCGAGATCCGATGTCGGGATCGGATCGCCCGACAGGCGTCAAAGCAAATAGATTTTTTTTTCCCATCGTGATATGAGCTGGATAGGAATTTCAAGGGCGGCGCAGCGGTTTGCAACAAGGAGCCAGAAGGCCTCTGGTCGGATTCCGACGGGAGGGCCTTCCTGTGCGGAGCCTCCGTGTCCTCTGTGGACTCCTCTGGGTTCCCCCCGTCTCCTCTCACCGTCTAAACACATGCAGGGGGAGCGACTGGTCGTATGTCTATAGAATACTTTTTGGAGGGACATTGCTCTTCGTTGCAGCAGTAGATAAGAAATATAAGTATCAAAATGAAAAAGAAACAAAAATGAAACTCAATGTATACAATAAAAATGAAGGTATATTCAAAGTATATCTAAGACACAGCTAAACTGGTCCCAGTTGATCATGACCTGGGCTGAGCTGCACCGCGGCGTCACTTCGCAAACCTCCTTCCTTCCACTTTTTGTCTTTCGAGGGGAAATTTCCAGAATTTCCACAGCAGGTGCATGACAGACAAAAAAAAAAAAAAAACCTGCAGCCTGGCGTCCTGCGCCTGCGAGGCTGGACCAGGCCAGGAGTATCTGATTAAAACAGAAACGTGAGAGGAACCAAACCAACGGCGGCTTTCTAATTCACCAGAAGCACCTTGATGTCCGAACATCAACCGAGGATTTAATCCGGTTAGAAGAAGGCAATCTGGACGACTTCCGTGGGGATCAAACGTGACACCGACTACCCGGAATATCTGCTGAATTATCAAACGGGCGACGTCATACTTCTGATTACCCGCCTTTATGGGCGCACAGAGCCCTTCAATGTTACCATGACAACAACTGGGTTGTTGTTTCTTGTCGTAATGGCGTGCCATTTGGCCGAAAGGTGACAGTTAATGGTGAAAAAAGCGATCCCTCGGACCATTTGCAGCAACCGGCCAGAATAAATAGAGTGTCTTTACTTAATAAAGTAGAATGAAGTGTGTATGCGATATTAAAGTGGCGGTAAAGGAAAGAGCAACTGTGAAAACGGAATATGAACAAAGGGGATAAATAGAATTGGGTGACAGGACGTGAATATTCATGCGCAGTTTATGTCGGTCGGCAGCCAGGTGTTCAGGACGGCCGTCGGCCTCGGGGGGGGAAGCGGCTGCTGCAGAATGTTGCCCAGATCCCGCAGGGCTTTTTTTTGGCTGGGAAGCCGTGGGAGACGACGGCGGTATCCGTAGCTCGTCCCACGTGGGGGACGGATAGTTTCTGGTCGTCCTCCCGTCTTTGCATCCGATGAGACCGACAACCAGTCTCGGCTCCTCGGGTTGCCCTTGAGAACATCTGTGAGATGCCATCACTCTGCATCTGTGCAAGCAGCAGCTGTGAGTTCTGGATGAGATTCCTCAACCTCTCCACGTATTGAGATGGTAATCAGAATTCAAGGGATAAATTAATTTAAAACGAGCGGTTGTAACGACAGAGCCGATGCTAAAGGTTTGTCGCGCCAGAGCAAAATAAAGAGGCTATGCAATGAAAGTTAGTGCCGCTACTTCCTGTCGGAGGGTCTCGGTCGCGGATAAAATGGGGGGGATTTTCGTCGTCCGCTCCTGACGATGCTCATTCACCTTCAAACGTCCTCTGCGATGTTCTCTTCAGAGCATCGCAAGTTGAAGTGACGCATCATATCGAGTTTTGAGGCAGGTGTGTTATTACTCTCCGTTGATTCAAGTGTGTGTTCTGTGACAATGAGGGAGTCTGGAGGGTAATCTGGAGAGGGCAGACTGGGGAAAATGCATCTCCATGACGACCGTCGAGCCCTTACATGCATCCGGTGTCGTTTCGCTGGGCGCTGGTTGCCGATGTCCATCGCACTCACTGGAGATGCAGGTTTCCTTGATTGGCTGTGGGAAACAAACAAAAAAAAGAAATACAATATCCCTTTTTTTAAACCTCTTTTTTGGCATTATTGCCAAGAACTGTATCGCAACCACAATAACTAGAATAATAGCAATTACAATCAGCTGACGCAGCTGTTTCATTGCTTTCTGAGACGCACTTTCCCACACTTTAAAAAGCCTTCTTGTAAAGATTTTGAAAGCCTGTATTAGTTAACCGGCTGAGGTTATCCAAAAAATGGGGTCGTAATCACCTGCAAACTGCCCGTGAATATCTCCCGTGGAGGCAAACCTGCTCAGGTTCAGCTCCGCGATGCTCCATCCGCCTGGTCGTCTCAACAGCGCCTCAGACGACGGAGCTGAGCAGGACTTGCACTTCAAGCAGCTCCAGAAGTCCTGGCACAATGTAATGATTGTTTGCCTAGGTTGTTAAAGTTAACGCGGTTCTGTGCCTGAGATCGATGTTTTCCACTGGGCAATGCCAGCACTGTTAAATCAGCCTCAGAATCGGAGGCTCTGAGCCCAGGTTTGCAGCCGGAGTTGGCCGCAGATTCTCCCTTAACCCTGCAGGTATCGGAGTTTTGTGTCATTTGCTTGAATTGCTCCCGCGTCGATACCGACTCCCCTTTGAATCCCCGATTTCCATCAGGCGGTTGCAGGGATGCAAAGGGACCGATCGATCGCACTCGACGTCCAACAAATATCGGTGAGAAAAACATTGCTGCTAATGGTATATGAAGGCGGGTAGACGCTCGGGATCTCCGGGGGGAAAATTAGAGGATGTTTCAGGAGGTGCTTTCCAAGATGGCGGCACGTGTAGAAGCAGCAGCCCTTCGTTCTACCGACCGTACGGTGATTTATGGTAGTTCTCTGCATATTTCGCGCTTTTCGCTTTCGTCCCGTTTGTCTTTTGCACCACATTACGAGAACCGTTGACCGGCCTGCCTTGAGGGAGAAGGTACCGGCGCCTCCCGGCACGCTCCACCAAACTCACCAACAACTATCCCCCGCTCACTAATGAACTGATAATATATCAAAACATTACCACAAGCTACTTTGCACTGTCACAGAGAAAGAGCCGCTATTGCACCATATATTATTATGGTGCTACTAACTGACCTTTGCGCTAAACCGTACAAAACGAAAAAAAACTTTTCCTCTCTCATGCCGTCAAATATCAGTCTGTATCTGCGCGCACTTTATACTTCATACCTCATTGTAACGTTTACTGTTTAATGTAACAGTACACTTTACTGCTAATTTGCATTCTATCATTAATATCATGATTATTACTTTGTTAATTTCATGTCACGTGGGATTGTGAGAAACGTCTTTTCGATTCCTCTGTATGTCCAGCACATGCAGAGAAATTGACAATAAAACTAACTTTGCTTTTGAGTTACTGTGAATCCAGTCGCCATCCCAGCTCCAAGAATAATGTTTATGGTACTAAATTACATAGCGGGCTGTTAAAATCAAATGCAAATGTAGTTGAAGTTTGGTTTTGTGTTCAAGAGGAGTTTCAGATGGAGCGCCAATGAAACGGTTAAAGAAGTTGGAGGATGGAAGCAGAGGAAAGGATGAAAAGACGGTTTGCTTTTATCGCTTATTGGCTCGATGTTGATGGAATAAATTCAGAGGTGAGGCCGGCGCGGTGACGTAGCGGTTAGCGCTTAGCCTCCATGTTCTTCCCGAGCCGGTGCGGAGTTTCTCAAAACACATGCTGGAGGTTCATTGGAGACCCTACATTGTCCAGGGTGAATGGAAGTATATCTCTATATGTGACCGGTCCAGGTCACCGGGTGATATCGACAAGATGTATCTATCTTCCAGAAACGACGGCGACCAAAGATGGTCAGATCCGACGGTCAGATCCTTCGGGAACGCGAGCATGTATCCTTTGGGAAACCAGGGAAGATTTTGTGCCTTAAATGTGAAACTGGATCAGCTAGTTAAGCACTGAAGTTCGTGCAGAAACAACGTCAAAAGGGAGCGCGGGGAGAAGAGGAAAATAAGGACCACGCCCAAATAAAACTCCAGATGGTGCAACTCGCAGCCTGAATCACGAAGCTCGGACAATCACGGCCGGGAAAAGGGGACGATATTAACGCAATAGAGGATCGAGATGTACGGTAAGTGACAAAAAAGGGACTCAAAAGTGCCCGAGTTGCAAAAATCGAGGCATTGCAAGAGGGGAGGAGAAGGTCAAAGATCTGCAGGTCTTACCAGCAGTAACATTTCTACATCGCAATCGAACACAGAGGAGAGTTTAGTGCTAAAATACTGCAAGAGGTCATTCCTGAAATGACCCGGGATGAACCGAAGGATGTGCAATCATCATGCGGTCCTATCGATCAAATTGGACGAAATTAAATGAGAGGGCTAGGAACCTTGTTAATCCCGGGGTAAAAAACATAGTTATCGAGATAAAAAGAACCAAAAATGCCGTAGAAGCTCTGAAATACAATGTCTCTGCACCGCTGCATGTTTATCAGAGGCAGCTGCTGTCCACAGCGGCACAATCTCCCAATAAGGGGCTGCTAAAGATAGCTCACAAACACACTCTGCATCTGACTTTATGCGCACAGATGAGGTACGCTGCACAACATAGGTTCCAGAAGGATTGGATGACGAGTTCCAAAAAGTTTGGTATCCGAGGAGGTGAAGAAAGGGCAACATCTAATCCCGAAATATGCGCGCTAAAAGGGAGCACAAGCTGTTCAGAGAAAGACACGCAATCAATCAATAGGTCACCCGGAGCCCATTTCTTACGAGCCGAGGGAAAACATTGTGAGTGGCAGCGCTTTGGGTGCACAGATGTTCCAAGCTCGCCGACCGGCGGCATGAGACCAACCGGGATGCTGTAGAGCAAAAGTGGTTACGTGTGCAAATTTTGTTACGCAACCCCCCCCCACCCTTCACCCCACCCTGTGTTGCCGGTAACGCAATTCACGTCACAGATGGCTGAAACAGAAGCAGAAGTTTATCCCCGTCACTCTTTTCAGTGTCCTAAGAGCGGTGACGTTTGATCGGTAAATGGTCTTTACTTCCAGCTTATGTTCATCCGCAACTTTGGGGCTCGGGGAGCCTCGCGCCGCGTCACTTCACCCGGGAACCGAACGTTTGGATGGCAGGGGCCGCTGGCTCTACTGTTGCTGTTGACGTGCTTAAGAGCATTTCGCAATGTCGCGCTGAATGTAAACCCAAGGATTTACAAGGTACGAGTTGGGTTCACGGTCCTATTTGTCCACTTTTAGGCACAGGAGGGTCTCAAGTCCCGGATCAGCCAATTACAAATGGCTTCGCAACAGGTGACCTATTTGTTCAGAGCATACCGGCCATTCAGCTGATGGCTAACACCGAGGTCGATGGTACCCTGTGTGTTTGGGAACATGTCGAAATGTCCACACTGTGGGACGATGACAGGAATATTTTATTTATTTTATTCGACTGCCGGCTGAACAGAAGGCCGTTCTCAGAATTATCAGAGTTATCCAGAGTTAACAGTCGTGGCATACTTGATTATGAAAATGCAGAAACGGAGCAGATGACTAAGCTTCGGGTCAAACGAGAAGAACAATAACTGCACCTTAGCTTCCACCTGTGAGGCCGTTTGCGCGACTTTTGATCGAAGCCCGACTGCGAGAGTCGACTGCGCGTCGTAAATTCGTCCCCGGCGTCTACAAGCCGCTCTCGTACACAAACAAGTCGCCATCTGCATTCCTTTACGCCATGCATGTTAAGCTCCGACCGCTACCGCTCGACTACAGGAAATGCGAGTCGTAGCCGGTCTGGAGCAGCGAGCCCTTGGGAAGAAAGCAGGATGCATATAATCAGAGATAAAGTTTAGTGCATCCCTCACGGAAGGGCCTGTCTGCCAAAATACACCCCAGGTATTTATTGCCCTGTTATACAAAACCGACCTACGGTATTTAACGCGTCTCCAAACGAAGCAGCTGTTGTCAAAGTACATAAATATTAGTTCACAACAGGATCCTCCGATTTCTCCCCGAAGTCATTTGAAAAAGTTTGTCTTGCGACGGCCGCTGTTTGTGCTGGAGGTGGAGTCGCCCCGGCAACCGAAGCCGATGCCAGAGCGGAGACGGTGTCGGAATCACCGACGGACCGAAATGCGATGAGGTGGGAAGGAGAACGACGTTACCGGCCGGGAGAAGACGGTGTCGATGTTATCGACTTTGGAAGTCCGCAGAGGAACACCTTTTCTGCGGATGATGAGCGGGTCGTATGGCGATGCTGATTCACGGACGAATGAAAAGGCGAGCGGTTGAAATCTCGGCATGTGGCTCTGAGATCCATCCAGCATGAACCGGCCTCTCGCCCCATGACAGCAGGGATAAGAACGACGAAGAAATGACAACATGGAGGAATGTGCCGACAAGTCACTTCCCCGGGGAGGCCAATACACCGCTCAAAAAAATAAAGGGAACACTTAAAAAACACATCCTAGATCTAAATGAATGAAATATTCTTATGAAATACTTTGCTCTTTTACACAGTTGAATGTGCTGACAACAAAATCACACAAAAATGATCAATGGAAATCAATTGTATCAACCCATGGAGGTCTGGATTAGGAATCACACTCAAAATTAAAGTGTAAAAACAAACTCCAGGCTGATCCAACTTTGATGTAATGTCCTTAAAACAAGTCAAAATGAATCTGTGTTGCTTCCTGAGTGGACACTATGATTTCACAGAAGTGTGATTGACTTGGAGTTACATTGTGTTGTTCAAGTGTTCCCTTTATTTTTTTGAGCAGTATATTTTAGACTCGAGTTTGATTCCGTGACTTGTGATTTCCGTCCCGTTCGTCCGCCGTTGAGTCGGCAACAAGCGCATTAAGCGACTGTGGCGTGTCGGCCCGTCGCAAAGGACGTTTCTGGCGTGAAATTGGTCTACTTGGGTCGCTCGTATCTACCGTATCCATCTTGCTGACAAATTTCCCCTCCGACTGCTGGATGAAGCTCTGAGGTAGAGCTCCGACACGTGTGGAATTTCGGGGACGGTGATTTAGGGCAGAAAACGTGCTTTGACTGGCGAATAAAAGCAATATTGTTTTGTTTGGTTCACATTAAGTAGAGCAAACACTCGGAGTGCAGCAGAAGCCGGAGGACTAAATCTAGGAAATGCTGATTTGTGGCTAAGATAGGGCCAGCGTGTGTGTGTGTGTGACTCGCTACTTACTCCATGCGGGACGGCGGGGTCGGCTTTTGGCACGGGACCGAGAAGCCGGCGGTCCGGACCCGGGGAATAACAGGAAGTCGATACGGGAAGTCGGCGAACGTCGCTCTTCGACCCGTGATTGCGAGGAGCGAGGAGCGAGGAGCGAGGAGCAAGGAGCGATCCGCGGGGATGCTTTCCACGGGAACATCGGGCCCAGAAATAAACGTCTGCTTCTCACAGGGGTGGCTCCTCAGGTCCGGGCGGACCCACGCTGACACGGGGTGGTTGTCATTCCCTGCATATTTTCTTTGTTTTTGCTTTGCAGCGTGCCAGAATGCCTTTTTAGCTATGCTGCTTAAAGGCATTTGCCACAGAGGACAACCGCCTGGTTTTTCATCCAGCCTCTTCTTCTCAGTACTTTGTTATTTGCTACCCATTTTGCTATGGGTGAAGAACATTAAATTATGGGTCAAACGTATTTTTATTAGTTATTTATGGGCCTGAGCCGGCCATATCTGCGGTCCTTTTCCCTCCGCCCGGCCCTGGAATGCCGTAAATGAAACATATTTTCTTCCCCCAGCCACCGGGGCCTCGCTTTGATTCACACGCCGCGCTCCACAAATCTCAAAATGATCTCGCCGCTCTCCGATCTCCAAAGGCCGAGGCTCAGGAGTCGTATACCCCCGCGTGTAACAAGGAACAGGTGAGGCTCCGACCGTCTGAGGCCTCGGCAAGGGGCGCGCTTTTTAACATCGCGGCTGTTTTCCCACCGAGGGTTTTCTTATCGGGCTCGTGTTCTCTTCAGTTGGCGGCTTCGCGTCGGCCCCGCCATCCGATCACTTTCCGAAACAAACCCCGGCGGAGGGTAAGATGTGAAAAGAGGACGTAAGACGACACTGAGACCTCGGACTATCCGACTCTGTCCTGCATCTGTCGGGAAAAGCTCTGAACTGAAGCAGCACGAGCAATGACGGCGGCAGAGACGCCGGATATTTACAGTAAAACCACTGTTTTCTTTACATCTATACCCTCTGTCTGCATGTTTAACCACCTAAACTAGTTACCCGCGTCAAATCCATGTCTACGACATTTATCTATCGAAATGTGTGGGGTCTCCGTGGCGTTCCTCGGGGTTCTCCGGGTTCCTCCCACATGCAGGAGGTTCCCAGGAGACCCTAAATTGTCCACCGGTGTGAATGAGAGGGTGAACGGTCTCCATTTGCGGCCCCGCCATCGGTCCGTGGCGAAACCCCGCCTCTCGCCCAATGACAGCCGGGATCCAGCGCCTCCGAGTGCGGCACAAGAAGCATAAATAACGAATGCGTGAATTTGCGTGACGTTTTCCTGACGGGTAAACTATTAAAAACACCGTCTGTCTTTGGATTAAATGACGCAGCAGCTTTATTTACCCATCACGGGTAAAGACGAGACCCCGGCGTGCTAACTAGTAGCGGCGGCCAGCTTCTTACATCATCACAAAGAGCAGATCATCGCGCGTCTCACACTTCGCCGAGAAACGCCGGAAACCCGTGGAACCCCACTGATGATAGCAAGCGGGGATTGCAATTATTTCCCATCAACTAGGAAGTCCCAGTAAGCTCGCGTCAATTTAGTGGCGATCGTCCTTGGAACCAAACATTCCTGGTTCGATTCCCGTCTCCTCCTCTTGTGTCGAAGCGTCGTTAAAGAAAGACACCGAAATTCGATCTGCTCCTCTGGCGCTGATGGCACGAGGGATTAATAAAGTGTAAATTATGAATTATAAGATGCATGTCTTGGAAGCATGTAAATGATACAAAAAGCGGTGCGTGTTTCTTTTGTCCTATGCACGGTCTGTTGTAGAGCAGGGTGTCATCAGCGAAACCATCACAACTAAATCCTAAATGTCGGTATTTGCGAGACCTCGTCCCGCCACGTGAGTGCCCGGCCTATCGCGGCTCGTGTTGGTCGGCGGTTTGAAATGCCGGGGGGAAAACCAGAAACAGAGACTCCTAAGTTCATCACGGATAATGAGAACAAGATGGTCGCCGCACTGGGGCGAAAAAGGAGAAACGAAAAACGGTGATAAATCCCGTGGTTGTGCAGTTGTTTGAGGAATCTCTGTTTATTTCCCGGCTGCTTCGATCCGGCGTCCGGTGGAAAAGTAGCACCGCCATATCAAATACGTTAGCATTAGCCTTTAGCTCAGGGGGCCTTCTGTGTGAAAAGGCGTCCCGGGATTTCGGAGCTCCTGTTCGAATGAGAAGGAGCGGCTGATTCTTCGGGTTTTTAACCGTCACATCTGGTAAAATTCCCAGAACCGTCCAAGGCGAGCGCTCGGCAGGAAATGAGATAATAGAGAACCGTTTTGTACGTCGATGTTTTCGTAAAAACCGTCTGGAAAAACTCGGAATGTAACGACGCCAGAGGATTTACAAAGCGTCCTTCCATTACCTCAACGTTTGGCGGGATTCGAAGAACAACAACAGCTTTTCAGCCGCCATCGCGACTTTGACGGACGTCAGTTTAGCTCCATCGCTGTTGTCACAGCAACAGCGGAGGGTTCCGTCATGTCACGTCGGCTTCGCGCGACGCTCTTCGGATGTGAAAAAACGCGTTTTTCTCCTGGGGAAGGAGTTTTGTAGTGACACTGTCGGTTGGCGTTTGAAGCTCCGGGCTTTAGATTTATTCAAAATTCCGGTGTCAGGGACTTGTTGCTGTTTAGTATTACATGGTCCCGTACGTGTCAAGGGTCATGTGTGTGTTTGTTGGGTGCCTGGTTGACATTAAAGCACAACAGATAAATCATGTGAAGAAACACACAGGTTGATCTGATGAACTCTGACACTTTTGTCGCCTTGGTTTTCCCTCGTCGGCTATTTAACTTCCTATCAATGACAATAAAAATGAATACAAAAAAGGGAATGGCCAGCTTAAATGACCGAATCCCCAAATAGGATGGTGGCGGATGAGGTATGGGGACCTCGTCATCCTAGGGAAAGGTGCCTGTTGGCCAACTGTTAAAATCATTTAACAGTTTATAAACCTCCGATTGTTGTCTTTTATTGTTTTCAGGTGGAGCTCTGGGGTGAAAGTCACCGCAGTCTTGGAGGGTCAGGGCGCCATCTGCAGCCTCCATTTGTCACCTGAGCCAACTTTAAGCCGATGGCCCTTCATAGAGCCGGGTCAGAACCGGTGAGGAATAATTGCAACAACACAACGGTGAGCTCCGCGCGACCGTGACGGCCCCGGAGTCGGGCGTGGCAGTGGCGGCGGCGGCGGCGGCGGCGGCGGGGTAACCTGAAACAGGCCTTTGATGCCAGACAGTAATGTTCTCACAGTTTTCACACTTAATGGCTCCCATGTTTCCCTCTTAAACATTTATTTTTCCCCGAACCTGAAAAGCCTCCTGCTGGGAGCAACATTGTGAGCGTGTACGTGTGTGTGTGTGTGTGTGTGTGTGTGTGTGAGGGCATGAATATGCTTACATCCAGGGTTATGCAAGTGGTCGTTCTGGTCAAGTATGAAGGAAATTAAATGAATTCAGGCTGTTTTTGTAGCTATAGTTTCTTCTCTCCGCTCTGAATCTCCCTGTGAAGAGCTGAAGTTTGAAGAAGGTCATGAAAATCTACGCGGTAAAAGTCGATCACCTCATTGATCGGAAATCGTTTGGGTTCGGATGGAGATGCCGCGGTTAGCATAGCAAACGGTTTGGAAGAATTTTGGATATTTTAAAGGCTGTACATGAGCTTCTCAAAGCTGTTTACACTAGATAGCATTCATCCGTTCACATTCATCCATTCAGTGCGGCCAAGCGAGGCGCTAACGGACCGCCGGGAGGAACTGGGGGTTCAGTGTGTTGCACGAAGGATTCCCTGGCATGCAAACAGGAGAAAAGAGGAAATCTAGTCACGTTAAGAAAGTGTAACGCCTCCGACCCGAGTCTTCCAGCGACGTCGCGGCTTATAGCAGCTTATATTTCGCCATTTGTGTGTATATGCACGGACGGCGGCCATGTTGGTTGCAGCAGCCGTTTTTTCCCAATTGCTCACAGACTAAGATGTCATGCATTGCACTGAAATTTAGCTGACAAAACCTCTTCTCAAGTCTGCAAAACTTTACACACATTTTCTGCTTCACATTCTCTTTGCTATTCAAAATGTCCCTTTTGAAATGCACTGAATTGATTCTCTGCGTCAGACACTAAAATCTGATAATAATCTGACATTCAGGAAATAAGCATTAAAAGACCACCGGTGAGCACTGATTTTTAGAACCGCGATGACAAAAAAAACGTTTTTGTCCAAAAATGACCTGAACCGGGTTTACACCTTGCACTTTCTACAGTCAAGGGTTTAAAACTGAAAAGTCGGAAGGAAATCTTGGAGTTTCACCGGAGGCTGACTGGAGTCGCGGTGCACTTTCGTCATCTCGGTCGATAAGTGTGAGGCGGTGATCTTACAGTCTTAGATCGTCAGTCTTTTCCTCGTCTCTGGATTACGACAATATCAAACACGTCTCTACGGTGGTGCAACACAATCCACAACCAGCAGATGTACTCCGACAAAACTAGAAACAAAAAAACTAGTAGACAAACAATGGCACATTTCAGAATCAGCACTTTATTTATCCCCAAGGGGTCATTTGTAGGGCACACGGGGTAAGCAGCGTCTTATTATGAACTTCAAAATAAAGTATAATAAATTACTGTGCGGAAATTGTGCAAATTGCGCCATTGGGAAGAGACCGCAAGATAAGCTGCGCCCTGCATTTATATCGTGAATAATCTGTAATAATAATCTTACAGTTTTAGAGAAGTGGTAGATCAGTCTTCTCCAAGTCTTGGTCTTATGACAATATCACACATGTTTGATACCTCAAGTCTTGCAGTCTTTACAGTGACGCAAAAGCTTGAAACGCGGTGGACAAACGGTAAAAGCGAAGTACGTCCCGATCAGCGCGGCGGAGCTTTGGGCAGAATAGCCCGGCTTCCGAAAAAGAAAAAGCGATGGGCTGAAATAGCAGAAGCTCTGCAGATACCCGGGGAAAACATTGCGCGGCGGGTTGCGTTTTCCGATCTTTTCGGTCTTTAGAAGATCGACTTTGTAAAAGCTGAGTCTCAGACTAGTCTGAGACCTTTCGGCTTTAGATATGAGCTGGTGTGAGATGATAGTTTTACATGAGTATCTTTCAAATCGTTTCAAGTCTCTAGATGTTTGGGTGGTATTAGGCTATTATTTTACATTTAGTATGTTGCACTGACTAGTTTGGTGAAAAAAAAAATAGTTTCAGCGGCATCTGAAAATATATTCTGTGCATGTGGACAATTTCGAAAATCCTCTACAGATTGGACTATTTAAGTATTATGGCAGTGAAGATGTGCAAAGCACAACCTGGGCTTCGAATTGAAGCGCGTGCCATTTGGTGCTTTGGTTTTAATAATATCGTTTCGGTCGCGGTGCTTCGGTTTGTAGGAAATGTGGTTTGGTGAATTAAGTATTTTGATAAAACCAGCCTAGTTTGCAAAACTGTGTTCTAGCAATTGGAAAAAAAAAACAAAAAAACGCTTGACGAGAAACAAACGAAGCGTTTGCACTCAGATGTCGGCGGAGGGTTTTCAGTCATCCGGGTCACGGTGAATTCTTGTTGCGGCAACCGGACTTGAATTTCTTCACTCGAAGACGAAGCTTCCTCAGTCCGAACGACCGGCGGGGAGTTTCTGACCTGAAGAAGCCTCCGAGACGAGAGGTGAAACGCCTTCGAATGAAGAAACACAAATCCAGTCGCCACGACAAGAAGATGATTTCCATAAGAATGTGCACTCAGACGTCCTCCCAGAGCATCTAAAACAAGAGACTTACACCAACGGATGCTTCAAAAAACATGGCTTTTCATAGAACATAAATAAAATAAATGACTTTCTATCTTCCGACACCGTCGGCCTCCACCTTTGCGGCCCAAGTCTGCCGAAGGGGTGAACCTTGCAGATGTGCGAGGGGCCATCCACGCTTCAGAGCCCTACTTGGGGGGAATCATGGAAAAGAATACAAGTGCGGAATGCGTCGTCCTCTTTTAGCCAAGGAGCCGACGGATGAGGAGGAGGAGGAGGAGGAGGAGGAGGACGAAGGGCGGACGCGGCGAAACTCTTTGATCGGCATCGCCATGACTCTGCATTCCAAAAGACGCGGGCCGTAAATTCCGGCTGTCGGCACCGGAGCCGTTCGGAGGCGTCGGGGGGGTCAGGGGGTCCGAGCTGAGCTGAAACAACATCTCCGTTCGCCGGCGGGCCGCGGACCAACATTCTGGAAACATAATAGCGCTTGATCTTCTCCAGGACTTTAAGTGCTACAGATGTGATACTTCAGCGGCGGACGAGGGCTGCAGGAATGCACGCAGGCCCCGAAACCTCCACAAGTAAAGAAGAGAGAAACAACGAGCGCGAGAAGATGGCGGCTGCCAAAACAAACGCCGTAGTGCGAGCCGGGTCCGGACATACTCGGTGCACTTCATCGGGGAGCAGTAACCCGTTCGCAGGAGCCAATACGTGGAAATTCTCGGGCCAGCCGACGGGAGCATACCGGGCTCTCCATCCCGGCTCCGGCGATCTCGGCACAGAGGCCCAGGCGTCCCTCTTCCCCCCCCGGCCACTTCCTCCGACGGGAACCCCGAGGAGTTCCCGGTCCCTCCGAGGCGCCCCGGGTCCTCCTGCTGGTGGGACGTGCGCTGGAACGCGCTGGAACTCCTCTGGAGGCCGGAGGAGCTCCGCAACCAGCCCTCGCTTTGTGAGGTACATGTGAAAACCATCAGCCGGCCTTCCTGCACGTCTCCCACGTGACGTCTGCGAGCGCCTGGACCGAGTATGCACACATGTGTGTGTGTGTGTGTGTGTTTTCTTATTGTCACCAAGGTACCGTTACACCTGAAAACTGCAGTTTTTCTTCCGTAGTACCGGCCCCCGAAGGGCGAGTATTACGACATACTTGACGTTCACATGCCAAACGCATTAGGATTTCTCCACATACCTGCACTGGGCTGGAAAACTGCAATATTTTTTTTTTTTTTTACTAATAGGAATCTAGCTCTGGGTCCCACATGTGATAATTTACAGCATCTTTACCCTTTGCTGTCGTTTGTGGCTGCGTTATAACCATGGACACACACGCAAACACAGACTCTGATAGCAGCATTTTGAATTGATTTTAAAAAATAGAAACAAATCAGGTGTCAAGCTGAGCTGTGTTTTATCTTTTCCACAATATGGTGTAATCTCAGGGAGGTTATCAGTCGACTCTTCCAACTCGAAACGGACGCCGTTTCTGCCGGAGCTTCGTTTTACGTCGGGTTCCAGGAAGAACCCCGATCCCGGACCTGCTCTGCAGCATCTGTAGCATCTCCCCAAACATCAACCATCTTAGTGTGTGTTTTTGTTTTTCTTTATCGCGTTTATAGCGCCCGGCCCGGCAGGAAGTTAATCCGAGCCAGGCGAGCCGCCGGGGTTACGGTATGACGACAGCGACGGGGAAACCCAGACGCCTTCTCTGGTTTGCCTGGTTGTCTGTTTGTGCTGCTGAGTGAAGAAGCCTGACAGAATTGTTTTCGAGTAAATACCTGCTGTCCGCGCGCGGGGCATGTTTACCACGGGCCGTTTTTAATTTGCGCGTTCAGCCGTGCTCCGGTAAACAAATCGGGGGCTGAGGGGAAGCGAGGCCACCGGGCGCCAAGTTGCAACTCGCCGCGGTCCGCGTGGAAACCGTGTTGCCGGCGTGTTAGTTTAGGGGTCAAGTGTGTTTGTAGCCGGGCAGAGTCGGGCTCGGGGGGCAGAAGGGCGCAGCTGTGTTTGCGAGGGCTGAAGTCCCTCGGAGCCGAGCGTCCGCGAGGAGAGTCAGACCACGAAAGACAACAAATAAAATCAAACTATTTGGAATAAAAACACCTTAAATGGCAAAAGCGGAGAATTTCCCGGCACTGTTTTCTGATTCGGTTTCATAAAGTTAACGGCCTCCCCTGGTACGACCCTTTCACCAAGACCGTCGGGAAGAACCGGGGCTTCGGAGTCTCCCGAAGCCCCGGGGCTCCTGCCGGTCCGTGCACGAGGTTCATCGGAGACGCTGAATTGTGAATGAATGAGTGAATACTTGTCTGTCTCTATCTAATATGTGAATGAGAGAGTGAATGTTTGTCTCTAGATCACATGTGTCAAACTCAAAGCCAGCCCGCCACGTCATTTTCTGTGGCCCGCAAGAACGTCTTAAAAGGTCTGATTTGGTCTTACAATAAATAAATCAAACCTATGCATTTATCATGAACTCCATTTCTCACTATTCGTGCCGATCACATTACCCGCGAAGCGACGGCATCCCGCCATTAGAGTGCAGTCTATCCGCATCAATGCTATTTTCAACAAGTGGAATTGAGAAATATAAATGATCCCTAAATGTCCAGGGAAAAGCTGATGCAGATGGAAGGCTGTTTCAAACAAGACGGGAAAGCCAACACATGTTTGTCCTTCAAACGGTATGTCTTTTCTGTTATGAGGCAGCGTCGGTTGTCAAAGAGTACAATCTACATTTTGAGACCAAACGCAGAGCTACAGCGAGTATGCTAAAGTTAGCCTTCCAGAAAAACAACAAATTGTCCAAAAAAATGAAAAGCCAAACTATGATGGCGGCAGAATGTGTTCACAAAAACACCGTAGCAGTGAAAGCTAGCTTTGTAACAGACCAACTAGAAACAAAATGTTTTTACATCAATGCAAATGCGTATGAAACATTTTGGATTTGAATGAGTCATAAATTCAGAGTTATTTAACATCAAGGAGTAGTTGCATTTATTTTACATTACATTTGGTTCCATGTATTCTGTAACCGTTCCATGTGGCCCTCGTTGAAAATGAGTTTGACACCCCTGCTCTAGATAATGCATGAATTAGTGAGTGATTGTCTGCATGTCCACAATGAGTGAGTGAAAGAGTGAATATATAACATTTGAATGAGAGGGTGATGGTTGATGAATAAGTGAGTGAATGTTTGTATGTCTGTTTGTGATGTTTGAATGAACGAGAGGGTGAATGTCTGCATGTGTCTACACGAGTAAATGGTTGCGCTGTATGTCTTTATATGATGATGATGAGTGAGTGAACAGTTGTGTGTCTTTACACTCGTGTTAATGAGTGTGAATGTGCGACTGCCTACTACACGTGACGTATGGATGGTTGTGAGTCGCTATATAATGATGAGAGAGTGAACGGTTGTATGTCTCTATATGTGACCCCTGTGGCGCTGCAGGACAGGCTGTATAGATAATGAATTATCCAAAACTGTTTCCTCAATACAAAGATCTCAAACCCTTCTACATTCGTTTCTACACCCGTCCAGATCCCTCGGTTGCTTTTCACTCATTTCCCCAATGTGAGGACGTTCTTGTCGACATAAAAAACAAAAAAACTGATAACCAGGGTTTCTTCTCGAGGTGTTAGACTGAGCCCTGCAGGATCTCTAAGCCTTCGGGATATTTTGGACGCTTTTATACCTCTGGTAGGTAGGTAGCTTGGTAGGTAGATAGATCTTCCTGGTGTTACTAAGTGACATACATCAGGTTTGGGTCATGAATCAGATCTTCTAGTTCTGGAGAACGTCCAGCACCCTTCCTCCTCCTCCTGTCCCGGTCCAGAGACCTTCAGTGGGGTGTGAGAAGGAAACCCTGGCGTGTTACTTGAAAAAAATGCGACGCCGCATTCCAAGTCGGGGAAGGCAAAATAGTAACATTTCACTCCTCTGGCCGCCGTGTCAATGGAAACCATGTGTTGGAGAAAGCAGAAATGTGCTGTTCTCCTCGTTCCTCCACCGTTTTCACCTCATCCCCGACATTCACCGCGTCACGAGGATACCAGGAACTGTGTGTCGGTGCAGAACGGTGCGTCTTGAGCAGGCTCATCTTCTCACCTCACACATGAGCGGAGACGTTCCACACATCCACCACCGTGCTTCCTCTAAAACACACTGGGTTTTTTTTACTTTTACTGGTAAACGCTGATAATTTGACCGTACCCTCACAGATGAAGTTGTGCTAACTATAAAACATGGGACTCCACATGGAGAGACCCCTCCTGTGGGAATCCAACTAGGGACCTTCAAGCCACGAGCGCTAACTCTCATAATGATATAGCACATTATCACTACTGTATCGACACAAATCACTTAGTTGGGTCTCCGACGTCCGCTGATACGAACTTTTCGGGAGCCAAAAGCACCGAAAGACCCGATGAAGATGTCAGACTGACACGACTTCTTTTGCAACGCCGTTCTTCCTCGCGCAAAATGAACTCAAAACACCGTTAAGTTGCTGTTTTAAAGGTTATTCGATTTCCCAACAAATGAGAGCGCGGGGACGTGGGAGCCGGAGGACCCGGAGAGCCGCCTCGCACTTTCTGATTCCCATAAGAGGAATCTTCCTCCCGATGAGAGGATGATTGATCGGTGTTTGTTGCGCTGTCGAAGCCAGCGGAGCTAAATTCTGAACATTCCAGGTTTTCCCAAGACCTGTTCTTTGTTTGAGTCTCTACTTAAGAGGTTCTGAACGTTCAAGATATAAAACCGATAGGCGTAATTCGCCGCAGAATTCGTCTACACTGCTCCTACTGAAGAGTGCAAAAGTGGCGTTGTAAATCACACAATGGTTAAACTTCGGTCTTTTACTAAAACATACCAACTTCAACCACAGCTTTTATTGTCTGATGCTTTTTTGCAACTGAAGAATAAACTCGTATGCAGCCCTGGAGAAGGAGAAAACTCAAGGTTCCTACTAGAAGTGATCCTGAAAGCACATGTATATTCAGTATTTCAGTATATCAGCAATTTCCTTCGGGATTAATAAAGTTGTTCTTATTCTTATTCTTAGTATTCGGTGGGTTTATCGGCGCAAGGTTGGCTATCGATTAGCGGCAAACGAAATCCAAGGGTTCGGAGGGGAAAAGTGATCCAAGCCCCAAAACATTCTCGCCTCCTACCCGTGTAGATTTCGCCGTCCGACCAGCTTTGGGGAAGAAAAAAAAAAAAAAAACACTTGTGAAAATATTTTACCTCGCGAGTATCCGTGCAGGTCAAACTCGATCGGGGTTTCGGGGATCCCCGCCGGCGCTGCAATAAAAAAACGGCGGATCCGGGTTTTGAATCTGCCGGACCAGAAGAAAACACGACTCGAGCGTTAAGTTTCCATTTGGTTCTCGTTTTATTTCCTGCAAGTAAAAATCTGTTTGAAAAGTGCATTAGTACGACGTGGAGCTGGCTCGCGGGGCCGTTTCATGAGATTTTTGCAGAACAAAGAAAAACACAAAATCGTACACATATACAATCCGACGTTGCATTGTGGAGGCAGGTGGGCGACCGAGCGGAGCCGTGAAGATCGACGGCGTATGCGATGTTCCTAATTATCTTTGATTCGTTCGGAAACCCAAATGATCCCCTGGAGGTCGTCCGCTCGGAGAACGCGGGCGCGCAGCTGCGCTCCCTCATCACTCCCAGGCAAGGGGTGGGGTTCGCCTGCAGTAGCCTGCACGACAACCGGCGCGCTTTCTGGCGCTGACGAAAAACAGACGCTCGAGGCGATCAAACGGGACCGGGGTGAAGCGAAGGGGTCAGAAAATAATCACATCTGTGTAAATAAGCTTTTTTTTTTTTTTTGGGGCGCTATTTGTCAATAACACACACACACACGTAGACAGGGAGAGTAAAATCCACCACGATTCAGATAAACAGCGTTTATCGCCGTCGCCAAACGGATACGTCGACATTTGAACTCAAAAACTATTATTCCAGGGAGGGGAAACCCGGTTCGTGTCAACTCTTAAATATCAATAATGGCTTTACGTTTCAGCAGGCTTCATCCAAGTAATGTGCTTCAGGTAATATTTGGCAATCTTCAGTCGACGACATGTACGGACAAAACAGAACGACAGGAGCTGGTATAGAGAGACTTCAGTCTCCTGACTGGATGTTCGATTCTGGAAACAAAATTCACTGCAGAATCATCTGTTTTTTTGTTTGGTTTTTTTTTTGGGTGAGAGGAAGGAGATTCTACAGAGTAAAATGCGTGATCGTAAGCGAATGAGGGGAAATCTGGAGAAATTCCAGTTGCTCCCTGCTTTTCGTTGTGGTGTTCGCATGTAAACAATTCCGCCGTCGCTGTAAACACAACTGTTGGGAGCCGGTGGAACCGGGACTCCGTTGAGCGAATACAACGCGACGTAGCGTAAACAACTGGGAAGCACGGAAGGTATGACTTTGGAAACATCTGGACGCGACACGTAAAGTACAATGCGCTCAAAATAGCTTTGTGTGCAAAAACCTACATTCACCATAAGCAAAAATATTAAATATATCAAAATAAAGTATCTAGTATGGCCTTGTTCCCGAGATTCACCACAGGACAAAATGTGCATAGAAAAGGTTTAACACTAAAGAAGAGCTGAAATGTTATTGGCACTGGTGACAGCTGAAGGAATGTACATCGGTGAAACTGTTAAGTGTTGCAACGAGGATTTTTCCATCTAACGGAGGGTAAACGGGGGTGAAGCGGCAGCCCAGCAAAGGTAAACGCAAACGCCGCTGCTTCCCGCGGTAGCCAGCAGCGCCCCGTGGACATAGTGGTTCGGATTTTTCTAGCCTCGAGTTGCTCTTTGCAAAAACAGATGAGAAATGCTGCGTCCCAAACGGCGTGTCTTATTAGTCAGGGCTGTCTGCTTTTAGATTTACGACTTTAAAAAAAAAAAAGGTGTTATTTGTAAGAAACTGCCAAATGTTGAATTTGTTCGTTTCTCGCTCCAAGCGGTGGAGCTATCATACCAGAGACGGGGCGCATCGATCACCCGGCCTGTTTAATCTGAATCCACGCTCATTAACCGGAGCTACAATCCTCAAAATCTGGCCAATCCGCCGCAGCTCTGACGGCGGGATTCGATCGCATCGCTAGCTTACAATCTCCGGACCTGGTGTTCTATAGCAAAGATGGCGTTAAAAAATTAATGGGTACATCTAAGACCTGTGTTTGCTCTGTCCAAAGGAAAAGCCGGTGAACCCGATTGATGTTCGACGTAGACTCCGGGATGAGCTCGTGCTTCTGCGGTGGAAGGCAGAGTGGATGCTACGGGCTCATTATTATTCTGATCGGTCGGACCCACAGAAGACGCTAAGATACAAAGGGGCGGCCGGGATGAAAATGAGCTTTACACCCTGAGCTACAGGGAAAACGGCGCATCTTTATCTCCAACTCCGAGAGCCGCGGCCCCCTGCCCGATGGCGGGAAAACGACCCCGTCGGGTGCATTTGGTCATTTTGAAGGATCGCGGTTTTATCTCCAGGAGCGGCAGAGGATTCGTCCGCATTGGTCTGCAGGCCCCGAAAAAACAAAGTCCAAAACGTTTCTAGGCAGCCTGAACCAAACTGCGTTGGTTTGCTAGTTAGCATGCTAACTTTGGCCCCTCGAGGACACACAAGTCTTTTAAGTGACGGTTTTCATGCGCTAACAACTTCAGCGCATTTTTCTAATGCGCTCATGTCCACAGGTCTCTGGCCACGAAAACGACGGACGCGCCAGCAGGAAACAGGTCCGTCACATTGAGTTAAATCACCTTTGGCCAGCGGTGAAGTCACACTGCGAGAGATGGCTGGGTATTTTTGTGTTTCAGATTAAATGCTTAATGCGAAACCTTTAAGACGGTCGATCGGACAGAACGATAGCCGGACTGGACCGGTTCCCAGCGTCAGGTGAGAGAAGCAGCTGGGGGATCGTCTCCCTGACAACTCCACTTTGAGGACAGAGGTCTCCCTCGCTCGCCTATTGACGAAACCAGACAGCAGTGCTGTATAAACTTTGGCCCGGACGCGGCACCATCACGCCACATCTGGAGAAGCTTAATGCTGGGGGATGGAAATACATAACCGCCGAATTAAGCTGGCAGCGGTACCTGAGCGAAACTCAAATGTCTTTCTGAGAAAACTCTCCTAATTCTGTGGAACCATGTGAAGTTTTTCCACATGGCTATTTACTTTTTGATTTTTTTTTCTTTTTTTTTTTTTTTTTTTACAAAAGCGGCCTGTTCGAGTTCTGCTCTCTCTGCTGTTAAAACAATCAGAGTGGTTGTAAATTAAAAAACAAAACAAAACAAAAAAAAGTTTATGGAGATGCATTTTCTAATTTTCCATGAAACGGTGTATTCACAACTAGACAAGAGTGCAAAGCCGCGACAGGATGTTGCTCTGCTACTTGCATTGGATTGATGTGGGTCCTGACCATCAAAAATATAAAAATAGATGTTGTGAAAGCAGAAGACCATGATCGCCCCTTGGTGGCTGCTGGAGGTGACAACAAAAAAAAAAAAAAAAATCCCCCAAAAATGTCCTCACTCACCAGTGTGACACCCAGAAAGCCAAAAACTAACCCGCGCCCTGATGCTGGACTTCTGCTGCAAACGCAACCAAACCCTCGGACCGAACCGGACACGAAGACCCTGTCGGCCTTTTCTTCTGTGCGGACGTTGAATCCAAATGAGCAAAATACAAAGGCTCTGACCGGTTTGTGGCACGGGATCATCGTTAGCAAATGGACTCAATGTTCATCCTTCTTCTTTTATTGCTCAGATAAGACTATTTCTATTTAGGCAGTTCACATTTTTTGAAATGTGCCCGACCTCAGATTCTAAGTTGACCGGTCAGCGTAAAAAAAAAAAAAAAAAAAAAAAAAAAAAAAATGCGACGCATCTACAAATATTTGTTGGGATTTGTTCCTCCTTCGACAGCCATTGCAGCTTCTTCCATTTATTCTGAAAGCTAACCGAAGGACAATCCATCTAAATGTGCCGGTGCAGAAGCGCGCTTTCCAAAGTTTATCTCGTATCTGCATCGTGGGACTGAGGTCACGGTGAAAACCCTCATCTGCGTCCGGTTAACGGACCGGGTGTGAAGATGAACGTAGACATTTTGAAAAAAAAAAAAAACTCGCACCGTGTTTGGCCATTGCTGGAGTGACTGAATACAACCCTGCGTCTCCAACGCCTCGCTCCAGGTCGGTCGTGTGCTTAGCGACTGTTCTGAAAAACATATTAAATTAGAGTGTATGCTACTCGCCTGTTACGTGTTATAGATGTGAAAGCTGCAGCTGTTCGCTTATTCTAACTGCCTTTGAATCTCAATGATCTCAGGCACTAGATGTGTGTGTGTCGTTACATTCATCTGCAAATGGCCTATGACAGCGGTACACTGTGAGAGAAAGGCAACTTTTCTTTTCCTTTTTCAGTCAGGTGTTGATGCTTATTGGTCCTGACCGCGGCCGTCGTCCACGGATCAAAATTGGAATGAGCACTAAAAAAAAAACGTTTTTGTTTTTTTTAACAACGCCCTCAGATACGGGTACCTTCGATCACAACCGCCGTGGACACGGAAGCAGCGGGAAAAAAAAAAAAATGAAATGGAAGACTAATAGTACTGTTTGTTTCTTCATGAACTTAGAACCAGAGTGTCACCTTTCCATTGAAGAGCCTCTGACTCGCACCGCGTGTTGTGCTTCTCCCCACCGCCGCCGCCGCCCCGTCAAACTCCAGAGTCTGTGTACATGCCGTTGATCAAGTAGTCCACCTGCGTGTAGTCCTTCCTCCTGTAGCTCTCGTAAGCCTGCGCGACAAACAAGGCAACCGTGACGAAGAGAAAGAAAAGGCCAAAGAGCAGGACGGCCAGTAAGGACTTTGTGTCCACCAGCTGTTTGGAAAGCGCCGTCCCTGCCACCTCTGCTATAGATACTCTCGTCCCAGAGTTCGCGGGATTGTCTCTGCGGCCACCGGCAGTACTGGCGCTGGACGTGGCGGCAGTGGCGGGCCTTGTGGGTGAGGACGAAGCTGCTGCGTGAACGGGTGGTGCCTCGGTGCGCGGCTGCAGTGTGGAGGGCGGCGGCGCTGGGGACGTTTTTGTTGTCGAGAGAGAAATTGCTGTTTTCACACTTGGCTGCGTGGTTGTTGTATTGAGTCCAGCTGCCACCGCGGTCGTTGTTGTTGTTGCTGTTGTCGGTTTTGTAGTTGTTGTTTCTGCTGCTGTTGTTGTTGTTCTTGTTGTTGTTGATGTTGTTGTTGTTTCTGCTGCAGTTGTTGTTCTTGTTGTTGTTGTTGTTTCTGCTGCAGTCATTGTTCTTGTTGTTGTGGAAATGGTCTGAAAACTAACCGCTTCAGTCACTGGAACAGGCGCTGCAGTCGTAGATGCTGCAGAGGTTGTAGATGTAGTGCCAGCAGGCAGTGTGGGCACTGCAACTGGTTGGTCTGGTCTGGTTAAGGGCTGCTGGTGGGACTGTGACACGTTGAGTGTCTGGGCTTCATTTGGAGAGACTCTGGGATCGACGGCTTCTCCTGATGCGACCGAACCTCGTCCTTGCGATGAATTTGACTGGGGAGGGGAGGGTTGGTTGAATGAAGACTGAAATAGGCTTTGATCTGTGTTTTGCAAAGGGCCGGTGTCTTGGGTTTTATTTTGGCTGTCGCTGCCATCGTCACCTGGGGAGAAAGAGATTGCACCAATGACTCTGCAAGAAAATTTGACACATGGAAAATAGGTCGACAGCAGTCCCTCAGTTATCGAGCTACAGCAGTGAAGTTTCTCTCTTGCTTTAAGATGTAAAGAAGAAGAACTTTTTCCTACGATGGATAATCTTCCTCTGCCGCTTTGCCTCAGTGCCAAGTACCTTAGAAGGTGCAACCTGGGCTTCATAGTAGGACTTGAAATAAATTTAAAAAACCTTCAATTCACGCAAATGCAAGAGGAACACTGCAAGTGACGATCGCACGCCAATGTGAAATGGACAGGGCGAAATGCTAAATGCGTGCGATGTGCAGGAGATGCACAGAACGATGCTACGGTCACTGAGCCAACCAGAGCACGGTGTTCTGTATCCTGGGCTCTGATTGGCTAAGCATCATTCTCTGCATCTCTGGCATCAGCAAAATGCTGATTTTACTATGAAAATAATTGAAATAATAAATATATTCTTGCAATAATGTTGAGAGTAATGTATGGAGTTCTGCGATTAACTAACGACTAGTCATCCTCGTACACACCCGGTCAAACATTACGATATAAAATTACATTTATAACGTAAAAACCTGTGGTATAGCGAAAAGGCTGCAATATGAAATTGGATTCAAAAAGTTACAAATCCGGGATGCTGTGAGACTACGAAAAAGGCGAGGGGTGAGTGTAAATATTTTTGCAATGTTATTTGACTTCCCATTCTGGAACATCAAAATACACATGCTTAAATAATCTAATAATTACAAACTCTCAAATATTAGATTTTTAAGTTTTTCCTAAGCCGAACATCATGAACAAAACCGAAAGAAAATCCGTATTTATGCTCCAAAAGACAAAAAGAAACAGGACGAGGGATTCTCCATTTAGGCATTAATACTCTGAAATAATGACTTGCTGGTGCTCCACATCCAAGGCTTCTTCTCACCAGACCACTTCCTATTTGCAAACACTTGTGAAATTGGCTGCAAGGGTTCTCGGCCTCCACACCTGGTGCTTCTGCATGATGGCCATAAAGAGTTTCCCCCTTCAGAAACTGGAAAAATGTGATTTCATGACACGGCATACCAAATGCTGTGCTTTAGTTCTGGTTTCCCAACACACCTCAGGGGCCTCTAAACAGGGGGGAAAATGAATAGATACAAAAAAACCTCCACACAACAAGCCCCGGGATGCACACAAACAGGCCGCATTATCACCCAACAACGGCAATGGAATAAGAACTATTAGGTTTCAAACACACACACACACTTTTTACTCTCAATGTCAAATAATTTACACAGGTTTGCTGAAGCAGACAGCTGTGTGCTGGGTTTGTAATTCTGCCTGTGACCTTGTGTCTTTAACGGCTCATTTTGTGGTTCCACTCTATCAGGGCATAATATCCGGGTCATTTTCTAGATTGACGTACGGATGCTGTGAAATATCTGTGTTTTTTTTTTTTGTTTATTTTGTTACACACACACACAGCCCTCACCCGAACACACTGAAGTTCCATTAAATGCCCTGCAGGCCAAGATGACGCAGGAACACACCGGGAAAGCCAGTATTTATCTTTATGAGCTGGAAAGTAAGAGGTCTCAAACATGCAGTCAGGTGTAGCGGAGTACTTTCCTGTCCAGCAAAGGTAAAGACTCCAGGAAACTACAGTAAATCACTGGAGGGCTCGAGCAGGACAAGTTTTCCCACCATTTTTAGTCCAAGTGCATCACGCTCCTTAACGTGGAAAATACTAATGCTGTCAAGAACTCTTTTGGCTGGTGGAATTAAACTCTTATTTCCGTCCTCCATCCTTCACTATGTGGACTCCTGTAGAGGACAATGGGATGCTAGGCAGGTCACTAAATGTGTACATCTAAAAAAATACATTTTACAGGGGGAATATCATTTGGCAGAACACCATCAAGGTAACAAGTATGTTGACTCCCTTGCAGAAAAAAAAGAGCTTTGCAGTTGTCATACGCTCCGAATCATAATACACAATTAAATCTGAGATAATGATGTCGGGCTTTGAATTAAAACACGAGAATAAATTGTTCCCTCGGCTGGAGCTGCACAAGACATTGGGAATTGATCTGTTTTTTAGGTTTTTCTGATCACAGGTCATTTTCAAAATGAGAGTTGTTCCTTGGATCAGAGTTCACATGGAAGTCAATTATTTGATTATACAGGGGCTTATCGTGGAGGTTCAGAATTCACCAAGTAACGACTGTGCTTATTTTATTATTTATGTATATTTTGAAGCTTAATGACATTCCCCACACTCTTATTAACCTTTCCCATACTCTCGATATAAACACGTCCTATACTCCAACATTTACTTACAAAAACATACGCAGCTTCTCCCTTGCTTTAACATGTCAAGAAGTTGCATGTGTTCCTGCGATGGTTAGCATCTTTTTCTGCTGCTTAGCATCAGTGCTTGGTACCTTAGAAGGCGCATAATGTTTGGGCGTCATACTAGGGATTTAAATTAACTTTACGGACTATTCACACAAAAACAGCGCCAGAATAACACTGCGAATAGCAACCGAAATGGACGAGTTGATATGCTGAACGCAAGCTACACACAGGAGACGCAGAGAATAATGCTACAGTTGCCTAGCCAATCAAATCCCAGCATACTAAACACCATGCTCTGGTTTGTTACCACCCTTGAAAATGCAGATTTTACCCTAAAAATAATTGAAAATAAAAAAAAAGCATGCAATATAAAATTAGTTTAAAAAAAAAAAGTTAAAAATCCACAATATGGTAAGGGGAAAGGTAAACCGCGATATTGCGAGGGACTACTGAGCTATTAACAGAGCATTAATATAAAAGCATTTGTGCTTTAACTGAAACTCTGCTAAAGATTTCACCTGGTGTTTTTCCCAAGCACTGAGAACCTCACTATCCTAATAAATCCATCTCTGGAGGCTGTTAGTGCCTCAGTTTGCCCGTGACGGATAAATCAGAGAGGATAATGTGACGGCACCAGTGGGGTCCAGCGGTGGTGTTTGCTGCCAGGTTGAACCGATGATGGGATTCCGACCAAGGGGGCACCACTTGGAACTTATTAAATAGCTTGACTGCTGCAGCGGACTGAGAAATATTATACTTAACACCTAAATAATAGAGAGAGGACTGGACTTGAACATGGCATCCTCTGAAAAGCCCTCCAACGCCTGCAAGCATGAAATGTGAAAATCTGAGCATAGCACAAATTTCACTGCTGTTGCACGGTCGGTCAGTGTGCGTGTGTGTGTGTGTGTGTGTGCGTGCGTGTGTCACTGAACTGGGCAAACAAAGAATTTCATATCACTTTTCTTGTCTTTGACATTTCATCCTGTCATCAAACCACGACTTCCAAAAGCTTTTCTAATAGCAACAAATATACTCATTGCATGCGTGCATGATTTAGCCCTGGCTCTAAAACACAGCAGCTGAATATATCTGAGCTTTGGAGTTTTCTGGAGCAGGAATTTAAAAAGAAGCAAAGTAATGAACATGTTCAGGTGAGTCCCAGGTGAGCGGACAGCATTCACGCTGGGATTGTAGCAGCAGTGTCCACTGCAGCTCCTTAGCTCTGCAGAGAATGCAAGTTATTGATCTTTATGCTATGTGTCATATACCAGACATGCATTTACAAGTATCTTCCAGCCAACCTCCCCCCCACACACACATCACCACTGACACACCTGGGAATTTTTTCAACATTTCAACAGGCTATAAATGTTCGCTTTTAGTTGTCAGGGGGGGTGGGAGCGGGGGGGTAAAAAGTTGCTTTCCTTTTAATTTCCTGGGGGGTATTCCGCAAAGTTGGCCAGCTAAGCTGGTCTTAGAATTAAAATCAAGTAAAACACACAACGTCCCTCGCTCCGTGTGTTGGATTCGCTTGAGGTTCCAGGTTTTTGCTCAGAGCGTAAGCCAACCTTGCACAGTAAGCCAGCGGTTGTGGAATTCCCCGCGGGAGTGTTTGTTCAACAGACCTTCTCTTAGCACGGAGGCGGGCGAGTAATTACTGAATCTTAATGTGCATTTCTGCTAAATCAAACAAAGCCTAGTTTTTCAAACATTTCATTATATAATTATACAGTTGCATTAATTGAGATCTTGACATGTATGTACATAGGGATCACAGAAGCTTTGGGTTTTTTTAAACCAAAATTAATGATGCAATTTCGCCATTCCTGCACTAATATAGGGATATCTTACATTTAAAGAAATACTAAACTAATAATACAGTATGCAATTTCTACATTTCTTTAAGGGGGCTCTGCCACATATCATGGACACCTGTCAATCATTGTGGCGTGCAGCAGCCGTGAAACATGGCCACGCTGAGTAAGGCATTAATTCCTCGCTGGATGACTAATAAAACCATACATGCCAGTTAATGAACAGCCGGTGAGTGACGCAGATCTGGGCCTTAATAAACGTCTGGCTAATAAAAGTCGTCATTCGTGGAATAAAATGAGCCGTTATTAAGCCCCGCTCTGGTGAATTACAAGATGTCTGTTACTTGTCCTGACGACGGGCCTGTTAGCGCCGTCTTACTACCAAAATAAAAAACTTCAGCTGTGCAACAGAGTCTGAATAACAACCCAGCGAAGACTAGCTAAGAAGCTGGTCAGCGTACTTCGATGCCTCCGGTTGAATTCGGGGGAGCAAACGTCAGTGTGGAGCCAAATCATTGGTTTAAATTCTTTAAATGCCACCCAATATCTCCAATTTGTTTTGTTTTTCCAAACGCTGAGCTGCAGGACATCGGATGCCTCTGACTTTATGAAATCCCGGGGCAGTGTTGAACTTGGAGGCATGAAGTTTCCGCATACCTCTGTACCTGGATGGCGGATGCACGGTGCGATTTGACTGCTTATCCTGACCGTAAATTGGTGGGTCTCACAGGATCATTAATTCAATCATACGGTTTTCCCCTGCAGGCAGGGTCACAGGGAGCAAAGGCCTATCCGAGCTGCGACCGGGCAGGAAGCGGGATTCACCCCGGTCCAGTCGCCAGTCTATCACAAGGCCACGTACATCCATTCACCCTCTAACCCACACATCTGGCCAATTAAGGCTCTCGGTGCACGAGACAAAGCAAGTTTGTGGCAAAAAGCAAAGAAATTCCTGGGAATGCATTTGATCTGTTCACTTGCGTTTCGAAGAGAGGCTTCCGAAGGGATTCCAGCTATTATACACGTTTGTTGCAAATGTTTTCATCACTTTCTAACAGCTCTAAGAGCTACAGGTTCTGTTCCTACTTGAAGAAAGGGGAGTTTTTCCAATTACGCCATTGCCAAGTGCTTGTTTGTGGAGGAATAAGCTTAAGAAATGAAGCCATTGCTGCAGATGGATGGAATTTTTGTGTCCTATCGAGGGGAATATTTAGAACCCCTTCGTCAAGGTGTATTTAATAACTAAAACTGCTACTTCTCACAAAGGAACGTTCCAGACAAGAAGTGTTTCAGCTCTTCCGACACCCTGCTCATTTGGATAACTTCACATCAAAATCTCTGCTGATTATTCAACGTGCTCACACAGATTAGAAAACAACAGTACAACAATAGTTTTTTTTTCCTGAAAAAAAAACACAAAATGCTGGCGGATGAATACAGGCTGCACGACAAACAGTTGTTTGTCATGAAGCCTCATTGAAATGCATCAATCAACTCTTGGATCGAAAGCTAGGATTATAGATACATAGAACAGGGAAAGGAATGAAAGCTCTCTTTGAGCGATTGGCTATGAGAAAGAATCCAATTCCAAAATCATTCATTCAGACACTCTTTGCAGAAACGCCGTGCAGCCTGAGCGTACGGATTGTCAAAAGGTTGAACTTTGGCGCCATCTAGGGCTGTGTTAAAGCCCCGATCAGAGAGAAGCGTAGACTGGAGCTTAGCGAAATGAAAATCACCAACGATTTTCATCCCTTTTAACAACAGCCGAGGGTTACACCATCATCTGGGGGGCATGTATTCCACACGAGGAGACAAGAAGAAGGACGGGGAGAGATTATGACACAGCACGAGCCGATATGGACGACTTGATTTAAATGTATATGGGATCGATTTGTTTTAGATTTTAAAATCAAACATTCATTTTATACTACTACCTATTCAATTTAAATTACAGTTCACTCAGTCAACCATGATACATTTTTTTTCCTCGAGCAGTACGTTTAGGTGAGAGAGGTAGAAAATGCACTCTTACTTCCATAAGGACGACTCTGCATGAAACTAACATAGTACAAAAGAGGACTGCAAAAACAAGTCAGAAAACAACCAGACCAAGTACTCCACAGCTACTCTGACAAATGTGATAAGTGCCTTGAGTACTTCACCACACTCTATATGATCATAGTTTGGCTTTTGGGATGTTACTTTTGGGATGTTGCAGAGAAAAGTGCCTGTGTATGCTCCCACGATGGATTTGAAATGAGCAGAGATCGAAATCTGTGCTTGAAGCGGAGGCGTTTACCTTGGATTTGACTTTCAACAAGAAAATGCAATAATAGCTCGTCATTTTTGCAGACTTGCAATTAAGCAAACAGGAGGTCTAAACAATGCGGCTCATTTTTGAAATGAAGTTGTGTCATGGTGAGCTCAGCAGACTGGAGGACACCGACAGTGGCTTATCAGAGCAATTCTTCCTTTCATTCTTTCCTCCTCCCTTCCCATAATGAAAAACCTCCTCGCAACAGTCTGCCAAGGAAGGAACTCCTGAGACGGAAGGTGTGCGATCGTCAGGGGTCTGTGACCAGGACATGCTTAGATTAATTTGGAGAGTGTTTACAACAAGGTGCGGTCGAGGACAAAGCAACAAAAGAGCCACTCCAGTTCTCGGAAAGATTCTTCGAACACACAAAAGTGGGATGGACTACCATTAGCAAAAAAGGAGAGGGAAAGGGGGAGGTCAGGATAGAAGGTGTTCTATATCATCTGTCAACATAATGGAGGATGTGTAAGACATGGCCATGTATGGCTGCAAAGGGAATCAGGTCACTGGTGTTTGTCGACGTGACTGCAAACAGAAGTAGCAGGATGGATACTGGAGTGAGGAGAGATTTACATGCTGCTACAACATATCAGTGTTTCACTCCCGAAAGCCATCATTTCCACATTGCTGAATCTTCCTCAAAGTGGAAGGTCAAAGGCTTTTCACTTCAAGCTTAGGTGGATGTCTACATTTCAAATCCGCTGAGGAGATGTATACGGACACAAAACCGTGTTGTTTTACAGTTCCTAAAGAACCTGATAATATGATAATGGCACTCTTCAGGCGATTCTGTAGTATTACATTTAACAGTGCTCTCATTTGCACATCAGTGAATACTCACACGCAGTGGTGCAGTTGGGCTGGAGAAAGACTGGATGGTTTTTGGCCACCGTGGAGGAAGAATATGCAAAGAGCATCAGTAGGCAGAGGAGGTGAAGGCACACCGATGAACTTAGCCGAAGCTTCGGGGGACACGAAGACATGGTGGGCTGAGGAGGAAGGGCACGCACTCACGTAGGTCTTGGGTGAGCATCCACGCACATGGGCGGGCCCACTGAGTTACTGGCATACACACGCAACAAGTTGAGGCTGAAAAGTAAACAGGAAATTTGAGATGAGGACAGGATATTTCTCTCCCCTCTTGAAGCCCCAACCACTGAATCAATCAAAGACACAGCCCTTTACGGCAAAGCTATTGCATAATGTCGACAACTAAATGTTACTCAAACATGGAGGATATGATGTTATAGTGAATGTGACCATTTTTATGGGCCTAGTTTCAAGTCCATTTGAAATGATAGGTAAACGCGTCCCAAGATTCTTAACAATCCGATTTACTCAGAAAAAGTTTTGTTTCGAGACCGTGATGTATTTTTATGGAGAGGCATTTCTTGAAACAAACGCTGAAGACAGACTTTCAACACAGGTGGGAAACATGGTTTTAAAATGTTCACAGAAGAACAGGATATAGAAGACGTTTTAGAAATGGTAACGTAATTGTTTATTTTTTTCTGCAAATGTGTAACCGAAGGGCGTTTTATCACTCTCTATATCAATATTTTCAAACTCTGCATTACAATGTCGAGGGATCCTGTGAGGATCCGCTGTGGCTTTAGCTTGTTTGGACGCCTACTGTTCAGGTAAACACGCCGAGGTCAAAGGTCACGGAGGAATCGCGCCGTGACGTCACCGCCTCCCTCCACGTCCAGAACTTTTACCTTGCCCCACGCCGTTGTCTCAAAAGACGAGAGCCTCGGGGGAACGCGGATAAATTAAAGAAAATAAATCAAAATCGCAAATTACTTGCGTGTTTTAACCTAAACGCAGTCCAAAAGGCCACCGCGCGCAGACGGTGCGTCACGGACACAACATCCGGGTGTCATCCAGTTCATCCCAAAGTACGGCGTTGCATTTACATTCACCCGCCGCTCACCCGTCACAGCTACTGACGAGGAAATGTAAATGATTTAATTAGGAGTTAATTGGAATCGTGACAACCCCATAACTGATGGTGTCACTAAGACTGGTAACTTACTGGGAAATGGATAAGAGATAGAATTGAATTTTAGCGAATGTACATTTCATCCTTCAGTGTAGCTTTAGCCCGAGCTAACCACTCGTTCGGTATCAAAGTGCGTCGCCTGTGTTAAATATCAAGTACCACGCTGGTTCGAAAAGGTAAATATTTCGTAAAGAATTACCTGAAACGTGTTCGGAGTCATTCAGTGAACACAGCGGGCGGACAACATCGCGCAGACAGACACGGCGCTGGAGTCGGACGTAACACTTCCGGTCAGAAACGATGAAGAAGGGAAGCTTCTTCTTTGCCTACTTAAATTCATTACGCGTGTGCGGCTAGCGCCCTCTTGTGGTCGGGTGGGGAATAGCACCCTTCCAGGTTTCAAGTACTTCACCCAGACTGTCAAATCATTTTTTGTAAAATATATATCTAAAATAATTTTCAATGTTTTTTAATAATAAAATTAATCTATGCTTCGCATATCATACATAGACCACTGAATAATTTTCATTTTCGGAAACTCAAAGCGCCCCCTTTCACTCGGTGGAGGTGATCCTGTAGCCCGGTTCCAATGAAAGCCAGCAGCTTAAGGGTGCCTGAAGAGAGGGGGAGTGTGTGCGTGCAGTGCGTGGTGTCGCGATGCATCTGATACAGCGGTGGAAAAAGGAGTCACTTGTCTCCCTCCCCTCTGCTGCAGCTGTCCTGATTCCAGTCATCGCTTCTGGCAAGCCCTTGTGGTGAACAGAAACGCGGACTCCGCTCGACTCTCCAACACGGTCCTCTGCCACAAGACCCGTGCCACACCTCCTGATGGCCACATGTTTGATTTACGACCCTCGGGCGAGCAGAATGATGCAGCTGCGGACACGCTTCCCCTCCTGCTGTCTTGTGAGAGGTCGTGAATACGTGACAGCCCTCGCCATTCAAGTGAACAGCAAAGCAGATGCCGTGGTCCCAAGCTATTTCTATTAAAAGCTTCTAAGTAGCACATGTAAAGGGCTCGGCCTCCCGATATCACGCTGGGCAGTTGGATCCGTTATTGTCTGGTGTTTTCTCTGCGTGATAAGAATGCGGAAACACAGCTCAGCAAGGTGGATAAAGGATTACCAGGAAGCCGGGTGTGTCGTAAACACCGAGTCAGTCCCGAGTTCACGGTCTCTGCAGGATCCTTGTCATTTTCAGGGGGGGGAAAACATGATGGGATGTTTTACAGTGACTAAAAGAAGAGCCAGTCTGAATGTGGTGGTTTTAGTAAACAAGACTCAGGCAGCACTTGATGATACAGTGAAGGGCCGTCCCCCTGCCGGTCCAAATACAGCCGACCCGACCCACTGACGTGCCAATGAGGGAACCGGGCCTGAGGTTCCTGACGTGGAACGTAGGATGGATCCACATGGCATCAGGCTGCTCCGGTCCCACAGAAACAGTTAGTCGCCTGTCATTTGACAGGGGAGGAACCGTGGTTGATTGACGTTCAGCCGCTTTAGCAGTCTTGTTGCAAGTGGCGCTCTGGAGAAAGGTCTTGAACAGGGATGGTAGCCATCCTGGAAGGGCGTGAGGTCCGTTGAGGAGCAGGAGCAGGAGTCCTCCAACCGGATGAGGCACTCGCGCCACAGAGACGGCTCTCTGAAGGCCCAAAATGGGTAGATCGGATTAGAGCTCCCGGCTCCGTCTGCCCGCGCTCCTCCTAGAACCTGGAGATGAACCAAGGGGAGCCATGAAACCTGAAACCTTGGTCAGCAACGGCCAACAGCTCCCTGTTCACGATATGGCAGAAGAGGGACAGTGCGGGACATAGCTTCAAAGATCGGCGCTGGTGAGAAGCACCAAAGGACCCTCCAGAAACCCCGATCGACCTCCGCAGACCAACGGCGCCGCACATCAGAGAAGGTGAGGAACCATCAAGATCGACAAACACCTAAAGGGAGCGTTCGGTCAGATGTGTGAAGATCTGAAGCTCAAAGTGAAAAAGTTCCCACGGGTGTTTTTTTTTTTTTTTTGGAAAACTGCAATCGCTCTAGTATAACCAGGAGGGCAAGAGGACAGCTGGTGTCACACACACCCAGAGGTGCCACGGCCAATTGAATCACGTCAGTGGAGGTGGGAGGAGGAGGAGGAGGAGGAGGAGGAGGGGGGGGGGGGGTGCAATCTCATATCAACTTATAGTCCACTCTCAACGTGAGGAGAAAGTCCACGGATTTCCCTCTCCCTGCCCAAACGTCTCTCAAACCCAGCCGACCCTCCGGGATGTTCCTGCCCGCCGCCTCCCGGCTGCTGCGGTCGTCGTTGCGGACGCGGCTGCAACCCGCGGCCGGCGTGTCAGCCAAGCCCGCCAAGCACGTCATCGGCGCCAGGGTGAGTTCACTGACCTGGTTTGACCGCGTCCGCCGCGCTCCTCCACATGGACTTTTTTCATTTATTAATTTTTTATTAAGTTAATTTAATTTATTTATTTACATATATATTTAAATACATATTCATGCTGTGACATTGCAGTTCCTGCTGTTTTTTTTTTTTTTTTTTTTTTTTTGCACTTCCTTTAAGTGCGTCATGGCCATTGTGGCGGCTGAGCGGCGCACGTAGGGCCCCGCAGGAGCAGCAGGTGGACGCATCTTTTTATTACCCCCCACGCAAGATAGAGTTTATTTTTGAGGGGGGAAAAAAACCTTTTATTTGTTTTATTTTTTTTCCCGTACAAGCCCCTTACCTGTTGAAAACTCGAATGCATAGAAAAAATGTTATAGGATCAGTTTGATGTATTGGGAATATCACGAAGGAGAAGCGTGTGTGTAATAACACTTGATTTTATGAAATATATTTGCTATAACGATATTAGAAAGCACTGGACGTCAGTTAAGGTCAATGGAGTCATCCAGGTTTCCCATAAATACAGCGATTTAATGTTGTATATTTTGAACAAATGTGACTTAAGTTATAACTGCATGCATGAAATCATGTTTTCTTACTTTTTTGTAAATATAAATGTATGAATATGAAGACTTTTTTAAAATGAGCCCTCAAACCTCCATATCAGTGGTCTCTGAGAAGATGTCATTATTAAAGAGGTCAGCTATATCCTCAGATGTGTCAAGAAGTGTAAATACATATATTTATTTTAGCATTTAGTGCTCACAAAAAGCAGTATTTAGATGATCTCCATGAGGAGGCTGGGCTCTGCAGCACCACCAGTGGTCCGGAACTGCACAGAGCAGATGATAATAATAGCTGATATGGAAGTCAAGCTGTAAAGCAGCTCTCTGCAAAGTCGCTCGCTGCAGGAAGTCCTCTCCCCTTCCTGAACACAATAGCAACCACAAATGAGAGCCACTTCTTGATGGACCTCTGTG
Source organism: Fistularia commersonii (assembly GCF_037954325.1). NCBI lineage: Eukaryota > Metazoa > Chordata > Actinopteri > Syngnathiformes > Fistulariidae > Fistularia > Fistularia commersonii. The sequence continues at coordinate 12,190,692 of NC_141300.1, read as the reverse complement.
CATGCTCCTCAGGACCAGGTGATTGCTCTCACCGTCATGTTCGTGGCCATTCTGGCCCCGTCCGGCTGGATCCTGGCCCACCTGGAGGACTACAAGAAGAAGGAGTAGCGGAGGAGGACGAGCAGAGTGTCATTCCCATCCATGTGAAGCAAATGCCTCGTTCCTGCCTGACCTGTATCAACGAAGGGCTGCGCTCCAACTGTTTTAACCTGTTGCAAATAAAAACATATCCAATGCGCCGAAAACATGTCGTTTATATTGACTTTGGTTGGTTGTTTCGGTTTTAGTAGTCGAGGTCAAAGTCAGCTTTGTCAGTTTCTCCCTATGCACTGGACAGAGCAATGGAGAAGACATTTCTCACAAATGACATGAAATAAACAAAATAATGATAGAGTGCAAATTAGCAGTAAAGCGCAGTTGCTGGACTTGAATTTCTTCGCTTGAAGGCGTTTCACCCCTCATCCGAGAGGCTTCTTCAAACAGAAACCTCTCGGATGAGAGGTGAAACGCCTTCAAGCGAAGAGATTCGTCCAGTTGCCAAGACAAGAATTCACCATGACTTGGATGACTGAGAACCTCCACAGACAAGTTGCTGTACAATTTGGGATGACTACTCTTCGACTTGTGCAGGAGTTAGAAAAGACAGCCAGGAGACTCGCGGACAACAGGAACCACCTGCGCTTCAACCTACGACGTAGACAACAGACGATCGCCCCAAACAGCCCATGTCTACTTTCCTCTGTTCAGTCTTTTTTTTTTTTCAGAACTGAAGAAACCTCTGGGGTGAGGGATGAAACATCTTTGAGTGAAGAAATTCAAGTCCAGTTGCCACGACAAGAAGATTTACACAAGAATTCACCATGACCTGGATGACTGAGAACCCCCCACTGATATGCACGGTTCCATTAAACAGTAAACATTTAACTATGAGATATGAAGTATAAAGTACACGCAGACACAGACTGATATTTGACAGCACAAACGAGTAGCAGCAGAGGTTATTTTTCTTTCTTTTTTTGTGTACAGTTAAGTGCAAAGGTCTATTCATTGATGCGATAGCAGAGAATATTAACATTCACAGCTGAATAAAAGTCAAATAATTACATCGATCCATTTATTATCTTCGCTGCTAATCCTGCCCTCAGGGTTGGGGGGGTGGTCTATCCCAGCTGTGATTTGGTAAGAGTTGGGGTTCACTGGGTCACAAAAAGAGACACAATTCTTTTTTTTTTTTTTTTTTTTTTTTTTCGAAATAAGACAGAGGGAAACAAAATATTCACATTTATTCAGATCATCATTGCTGCAGCACTGATGTCACTTTAAAACGGCTCGGGGCCAGTTTCTCTCAAGTCATTTTTTTTTCTTTGCATATTTCTCAGGGTTTCCAAAGCCAAGTATACTGCAAGCCTTACAAAAACAAACCAAGAAAAATCATTGAAAGGTGTTGTACAAATAGCAAACTAATTATTAGCGACACATTTGGACATGAGCGGGCATTGGAGGTGCAAAGAAACAAATAAGCCAGTTTGGGGGATTTTACGTTTCATTTAAGGTCCATTGAGCACGATTTAAACGTGATTAGAACGTTGGCTTTTGAAATCTGACATGATTTTTTTCCACATAAAGATAGAAACGGGAGACGTGTGAAGCGGGCTGAGAGTAAATCTACTTCCACGGTGAGCTTTTCTGGATCCATGAATCCCCGCCGACCACCGCAGCTTGATTCCTGCTTTGTGTTTAGGGTCTGTTAGATCTAACGCATTACTTATTAGTTTCAGCGGTCAGCGGGTTGCAGATTCAGACTGACAGTGGAGGTAGACTTCATCACACTGACGGCTGATGCAGAAACAGCACTTGTGATTACTCATTTTGTCTAACATACATAGAAATACATGTACAGTGTCGACGCAGGCAGTCCTACAGTACAAATTGAAAAGCAACCTACCCATCAAACCCGTGCACATTCCGTGCAGAAAAATAAAACCAATCCCATATTTAGTCATAAAGATCAAAACCTACAAATACCTGATTTTTTTTTTTTTGTTTTTCAAATAAAAAAATATACAAATAAATTGGGTCACGACGTGATGTGCCCATGAAAGATATAAACATTCAGAATTGGAAAGCGTAGCGCCTTCACTCTCAGAGGATATGCTGATGAGCGTGGGGACATTCTGGATTCTACGTCTGCAGGTCTGTGATGAAGACTTCAATACAGGGTGGGGGAAATCAATGACCTGGAAAACTAAAAAAACAAACAAACAAAAAAAACTTTATTCCTTATACACCTGTCAAAATGAATAACACACTTGGTGCTTGGAACCTGATTTAAGTTACAGACAGGCCACTTGACTATAAAGTAAGCAATAAAGAACGAGGGGGAGAGTGTTGAAAGAAATAAAGCCCTGAAGATAAACCCCGCTTTGGAGGTTAGAAAATAAGGCCTCAATGGGGGGTGGGGGAGAAAAGAAGCTAGAATCTTGCATATCATCATCATTTTCTTTCTGTGGCGCAGACCATCAGTCCACCTGCTGTGATCCCATCTTGTTTCTGGAATGAAAAAGGAATGTGCCAAAACTCCTGTGCAAAGCTCCCGGACATTAACCAGGAAGAGGGCGGTAGGGCCTAAACAATATACGTCACTTTTGAAGATATCATTAGGGGATACCGCCCTGAGACGAACCTATCTCCAATAAACGTAAGCAGTGTGTTAGTAGGACGCGTAATGCTGAAAATTATACTTGGGATCATTGAGTTGCCCAGCAGGTCGTGCCATTCTCATACGGCAGCCTGAAGCAGGTAAAGGAACAACGTAGGTGGAGGGGGGCTGAACTGAATCAGAGCATATCCTTGCAGGCTTAGCAGGTGACGGCATGGTTGGAGGGTTAATTTGTTTTTCCCCTTTTTGGGTTGCGGACAAAGCAAATTGTGAGGTGCATAAAAATGTAAAATTGGTTATGATGCACGAAGCAGCCTTCTGTGCACAATCTATTGTTTTCCTCTTTTCAAAATCAGTACTGATTTTAGCCTCCAGGTAAGTTAACCAAGGCATCTTCTGCAGAGTCCAAGTGTGTTCAAGGGTTACTAAAGTTAATCATTGGCTCCTGGGACACAGACGGGTCCATGGCAGTAAAGTGAGAAGATGGACCACTCAGAGTGCCTGATTCAAACCTGCCGGCAGAATTAAAAAGACGCTGCTATGAGTGGTAAAGACCTTCTTGTATGATCAGGTTCAGTGTCACGACAAACCAGCAGCGGTGGCGTGTAGCTTGTGGTCATTTGATGTGAAGGGTGAGGTGGATACTGTTCAAATGGCTCTAAAGCAGGTCAGAAGGCTTCGTGCTGCTCTCATCTTTGCTCGTCAGCAGGAGGAAATGCCCTCCGGTCAAGGTCCATCAGCAGGAGACGACATCATTTAAGAGAGCTGAGTGGTCGGCAAATATCCTCGTCTTTTACCAGGAGAAACTCGGCTCCTGGGAGAAAGTGCAACAGGTATGCGTGTCCAGCCGGCAGAGGGGGGAGGGGGGACAAACACTGCTAGAGGGTGGCTAGAACCCTGAGGAAGGAAATGATAAGAACACAGAAGGATTGTCCCACGCCAAAGACAAGAGCCTCCAGAGACATCATCGTCTTCCCTGCTGCCTTGTATACCCCGGCTATGGCGGCACCTAAGGAAACAGACAGCGTCCTTTGTATTTGTGAAAATAACATGCAGCTGCTGTACGGCTGGGAAGCTTTTTGGCTTCTTTTCCAAGCTGGTAATAATTACAACGCCTTTATGATGACATGCGCATATATTTTAATATACTTCATGTATAAATCTCTTCGTCTCACAGGTGAAACGTCATCAAGAACAAAAACTAAGTCTAGTTTTCCACAACAAGCTTTGACAGCGATTCCTCAAATGTAACAGTAACCCTCAAAATGAACATAGGGGTGGGGAACTTACTCGTGAGGACTCCTCCACACACCGGCCCGACGATGCCCATCAGGAGGATGGCAATGGGCATGAATCGGGCTATCTTGTGTTGACGCAGCGTGGCAAGGGACAGCAGAGCTGCAGGCAGGTGGAAGACCAGGGAAGAGACTGTTGCCCACAGAAACACCCCATACCACATCTCTGAAATAGACGAACATACATCAATCAGTGCCACCCGTTGCTTATCTCATTAGTAATTGGACGGATAGGGCAGATGGGCGACTGGTAGGACGTGAGCACAGCTGAGCAGAGAGTGACGCCCGGCATGAAAATCCAAGCACCGACTTTAGCATGGAGTTTTTCACCATTTCCATTAGGCTAAATAAAACCCTGAAAACCTTTTTATCTGATCTACCCAATACCTTCCAAAACAGGAAGCAATACGTCAAGAGATCCTAAGATGCCACAACAAGCGTTACTGACAGAATTTTAACCCGATTCAATAAATTGTGGGGAGGAAAAAGCCAAATTGGTGACATTGCATATCAAGAATAACACCAAATCACAGCTGATGCTAATCAAAGGTGGCGGAGCTCAGATGGTCAGACCGTTTGTCTTGGGGCCGAAAACTTCCTGGTTCAATTCCCGAGCTCCTTCTCAAACTGAACTGAAGTGTTGTTTCGCAAAAACTGAATTAACTGCTAATGGTTCGTTCATAATGGGTTAAATAAAGTGGACAAATTTGCATGTAGTTATGCTTGTACATCAACAACCTCCCCCCCCAAAAAATATTGTTCTGCTTATAACACCTGATGCAGCCCTCATATTTGCAAATCCAAAACAGAAAGTGATCATTATTTATTTACATCAATTCTATTGATCTTCAGCTTTTCATGAGGACAGTGTAGCACTTTGGCCCTGTTTACATCAGGGAATCATCGCTGTCCTGACTGATCCAACCAAAACCAAACAACGTGTGCTGATTTGATATCATCACGGTGTGAAGCCGTCTATAACACGCTTAAATGCAGCACAGACACAATAAAAACAGATCTCACAGTAGGCATTACGGATATATAGTAAGACTGAGATGGTTTGAACATGTCTAAAGGAGGGGTGGAGAAGATCTGAGAAGAAGGATGCTGAGGTTGGAGCTGCCAGGCAGGAGGTCTGGAGGAAGACCAGAGAGGAGGCGTATGGGTGGAGGGATGGAAAGAGGATAGGAAAGTAGTTAGTGTGTGAGGAAAGGATGCAGAGGAGAGGGTTAGGTGAAGGACGATGATTGGCTGTGGTAAAGAGAAAGAAGACTCATAATACAAAAATTACCCACCTCGGTAATGGAGATCGATTCTACATTTTGAAAATTGATTGGGCTTTTTATCCTACTGCTTTAATATGCTGTCAAAACTGTTTATAACACAAGATACTAGAGGGAAGTGGGGCCAGTTCCTGAGTGTCTTAAAATGCACTTACATCGCATCTAACTTATATGAAACAGCATCTTTATCTTATTACATGTCTTTATATTTGTTGGATCCGTGTATAATTTAATGGAAAATGATGTAACAGGATTTTAAACAACCGCGGCGAGCAGGGCCCATAAACATCAGCTGGCATGAAGCGGAGGAGGGAGGCTAGCAGGTGCATGCGAAGGCTCTGCCAACCATGGATATTTATGAGCAAAAAGTCAAACAAGTTTGAAAAGCATTTACATTGTAAAAACAAAACAAAGGAGAGAAAACGAGTCGCCGGGTGTAACATTTTAACAAGATATTTTCGCTATAGCGGTGAGAGACGCGCATTGCTAACAAGCTACAAACATTAGCCTACCTGAGAATTCTTTAAGGAATGTGTCGTTGCCTCGATGCGTGCCATTTTTTCTCGGCACCAAATTCAAACCGGGTATTTGCTGGAAAAACCCTAACTCGCTATATGTGCCCAGCATGTCTCAGGTTGAAGTCGGACACAGCATTAGTGAAAGACAGCGGGCGGACGCGGCTAACCCGCTGGGATTTGTTTGGGCTGCGTGACGCAGGAGTGGTTAGCATCGGGCTAGCTAGGTTAGCAGTAAACACAACTTCATTTGACGTCATCACACCGGTCCGTCGATCCGCCGCGGTCCCCACACGCCCGGTTCTCGGCGGCGATCCATGCGGTCCAAATCTACGATTTATAGCACAACCACAAAATGACAAACAACAAGGAAGTCACAAAATAAGGATAAAATTGAGGGTACACTGATCGTCTTCCGTGGAAATAGCAATGGAGCGCGTCGACTTCAGGGCGGAACCATTGAAGCAGCGCTGGGGAACTTTATTAATTGTGGGACCGGAAACCAAGCTTCCCACTGCTTTGCAGGACTAGCATAATATCATCCCATTCATGCGCGAGCAGCTTCATCTTACTGAAATTCACTTAAAACAACGAAATACAATTTTTGGGGAGCCAAGAAGAGATCATTCTGATGGTTACAACAAGAAATTAAGCTGACGTTAGCTGATGCTAACCCTCGCAGGGGCGGCTGAGGTGAGACTGTCTTGGATCCTCAACGCACTGAAACCCACAGTTAACATTGATCAATGTTGTAAACAAACAGATTAAATAAAATAAAAGTGACGGTTTTCTTGATTGAGAGGCTTCGATTGAACGGGTGAGCCGTTGACATTAACACGAGATGGTTTTAAACGCAGATATGAATAAGCTGTTACTGTTGAATGACCAGTTATGGTATTTTCTGTGTTTAAACGTCAGGAAACAACCTGAAAAAAATATTGAAACATACTGTCGCTGCAGAGCTTGTAGAATAACATTTTTTCACTATATATTGTTCACAATCGGGTTTCCCTTTGATTAATCTAGCTAAGGTTCCTTCCTCAAATGTCAAAAATTTGAAATGCTCATGTACTTGTCATGTTTTTGCAAGATTTGAACATTGAAATGCTGCAAATGTAACCTTACCATTCGAGTCTGTCAACAAATAAATAAATAAATATATGTGTGATTATTTTGCCTTCAGTATCCTTCTATCTTGTCCATTTTCACTTTGATCTGGAGGCTTCACGTTTCCATACTTCCATCTGTTAACGTATACAAGAGAATAATTCAATTGGTTTGATCTGTTTTAAGAGAAGAAAAAGAAATGCCTTTATTGTCACGTACAGTTATACATAGAGCACAACATCAGTGAAATTTGACCACGGCATTTAAACCATCATGGATGAACCATGAAGAGAAGGCAGCTAAGGAACAGCAGTTTGGGGTTCTGAGTCTTGCTCAACAACACTTTGACAGGCTAGGGACTAGTGGGAATTGTACCAGGAATTGTTTGGTTCCTAGGACAACTGCTCTAATCCCATGCAAATCTAGATTTTGCTGCAACACTGTCAAAACAGCCCTAAATTGTCATATGGACCATTGTGTTAATTGAAATCCGGAGGCTTAAATGTAGGAACAAGCAAAAACAGTTTGAGGGGGGATGGGTTTTAACCTCTGAAGGAAGGATGGGATTTGTATATTTCTAAGTGGGTTGCCTGAGAAACTAAATCCGTGGAATGTGTTATAATTACTCACCGTGTTAGACAGAATGTGCACAGACCAACTGTAAAAGTAACAATCATGAACTGATATTTTAAGTTTCAAAAAAAAGAAAAGCAACAAACTCTTTGGCAATCCTGCCTGAATAAGCATGGATTGGTTAATGTGAGTTTGCCAGGTCCTTAGGTAAATATAAACCAAACAAATCATTGCTCAGCCGCCACGGATAAATCCCACCAAAAGTACAGTTTAGAGTTTCCTCGTAATCCCTTTGAGAGATGTTGAATAGTTTGGATTGGTTTGTTCATTTTAAAAGCTGTTATTTGTGGAATTGCTTATACTAAGTGGTCTACCAAACAAACCAACAGGTCATTAAACACAGGTTTGGATTTTCAGATGTATTAAATATAAACTTATTATACTAAGCCATTGCGGGACTTTCTGAATGTTCCAATTGAAACAGCCACTTAAATTTGTAAGATTTTCCCTCGTCTACCTCGCTGAAAGATAGTTCTGGAGATTCAAACCACTTTCCACTGGGACTATTGTCTGTTTATGTTGTCGTTTAGTTTTGGTTGTCTATTTTCATCCTTAATGTCTGTTTTTTTTCCTTCTTCTGTTGTCTGTTGCTGTTGTTCTCTCTGCTGTCTATTCATTTGTGGATATCTTTGGGTTTTTCAAATTTGTCTCTATATTTATATTCTTATTTATTTGACACATACAGTAACTGTTATGCTGCTGTGACAAGATAATTTTTTCCCTTATGGGGATCAATAAAGTTTATCTTATCTTATAAAAACAACTTGGTCTTTAACAAAAACTCCGCTAGGGCCAGAAGTGGGAAACATAAGGTGGATCTGTGGCTTGGTTTAAGCAGCCACACTCAACCCGACCCAATGCTGCCATTTGAAGCCAAGTCAGAGCCAGTTTGTGTGATGTAATGCAAGAACATCAAACCATTTGACTTTGGTTTTGCATCTGAGCACTGGACTCCCAGCCAAGCAGAGGTAAACCCACTGATGGAAGAAAACAATCTTTTATAAGCACAAATTCATGAGCTCTGGCCCTTGTACAGAGGTTTAACCAAGTCATTCTCCAAACTCCGACAGGTGTGAGGGTGTAAGAAAGTGAACCAGTTCCACTACAAGCCACCCCCATGCAGTCTGGGCTCACACATCCCCACTTTTCAATTTTTAATTTCAAATTTAATAGACATACTAATAATTCCTCAGAATCCCGTACATGTCCAGAATTTACACAAGTCTTCAGTGAAGTCTGACCTTTAGGTCCGGCTTCAGCTGATTGTGCAGAGCTGCAGTTATACACTCAAAAACACTAGATGGTGCGGTGGACACAACATCTGTGTCTAGTTTATCGCGAATTGTCCCGACGATCGATGCGACGTGGGCATTGCACACCGTCATGGTGGGAGGACTCCGATGCAACTGATGAGTAAACACACATTTACTAGGATGCTGCAGGTCTGAACCACACAGGATGGAGGTGAACCATGCGCGCTGTAAGACTTCTGGAGAGCAGAGGTCAAACCTGCAGGGATTCATGAGACCAGTTCTCCAGGGTGAAGGGGAGGATGAAGTTCAGTAATGTGCTAGGAAAGGCCTGACCTTCTCTGTAGTTTCCTGCGAAATCGCATTAAAACAGATCCTACTGTTCCGTTGACCAAAAATAAACACTGTACACAATTTGAGCGGAGCCAAAAGGTTTCCTGAATTGAGTTTAGTCTTGTCCTGTGAACCAGGAGTCTCCACTTTACCTGTTTTCTCAAAAATCAACCGTCCCCGTTTTATCCCTGCTGGCATTTCTGAGTCCTTGTGATCGGTGTTCTTCTACATTGGAAGTTTTCAAGAAAAACTAGGAGGAGAGTTGCATTTCAGCAATAATGTTTGTGACATGGATCCGAAAGACATGGTTTTTGAGTTCCGTGGGATGGACCCCAGGTGGCCCACGACTGGAATCCCCCCCTCAAAAAAATACAGAAAATGTAATGCATACAATTTTTAGTCACTGATATTTGATACGTGTGTTCGCTATTGTGATATCCAGTGAGGTTTGTGAAAGAAAAACCATAATACGCTATCTGAAGAGAACTATCACTTTGGGGGTCGCTGCCACCTGGAAAGTAACAGTTTTGCTTCTTCTCATTCAGAACCTGCAGACGGAAAATGACACGTTTCTGCAAACCAAACGATCAAGCGTTACTGATATGGGTTTTCTGCAAAAATGTGACCGTACTGCAGAGTGCACAGCTGCAGGTACATCTTTGAATGATGCATTTCGCAGAGGTTGGACGTCCATTTCGACATTTGTCCCAGGCGGACAACCGGTCCACCGCTGCTAGCTACCCCGAACACGCGAGGAATCATTTCCGTTTCTCCGGCAGCACGGAGGACTAAACCTGCTGCCTTTTAGGATAGAGGTCTGAGATAGGAACGAGGAACAAACCCCCAATGGCCACCTTTTAAAATCACGATGCTTTCACCACAATTACAGCTGCAAAGTGTTTTATGATTATGCATTTAATATCCATTAAGAACAGATACTGAAGTTAGTGATGACGTCAGCTATAATTCCGCAAGTCGCAGCGATACCATTAGTCTGACTCCCATGACACTTAATAACGAGGAGAAAAGATCTGATGTGAATCGAGAGCTATAACAATACGTCAGTCACCGAAGGACAGGAAGTCTCTGGGTGGCTGCATAAGACTACACTTTTAGTTAATACTACTAATTAAGACTTTTATTTAGGGTCAAATTTTCAGTTATCTCTATGTGATACAGACCTTGTTCTGAGCATTATCTTGACTCATGTTGTCTTTCACTCTTTGTACCTGCACTGTAACCCCTGTTACCGAGGTGCAGGTGAATTTCTTCATGTGCAGTTGCTTTGAACGCGTTCAAATCTTATTCACTGGACGCAACTGTATCGGCGCCGCTAATCCTTGCCGAGGTACATGACTTTACTTGGACCCAGTTAACACCAATGCAGCCTGCTTGAGGTGGAGCTTATGTTTTGGTACTGCCCCCTACATAACAGAACACTAACCGTGAGCTTACTCTCTTAATAAATAAAAACTAAAATTAAATTATTTGGAAAAACGCCTGTCAAATCTTTAAAGCAGAAAAATACAAAAATACCTACAGCACAGTAAAACTTTGAAGTCTAGTTATTAAATCGTATTCCAATTCTCGAGCCGCTTCGCTCAAGAGCAAGGGATCATTGGTGCTTGAGCCTTTTTGAGAGCAACTGGTGTTAAGTGTCTGTTGAAGAGGTAACAGAATCAGCCAGTGGTGACATCTTAGCGATCGATCGGGGCACCGATGGACCAGTCCCTGTTTTAGGCTTAATTCATCTTATCTTTCTGTATACATTTTTCTTTTTATAAAATATTTTATTCATACAATCATTTCTTGAACTATAGCAACATTACTATTAATTTTGAGTGGCAAGATATCAGTTGCAGATCACCTCATAAGAACAAAAGTATAAACAATTGCAGAAAAAAATTATTCTTTATCCATTTGAGTATGTCTCTCGTTAGCTTTTCAGTTCTGTCTGTACACCTGTCCATCTGTCAGTGATGAGCCGATGGGAATATTGCTGGTCCTAGTGGGGTCGTGTGATTGGTACAGGTCTGAGCAGTGGCGTCTTCTGACTGGCCAGGAGGAGGCCCCTGAATGGCAGAGCAGGTTGGCCATTAGCTGGCACAAGGCAACCCTCACGCTGGCCCGTTTACAGCAGGCTCGGAGGACACAGCACACTGGTCCAATCTGAGGAGACGAGCGCGGCGGAGGTCATTCTCAAACGCACGTAAAATCAAGGAGCTCATTTTAAGATCGAGCAGAGTCCGCAACGTTGGGACAGTCAAACTCACTTTGGCTCCTGTATGGCTGACACTTCCTCTGGCGGACCGTTGGGAAGCTCCACAGTGGGCCGACACTTGTCACTGCGGGACACACGGAGGACAGAGGGAATGAGTTAGCCGATTAGCACTGTGGCGGTAATGGTCCAGTGTGAAACACCACTGAGGCTATTTTAATCTTTCTAAAAGTAAAATCTTAAACGTCAATGTCACATGTCGGCACAAACAGGTCTTTGTATTAGTACATTGATGCACTGAGCAAATCTCCGGCAACATTTCGGATAACGCGTACTGGGTGGGCGTTCAGAATTTTTTTTACTGAATATATTTACTGAAATTGAAAGCACACAGATTGAATAAACATGCCTATCAAATCAAATCAAATCATCCCGGTGAGTTCACAAATTGATAAACCTGGTGGTCAAATCAATGCAAAGTGAATTACTTTGAAAATCCAATACAAATATGAATATGAAGTGGACAGGTTTTGTTAGGACAAAATTATCTATAAGATCATTCGTGATTGGAATTAGGCCCTAAAGCCACAGAACATTGGAGGCAATGAAACCTCCAAAAGTGCTTAACAGCACGAGTAAAACTGCTTAGCAATAATATTGCGGATATTTAACTAGTCCATGAGTAGTCAAACTCCATTTAGTCGTGTTGGGAGGCGGCACGCTGATGTCCACACCACTACGGCACCACCTGTGCCCACCAGTGCACAGACTATGCTAAGTCCTCCATCTGACATGACTGAAGAAATGATGAAAATGCTCCGTATTTCCCAATTTTCAAATGATACATTTAACATTCATAAATAAATAGCAATAAATAACTGTCCATTATGACATATTCAAGTTATGTATAAATATTGATAGCAGAATGTTTGGAATCTTTGACTATACTGAAAACATTGACTAGTCACCTTATAAACAAATCATCTTTCCACTTCTGATGCATTACAGTTTATGTTACAATGAAGATTGCATCCGTGTTAAAAACTGAACAAATCAAAAGCACATCCATGGAGGTATATAAGAGGCTCTCATAGGATTCTATGAAACGGTTTGATTACAGTCCAGATATGAACAGTTTTCAAAGTATAGGCTAGGCCTACCCTCCATACAAATACCACAATGATTTAATATACATTAACAGGATCTGTGATGTGCTAATCATTATGCGGAGCAGTATTTCCTCTAAGTTGTAGCACAGACACTTGCCCCTGCACAATTCAAAGTGACGTGACCGCCGAACACATGGTTTGCCACACAAGTCATGTGAGTGTTATGTCTGACCCTGTTTTGGGACAGCAGGCTGCAGCTGAACTGTTGATGCCTGTTCTCTCCAAATCATGACACTCTCCTACTGAGAATGCTTCCAAAGTACCACTCTTCTCTTCATCACTGGAACAGACAAACACAAATATACATTAATAAAAGTATGGAGTGATTTGTACCCAAACATTACTCACAGACACAAAGAACACAGAGACATGTAAAACAGTGATTCATGCTAAACGGGGAAGACGGCACACAGAAAAACAAAGGATGGAGGTGTTGAAATGGGGAACCATGGATAACAGTATTCTGAGTAAACATCAAAATGTACAGCAAATGGAGAAAGTCAAATGTTTTGACATGTTTAGCTAGAGCACTGTTGTTCAATTTCAACTTGCCAGCAGCCGGCAAGTAGGCCTAAGAACTGATTTGAACACAGATTAGACCAAAATTGCATGGACCAGCCGTAGTCTTGCTTTGTCTCAGAGAACCACCAATAATCTTCATGAGACCTTAATCAAAGCACTCAAACAGAAAAACTGGAGGTGCCACACAACAACTGCCAGCATCATGTACCAAATTACCGGGCTCGAAGGGGAGGGAGCAAATGAAAGCCTGCTAAGAATACAATAAAGTAGCCTGATCATAATCATAAAGTCAATTTTTTTTTTTTTTACTCAGTGTTCTATTATATATGTGTATATATGGATGCACCGATCTTCATTGCTACTTTGTGTTGAAAACTAAATATTAACTAAATAAAATAGGTCATTCTAATGTGTATTTCCCACACATCTCTAAAGTACTTGTAGTTGCGCATAGTTGGGTTGGTGACATTTATTTCAAATGCGATCGCTATCAAGGCCTTGGCAAAATCACAAATGTGTGACTTGGGTCTATTTCTTAAACAAACATTGGGTCTATTTTTGTCACCTATGAGTGTCATCGCAAACCTCAGGCCACAGATACTAACAGAACATCGGCGAGCAGTACAAAACAGAAGATGGTACTTTATCGTATCGGAAGGACTCTGGCATTAAAAATGCAACTTAAATGATTATTGGGCTATTCAAGAGGCTCAGCTGCTGAGAAATAGAAAATTCTGGCCAAATAGACAGTGTCTGCTCCTTAATATGTGTAAAGCTACACTGATATCTTGCGGCTGATCACTGCTGCACGCAGGGAACATTTCATACAAACAAACAACCGTGGGTGAAAGCAGCAGGCCTGCAACTCCAAATATAGAAAATTGCTATCTGGTAGATATCAGTTTTCTATTTGGAGCCGCATATCGCTATTATGTGTCGCAGGCTGCAACAAATATATAAATGTTATGGAGAAACCAATGACTGCTGACAATTATATTTTATCTTGACATTTTTGAGGAAATTCACAGAAGTGTCCCCAGTGCAGTTTATCTGCTAAAAACAAACACTTTGCAAAATCATATGAATTTGGAATAGACAGTCACTGATATTGTTTCGGTGAATGAATACATTCCCGGTGTTTCTTAATAAAGATTAGGTCTCCTACAAGAACACCATTCTATTCATCACCTGAAATATGAACAAGCAAATTTCTCTTATTTCCATGACGTTGATCTTATTCATGTATCACACTGGATGAATGCTGTTCCCCACATTGTAAATGGAAGCCTTTCTCCATTAATTCATGGTAACATTCGCTTTTCTGTCTCTCCCATAAAATCATTTAAGGTTCAGTGTTCTGCTCTTAGGAGGCACCAACAACAGAAACACTAGTTCAATGTTTAGAAGCATAAAGAGGAGAATCAAAGGTTCTCCCAAAGGCAGTGAATGGGAAAAATGTTCGTCTGTGAGCATGCTGCTATGACGTATAACTGAATTGAGGGGTGGGTTTGGTTGGCGTGGAGATGGAGATGTTTGGAGATGTGGTGGAGCTGGATCCAATCCACGACTAAGTAAATGGCAGCTACGGCAAGATTAATGTAAGGTTCAGACTGTGGTAACCTGAAGCCTGATGCTAACCAGTGATCTGCTATGATCACCTATTAAAATTCACATATTCATCTGACATTAGGCCATAGGGTCATTTGGGAATTTATATCTACATCATGATAATGGATTACCTTTTCACCACCATGACTTCAAAATTGCAACTTTTCAAAAATGTCTTATTGGACATGCTCTATCAGTCCACGAGATGTTCATGCTATGGAGACAAACAGATTGCTTCTAAGTTGCTGGTGTGAAAGGACAGAACTTATGAGATTTTTTTATGAGATAACTGGACGAAATCAAGTGCTATACAAACAGCCCTTGCATGAGACCCAATGTTCCTTGAGTTTTCTTGATTAGGGTGCAGTCTGTGCCCAACCATATCAATCTACGAGATCACACAAAACAACCCAATTAGACTGGCTTTGCCAGATCAAAATGACATGTAAATTTATCTGGTCATTTGCTTTAAGATCTCTGACATGAGTTGCCAAAGGCAGCAGACCAAGTGTGCACAACTGTGCACACAACTGGATGTACGAAGATCCGACCAAAACAAGGCCAAGACTGATTAATATATTCATTCAGAGAATGAGCTGAGACTCAGAGAAATGGAGGTAGAGGGAACACTAATATTAAAAATCCATCAAAAGTCAAGAAAAAAATGTTTTTCAGCAAAACATTTGTAGCATAACTTCATTTTTTTTTTTTGAAGTCCTATAACTTCAAGGTCATTCAATGCACTTGGACAGCCACAGCAGCCAATCTTCTGGTCTTAAATGCCTTCGAAAAGCATCTGACGTCACTCAGGGCATTTTCGCTCTCAAAGAAGGATGAGTGAAAGCTGCAGAGTGAAATGAAATTGGAAGACTTGTCTGGTTGCCAGGTCCAGGGCCGGTTAGGTCCTTTCCTGAGGTAAATTGAAATTAGCATTTAGAGTCTCCATTTCAATACAAATTACTCTGGAGCAGGACTAATATGGGTCTGGGAGACCATCCCACAATGTTTGAGGGTCTGTGCTAAAGTAAACTTATCAATTGGAAAGGAAATTATTTTGGGGAAAAAAAAAAAAAAAAAAAAAGGCAATTTGTTTGTTGTGTCAATAAAATAACATGGCAAGTCATTCCAAAACATTGAATAATGACACATTGTGTGCTCCAACGTCTTTGAATTAGTGCATTTAAGTTGTTATTACAACTTTAGAGAGGTGGCTAATGCTATAAACAAATCTACTTTTAGGAGTAGAGAAAATGTATTTTACGCATTTTAGATGGACAAGTTTTTTTGGTCAGACATTTCTTCACCCTTTTCAAAATAATGGGCATTTAAAATTTCAATAAATTAAAGAAAAAAACTGCACTTGGACAAGACCTTTGGTAGAAAAACATGCAGAATGGAGATAATGAAATAAACAAACAAGAAGCTGAAACCAAAGAAGAGCAAAACTGGGAAAGAAAAGTTGGTGGTTGACGTGACAAAAAGACTACATCACGGCTGCAGGCTGATCTCTGATTGGCTGTACATACCGATAAGATTTCAACACTCTGAAGAAGACCACACCCACAACGCACAGCAAGAGAGAGAGGAGGGGAAGCTCAGGTTGTAAGTGTTGCTCAGTTCATTGGAAATGTTATTTACCAAGACAGACAGTATATAATACAGTATCAATGAGAGGAGAGAAAACAGGGACAGAGGACAATCAACTATATAATTCACAATTCACTGTTGGGGCCGTGTATGGAAAAACAAGTCAATGTCAGAATATGGGATTTTGAAAGTATTTGGCTAGTGCCATATGAGAAGTTTGGGGCGGGGGATTCTTAAATATTTGGTTAGAATACATCAACATTCACTTCAGTAGTGAGGGAGGGAGGGAGATGCAACCTTAGTTTCCTGCAAAACTCCAAGGGTGTTGTGTTGACTATGATAAAAACCACGTCCTCGTCCATGTGCCCTGTCAGGCCGTCAGTATCAATAATACAATGGAATAATTTCCTCAAAAAAAAGAGGGATTTGTAATTTTGTTGTATAAGTACTTAAAGAATGCCAACAAATAGCTGAATCAGGGTAAAATGCCTCCAAAAGGCAAGAGTTTCATTTAGCTATTTGAATGTGAAAGAAAACTGATGTCTTGAATTCAAGATTTGCTGTCATCTAACTCAACTATATTAAGAAAAACAACTTAAAATGGCTGAGTTCCATCTATTGGTGGCTTAAACAGGTCAAGTACATGACCATTCTATTGGAACACAGACATGAATAAGATAATGAGGCAACACCTGAAAACACCTTTGCTTGAGGCAAAAAACGTTCATTTAAAGTTATACGACCGTCAGACCGTCGTGATATGTGTGGCTAACCTCTTGAAGACGGCAGTCTCAGTCTTGGCGTCCACAGTAAGGCTGACAGTTTCTTTCATAGAGCCGTTGATGACCGTCTCTGTGATACTGCGCTGTTCATTACAGGCCATTTCCTCCTCTGCTTTGGATTTCCCAAAATCTTTAGCGGAGGTAGAAGAAGGAGAAGACACACTGGTGCCCAACCAGCCATCGCAATCTGAAGAGAAAAACAAGCCCAAACAAAGTCAGACCTGAAAGGCATTGTCGTCCTCACATTTGCCCTGACAGGAGGTATACTCACACCCTTCAGTGAGCCTGTTTATGCAACCCGAATGAGATCATACACATGGCAATATCTACGCTAATCTGAACTTTTACATGCTAAGAGCATTGACGCAGAGCATTTGGAGCACAAAAACACTGAAATACCTCTTGTGAGCCTTGTGTGTGTGTGTGTGTTGTTTAACGTTACAAGGTCTGATTGCATGTGTGGAAAAAAAACACCTCACCCTCTGACTGCATGGGTGCATTGACCCCCAGAGGGTCTATGCTGGTTTCCATGGCAACGGGAGAATTGCACCTCAGTGGGTCTTTGGGACTAAAAGAGAATAAACTCCATGAGAAATAATTTCCCCTTATTTATAGCAACTGGCAGTCAAATAAACTGATGCTTGGATTTAAATGCATGTCGCCTGGAAGAAACTGAGGCGGGCAGTTGGGCGGATGTCCTACCTGACAACTGGGAAGTTTGAAAAATCAGCCCAGCCAGTTTCAGAGTTTGAGGTGGCAGGAGGAGAGCTCCACGCTGCCTCGGGGAGGACTTCTGTGGAAGAGGAAGCGGGAGACAAAGACGAGGGGGCAGCGGGGTTGCTGGGGCTGGAGGCCGGGGTCGTGGAGGTACCAGTGTCCATTGGGATGTCATCAAAAGTGGCTGCCCACACTGGTCCTGCAAAATTACAAAACAGATTACAGGCTGGATGAAAAACCAAGTCTGAGTGTCAATCAAACCAAAAACACATTCACAATCATCTTAACTAGGACAGAATATTCATTAGCTCATTGGTACTATTATGAATCAAAGAATACAAAATTGATCTTGATAGGGAATAAACCTTTCTCGTTGTCTTATCATTGGAAATGAATGGTAACGGGCGATTCCACCGACCTGTGTCAACCTCCATATTGTCATCAGTGCTGGGGTTTGAAGCTTCAAATGTATCTCTTTTCACATCTTCCTCTTCTGAGTCTGTGCTCTCCTCACTGTCTGTACTGCCTGAACTCCTGAGATGGACAAACACACGGTTATTTCAAAGTGTCTTGAAGAGGTAACCCTCACTTCATACCCGGGATATATATAGAAATTTGAAATTGTTGCTCAAAGGTCTACAACCAGTTTGCAACAAATAGCCAATGAATAAACCAAAATCTGATTAGTGTTTAAAAATTAGATTTTGAAAGGATGAATGAAAAAAAACACTTTGTATGAATAATTGACTTTTAGAAAAAATGAATTACATTATATTACATTAGAAAAGAGTTGGCAATAACGAAATACTTTCTCAATACTATTTATTGCTGAGCGCCAAGAACTGATGAAAATCAAATTACACAATGTTGAAATTTGAAGCATTGCCGTCAGAGCCCCATCTCAAATGTGTCTGTACTGATGAATTACGGGACAATAAAAAGCAACTTGCTTGTCATCAATGCGACAAAACAGTAATTCTGCACCTGCTATGCCTCATCAATAATTCACACGTACATAAACACATATTTGTCTAACCTGGGGCGTCTCTGTGCTTCTGGCGCAAAGGTGACATCTTTTTCATCCCAGATATCCTCCTCATCCGAGCCTGCATCTTCAAACTGCTGTATTTTCTCTTTACAGCATGCCTCAAACAGAGCTATATTTGCCTAGGGAAACACATAAAGATGTAGAAAATCTTGAAACACTATAAACACTTTACACATATAGTTAAGTGGATCAAAAGCTATTTAGCCATTCCTAGACAAACGACATACACCTTTGTATGATGGGACCAACCTGCTTTTTCGGCTGTTTTACGTCATCTCAAGGTAAATCACAGCAGATCGAAATATGCCTGTATTTGACACTGGTACCGATCACTGTTGAAGCTTTGTTTTTAACAGCTGCATATTTTTTTTTATTCAGGTTTCAAAATTGGGTTTTGGTTTTAGGCAGTATTTCTTCAGGGATTGAGCTCAAGAGAGGCATTATCACAAGTGCTAATTTTATCACTTATTCTTTCATACTCTTTACGATTTCCTCCATTTTCAACAAACTGTTCCTCATGTTCTTACTTTTTTGCCATCCTTCAAAGGAATTTTGAATTTTACGTTAACATTTCTTGAATTAGTTCCATGAGAAATGCACTTTTATCCCATCTATAGACAAATGAATTCAAGATAAATAGTCAAAATACTTACACTTTCATTTGTATTCAGTGAAAAATTGATGTCTGATATTCTATCAAAGGGAATACTGCAATGTTAAAGAGAACAGACATTAGTTTAGTTAGGCGCGTTAGGCATTCACACATATGGCAACAGACAAGACAGACACTGGCACATTTGTAAAACTTCTATCCTCCAAAGACAACATGTATTGCGCCATGCCAGGCTCATTAAGAAAAAAAAATTAAGTCAAAAACAAGAAAACCTAATAATGCTAATGATAATCTATATGCATGCAACATTTTGTATCCCGATCACTGATGGTACATGGTCTGAAGTGTGAGACCAATTTTAAAGAGATCTAAAATGGGCATATTTGATAATCCCTTTTTTTCTGTTTTCAAAGTTATGATAATAAATGGTTTCAGTGAAGTCTGCAATTGAGGTTGCTATACCCATAGTCAGACACAAGTTACATTACTATCATTTCTGAAGTAGTTCCACCACATTACCCAGCAAAAAGTAAAAGCAGGGGGAAGCGGTTTTCTTTGCTCTGACACACCTAAACATCACACACACACACACACACACACACACACACACACACACACACACACACACACACACACACACACACACACACACACACACACACACACACACACACACACACACACACACACACACACACACACACACACACACACACACACACACACACACACACACACACACACACACACACACACACACACACAAATTCCAATAATAACTAATAATAAAGTCACTAATAGATTTACCACCTCTAGATTTTCCTCTAACTAGCTGTATCTTATTAAACAAATGTCATGAATTTTACAGTTTTCTGGATTGACAGAAAAATCAATGGAACTTCAGTTACATTGTAACTGAAGTACCTCAGTTACATTGAGAGTAATAATGTAGGTCAAATCGGGGCTGTCATTTGACCAGTTGGCTCCATTTAGCTGGAGTTAGTTTGAATGGCTCTGAATGGACTGTAAAATGAGACTGAATACAACTGTATGGATCCTGATGATAAAAGTAGGCAAGGAGAACATATTTTCTATTGCTATGATGAATGCTCATTAAGAACATCAATTGGAAAATGTCTTTTTATAGCCCTATTTTAATAGTTACTGGGAGGTTAATCCTCTTTGGACAGAGTGCAGCAATTCCATTAAGTTATTCTATTTATTTTAAATTAAAACAACAACGATCAACTATCTTAGTTTAGTCCCAGTAATTTGTTTTTAATATTCTAGAAGCCAAATTTGAAGATTCAAAGTGTTAGTTATCGCTCTCTTCTGTTACTTGAAAATCAGTACTGTGAAGAATATCAGCTACAGTTAACCCATTATTTTGTTTGTGGCCGGAGACTAGTACAACCATTTTCATAACAATATAAGCATTTTTTCATTTAATTACATATAATTTTCCAGTTCATGCTTCATTATAACTGGAACACCTGACCTGTTTCCCCTGTTTTAAGGCCTCACATAGGCAGCGGATAATGTGTTCATGTTAGCATCCTGTTCATTTTGGTGCTGATTTTTAAAAAAATTTTATTCTATTATTTTCAAAATATCTTTTGTGTGTGTGTGTGTGTGTGTGTGTGTGTGTGTGTGTGTGTGTGTGTGTGTGTGTGTGTGTGTGTGTTCCTTCAACATTAACCCCTGTCCTGATGTTTTTAATAGCCAACTTAAATGAAAATTCTGACAACATTGCTGAAGATTTTCTGGTGGTTGACCGTTAACCTGATTCACAAAACAATATGTGAATATCCAAAAATAATTGAAAGCATTGTGCTGGATTTAATCCTTTAACTGTATTGTGCAAAAAGTTAGGTCAGTAATTTTCATTCTCTTTTAAACATTAACATCCATACACTGCATGTGAGCAAAAGACATTCAGAGTATTGAATGGCAGCATGACTAATTCAAATCAAATATCATCTAAAGTTACTAGATATTTAAATATCAAGCCTTCCTGAGCTTGAGTAGAAATGTGCTTGACAGAAGACTCATATGAAATTGTTCAAACCACTGCAATGCACTTAAAAACCCCACCAGCATAGAGACAAAAACTTGTTCTGCCAAACTCTAGTTTCGGGAAGCTTGTTGCAGAATGGCACTATGTAGAGCACATCTCTCTGCCAAGGGCTGTTATACTACATTAAAAAATAATCATGTATTCCACGTGATCTTGCTTATAGAATAGCATTAGAGCGTTCCAGTATTCTGCCAAAAGATCAGTTTGGCCATGAAAGATTGAACTCCTCCATGATTCATGCTCTGCTCTTCAAAGTTTTATAAGTATCAGCGTAGTAGGTTTTGCATAATCCTGCTGGCAGACACACAAACTGACAAACAGGGGCTGCAGCTTGACCTCTCCTTGGCACAGATGATCCATTCATAACTATTTTTAGCAAGAATGAGGAAGTGGATCAGGACCCTGTTAATTAGAGCCATAGTAGATCCGTATTATATTTCACGATCAATTCGACTGTGTCAATTGACAAGTTGAAAACTAGGTCTGATAAAATGATGATTAAGAACAGGGGATCCAGAGATAATATTCTAAACCCCTAAGTAAGTTAAATTGCTTTCCATTCAAAATCAGCAATTTTTTCAAAATGAGTAGCGTGAATCGAATGCCAGTCGTATAGTTTTGGGTCTTCAGTGTGGTTGCACTCGGTACAGCTCAAGACATTTTGAGTAAGGACATTAGGGTTTTTTTTTATAAAAACTTAACATTAAATGAGAAATGAAGAATCAAAAGGGCCCTTTTACCTAAATGCAAAACCCTGCATTCATGAAAGGAGTATGCTTTAAATCACAATGTAACCATGATGAAAGTCATTTCTCTCTACCATTTCACATCTTTGTGTAAGATAAAGCCCCCAAACAGCCCTCATAAACGAAAACAAAGACAGCACACCAAAAACAGCAAAGGTGGGTGTAGCTTCTTAATTTCTGGAGCGCAACGTGTTATATTGGCCGCAGAAGGGAAGTCTGGCATTTAAAACTGCTCGTGTATCAACTTTTTTTCCTGTCAAGTTTCCCGAACAAGTAAAGTGCTTATGAAAGATTTGAAATTATCGTATTTAGCTGCGGGGCACTTTGCAAAAATACAAAATGAAACGCTATGAAGGCCTCAAAAAGAAGCATTATATCTGTATTGTATAACAAAAGTAATGCTGCAGAAGATAGAACAATGTATGCTCTATACGCCTGCTCCCCATTTAGTAATGTAACGCTGAGTATTGATGGCACAGATAATGAGCCGTACTGTAAAAATAGTTGACACAAAAACTACAACGTGGGGTTTTGTACATAGCGTCTACCAACTTTGCACTGTGTTTGGTGTCCTGCGCCAACACTGTTAATAGAAATACCAGTCATGCAGGATGAGTACTCACTCCACAACATCGTCCTGATCAGCAAACTCTTCGTCATTGAAGCCGAACTGCTCAATAAAATTGGACGTCATTTGTTGCATCTGATAATCAGAAAAGGCCTGGCAAAGCCCAGGACCAACGATAATGATATAGTCTTGGCTCTACACAAAGCTCATTACTTGCCAGTACAGAAGATAGCAAATGCAAGTATAAAGTTGAAAGAAAGTTTCACATGTAGGGTAAACAGGTTAATATCTGATAAACCATGAACATGCATTTACAGTCAGATGCCAAAATGCTTTGACAATAGTTAAAGAATAATACAGTGGATCAGCTTTACTTGATGACGTAACATTAGTGGGTAAGTAGATTGACTCAAAACATAGGTGTTGGTTGATATTGCAAGACCCATAGTTCATATGTGTTTAGCTAAAAGGGCTGTTCATTGCAGATAGAGATGTCTAAAAATAAGACTTGTAAATTAAGTACATTTGAATAGCCAAATAAGGTTGAAGAGTTTGATGCTTGATCGTGGGGGGCAGGGGGGTACAAGACAGTAACTTATTGATGCCTGAAAATGTTCATTTTTGTCACAGGAAATCAATGATTTCTTGTATCAGAGTTTTACTTTCTTTTTCAAAACCTGATGTCACAACCATTCTAAAATAACCTCAGAGTAATGATTCCTGTTAAATTACCCATTTTTTCCGAGTATGTTCAGAATATTATGATGCTGTTTAAAAGGGGGTAGTTCATTAAGATGGGATCAATAATAGAGCCGCATAAATCCTGGAGATTAGAAACATCTCAGACGAAGTCAAGAGGAAGGGGGAAATTTGTGTGGTGCAGGGCTGTTTATCAATGTGGCTGCTGTTCCTTTTCCACAATATGCCTTAGAAGTTTGTTCCAGACACCGCAGCCACTTGGCTAGAAGGCTGTGAAGGATGCGTCACAACACCCGTTCAGGATGGCTACATCTCTCTGATGGCCCGAGAACGGTTCCTCAGAGATAGAGAATTGTGAGGTTTGAAGTAGCTGAGAATTTCTGCACTTTTCTTGCATTTTTCATATTAAAACTCAAACGTAAAATCATTATTTGATTCCAGAATGTAAAAAAAACAACAACATTATTTTCATAGGCGACTCCCAGTTTTCAGCACTATCTTGCAGATGGTATTAATCAGAGGTGGCATCACACCGGGAAGATTTTTGCTGATGTGAATCTTGTAGTCGAGCGGCCCACTGTTGTGGCGTAATGATCTGAAGAGACACGCCACCATAGTAAGACAACTGCAGATCATTCAAATGATAGACAATGCCATTAGCCAGGACAAAGTTTGGCAGGTCAGGGTTTTCCCTTTAACAGCACTCTGTCATGTCACTATTCCAAATGATCTTCTGAACGGGCTATTTTCAACAGTGTGTTCCCGCCCTTAATACTAAAAGATGTTTTTAGTTTTGTCCGGTTAAGATTTGAACTGAAGTTATTAATGTTTTTATAAAGAGAGGTATTTCTGGTCTAACATGCAACAGTCATCAACACCACTGTGGGACGTTTTGCTTTGAGGCACTGGTTGAAATGACTTGGTTCTTCTTACAATCTGATAGTTGCTAAACTCACAGTATCCCTAATTCACAAGATCAACTCTGTCCTAAACTACAGTTTTAATGTCTCTTTAGCCATCATCTATATGCAAAGAACAGTATACATGGCAAAAAATGAAGCCCCTGTTTAACATGTTTGAACATCAGCTCGGTCAGAGCTGCTATGGGTCTGCATTGTGTGTTTGTGTGTTTTTGCACGGATCTTACTTGTTGTATTGAGGAGTCGGGATGAAAGCCGCTGTCTTTAAAGTCTACCTCATCATCACTTGAAGAATGAATGTGGTGTGTGTTCACCTTGGGAAAATACAATGACACATAAACATTATAGCAACTACTTGAGGTCGCAGCAAAGAAAATTAAACTCCTCGCCGGGTTCAGCCGTAAATCGTGGTTCTTTGGTGAATCAATTCAATATGCAACCTTTGTAAAACAAGCACTGCCGACAAATGCCGACGAATAGCTTGCCATTATTGGTTTGTGATGACCCATCCTTTTTGAATTCCTGAGTTGCTCTTTCCTAGTGGTGGGTCATGAGGGAATAAGAGCGTCAAAATTGTTGCGGTATAGGTTACAAAACCTGCCATCTTAAACTTCACTCTAACTCACAAAGAAGTCCTTTAGTGCTTTGTAAGTTCTGCAGAATGCAAGACGCCACATCGTAAATCACTGCGCTCCCACCACTAATGCTGTGCACCACAAAAATCCATATCATTTTTATTTGTAGACAATCTTCAAACCTTCCGCGACTCCCTTGTTAGAAGGCCGAGACACTATGTAAGCAATTGGGCTCATCCCATGATCCCTCGCACATAAATCTGGTGTTCCAGAGGATGTTGTGTGCTTTCCACTGGCAGGAAACATTATGCTGCAAAGGTGTTCAGGTAGAGTGTCACACCATCTTGAGAAGTAATAACTTTTTTTAAGATGAAAGTTATATTTTGCCACATCTTGTGTTATAATTCTTTGCTAAATGATTAGGTATAAAAAATACCACTGATTTTAATTTTGACAAGATGTTAAAATATATCAGTATTCATTGTTCTACCTAAAGTGACAAGAAGACAAGCTAACCTTATAGATTAGGCGGAGTTACAAACTCTAGATGAAATGATTAGTTATCATGCGTTCCACATTATTCCCACTTTCAGTGGCGACACTGGCAAAAAACTATTAACTATTATTACATCCACAGGCCATAGAATGTGAGGAAGGACAGTACTGCAATGTACACCTGCGCAATACACAAACACATCACAACATATGCATACAAAGTAAGGTGCCTTCATCAAAAAGAAACCCTGTATTAAGTCTAATATTTACTTAATAACCCTACAACTGCATTTCTTGAAGGCTTTTTGACCTTCAGTCTGAAAAGGTCCCGATGTGCTCCACTGAAATTATCCAGTTTACAAAACAAACACAGAATGAAAATGAGCATTAAAAAGCAAGAGGACTTGAAATAAAGAATGCTTATCATGTTAAACCTTTTGAATATTAAGTATATTATATAAAAAGGCATTGCAATGTTTTTTGCTATATGGTGAAGCCCCACTGAAGAACAACAGAGTGAGAACTTGAAATGTGCAGGCTGAGACGAAACGTTCATCTATATGTAGCTAAAATATCCAAGAACTGAAGCAAAATCTAAAAAAGCTAGAGTAGATTTATAACTATGGTAAGACACTTTAATAGTTATGAGGTTTCTGTCAATTTAAAAGTCAAATTTTCTTCTGGGGATAAAGATCGATTATTATGCTGTGAGGGATTTTCCAACCTGAGCCGGTCACTCACACAGGAACTAGCTTAGGGATTGTTAACATAATAACACTGAAATAAATTTCAATGTTTTAATCTTAATTGTGGAATTTTAACTTTAGTCCGGGTAAGGAGTCAGATGAGCGTGATCAAATGTTTGTTAATGATGCTTATTAATTTGTTATACACATCTCAGCATCCCGCACTTGGTGTGGAAGTCAACCATCAGGATGGCAACCCGATAACAATGTTAACTTGTACTAACTCACCAGGTCAACAGTATTCCTCTTGTTTGTCTCAGCCAACTGTCCGGAAATAAAGGCCTCCCATTTCTCTTTGTCCTCCGCTGAAAGCTCTGTTAAACACAGACACACACACATGCTGCATTCATATTACAGATATCTAACTTCACAAAGTCCCATTCATACATGCAATGCAAACCCTTAAATTACCAAGGCTTAATACAAACAGGCACTATGTGTAAAAACAATTTTCAGAACAAGTCACAAGGGATATTACATAGTCGTAAACTAAACAGATCCCTGGTGCTGAGGCTGGGACATCACATTCACACCATTCATGACACCGCAGCAGTTTCACCGCTACGTTTAAACGAGAGTAAAAATGTTCATGTGTTGATTGAATGACTGTCGCAAAGTACAAACATCTACTTTGAGAAAAACATACACACATCAAAAACATATCATAAAACTTTGAAGATTTTGACTTTGGGTGACTGTGACCTCTCTTATCTCAGCAGCATAGAATGTTATTTGAGCCGTGCCTCCACCTGATCACCCCTGTCCATAGTACTTTGTGTTAAAAGGACAAGTCTGGCCAGCTTTGCAAGAAAATAAATCAAAACTTATAAAACCCAGAAAGAGGAAGTGCTACCAAGAGGTGGATCTTCAGCCCGGTCCTGTATGGCGACGCAACAGTCAAAATGGACCATGTTAGATGGAAACAGTGAACGGTTCTTACCAGAGATGAGCTGTTGTATCTGCGGTCCGTTTGGACCTTTGTCACAGTTATGAACTATTGAGTTTGCTATTCTCGTGAGGTGACCCATGTAGCCTCGTCGCCGACCGCCTTCCGCCCTAAACACACACAACATCGTCAATATAATCATGGGGACTTTCCATTACAGTCCATCAACTAATGACAATCTCAAAATTTGTTGTGTAATCTACTAAACCAGCATCCTAGTTATGTTACTTTTTCCATTACAAGCTTTGATCAGAAAGAAGCACACTCACTGTTCTTTCTCATTGGAGCTCCAGGCCTCTACAATTCTCTGTAAAATCTGGCACTTCTGAAAAAGCTGAAACAGAAATTATGAAAACATTTTTCCCCCCCATGAAGTCAATATTGATACCGTTTTTGCAAAAGCAATAGCCACATTTTTATTTGTCCAATAGTTGCAAGGACTCTTTAACTTAACATTTGCTAAAACATAAACATTTTCCCCAAAACTCCTCACACCAGTTTAATGGAAAAACTTAATATTGTAAATGTTCACTTTATGTTATCGATACACGAGTGAATAATGCTAGGTCAAAACGGAGCTGTTTAATATTCAAATAAATAAATAAAACAAATTTAAATATTGGTCAAAACAATTCATAATCTCCTGCTCCCCATCACTTTGTGTAATATCTCAAGCAATAGCAGTCACATGAGAAAGCAGCCAGCGGCATCAAGAGGCAGAATGAAACAAAATCAACACTGAGTGGTTGCTGACTTGCAGCTTTTGTTCTGTTATTACATTAAATATCTTTCAGAAGTGGGGAACAATTCATACCCTACTAATGGTAGAGTCTTTAATTGGGTATTCTTTTTGACTGGTTAGGACTTTGTTTTTTTTTTATAACATTTGCAACTTAGAATGCACCATCAGCTTTTGGTGTATTTAAAGGCAACAAATCACACTGCCTTTCATGCTGAAATGTAAAGCGGCATGAGTTTGGAAGGTGTTCAGCATTCTGTTAAGGCTGAAGAATACATTGATGTAAATAAACTGCAAGAAAGTCTAAACAAGAATATGTTCATCAGCTGTAGCTGCAATAGTCACAATCCAGAACAATGGAAAAAAGGCGAGAACCAGGAATGACTACAAATGTCTCCTGTGCTGTTCTTTTGGAATCTTACATGTTTGATGAGAATGCTCTCTCTGGGATGATCCTGTTCTGTGTCTGGCTGAATGTCGGTGGGGGCAGGGGGCATAGCCAGAATCATGGCTGTGCATATCTCCACCTGAATGTGGAGGAAGTTGTTCCAGATGTACGTGAAATACATATCCTGTGAGGAAAAAGATGAAGAACATCCACAGGTAAATTGTAAATATAATGGGAAACATATGAGAGAGAAACACTGAGAGACAGATGATGCAACAACTGAGAAAGGGCAGTTGAGCGTCAAATGTTTCTGATGTAATATGTTATTGACATAATAAACTGGCAAATTTCTTTTCAGGTGAAGGAATCACAGTACTCACTAGTATGACTCCCAGTGTGTTGAGGTGAATGAGCTCTGTGCTGATACTGTGTGTGTTGCTCTGCAACAGACTAGCTACCAATCTGACCACATTTAGCCTGGTGTTGCCCACAGGGGGATCCAGGACACCCCACGTCGTCTTCATTGTATTTTTCTGTTGGTAGAAAGCAAAAACTGGTCAATACATTACATATGCGGTATCAGGGTACTGCCCCTAAAAGCAAAAGTAAGCCAGTCTGTAAGAATCTTCCTCGGAATATGCCTGGAAGATGAATTAGCATTGTCTGGGGAATGCGAGGATGAGCCTGGCTGTTCTGTTTTACCACTGTAGTGATCCCACTGAATGGAAAATGCTCAGGTCTTCATATTATCAATCATTTATTTAAGTTCCAAATGTGTCTCACAGCCTCAGGGCTGCTTTAAAACAGGAAACGGCGCACTGAGCTCTTTAGGCGGTTTTAAGTGGTCAAAGTAGGACTATTAACCTGAGCACTTATGCGTCTCACCACAGTGGACATACTTAGCCTCTACCAAGTAAAGTTAAGATGCCATAATGTTTAAATTTATATAAAAATTGAAGTATCCCATTAAGACTGAAACACTTTAAATGAGACGATATGCAACACAAGTTTACAACGGTGTGTTTATTACCTTTGGAGGTTCCAGTAGCAGCTGGTGAAAATCTTTAAGTCGTGGTCTCACAGCTTCCAGTATGCTGTGGTTAACAGAAAAGGAAGGGTGTGACATCCCAGGGGGGCAGTCCATATGACCCTCGAATCTATAACAGAGATGGCGTCGAGTTAATGGAAGTCGCTGAGAGAAGTGTGGTTACTAGATGTTGCGTTTTTTTTAGATTTTTCTTACATGCAGTATTTCTCACTTTACATTCAGGCCATCATTTTCAGCAGTTGTGTGGGAAGACACGCAAAACAACTTTTTGAATGTAAACTTTCTTGCCTCGAGATAGAATTTCCTCGTTTTTGACAAGTTCTGGGTATTCTCCCTTTCTATTTTTCTCATTAAGAACAGTGTATTTTCAAACATGCAGACTTCTTCTTTTGGCTTTTCCCTTCAGGGGTCGCCACAGCAAATCAACTTTCTCCATCTAACCCTATTCTCTGTATCCTCCTCTCTCACATCAACTACCTTCACATCCTCTCTCACTACATCCATAAATCCTCTCTTTGGTCTTCCTCCAGACCTCTTGCCTGGTAGCTCCAATTCCAGCATCCATCAACCAATATATTCTCTATCCCTCCTTTGGACATGACCCAACCATCTCAGTCTGGCTTCTCTGACCTTCTGTCCGAAACATCGAGCATATGCTGTTCCTCTGATAGACTCATTCCTGATCCTCTCCAACCTGGTCACTCCCAAAAAGAACCTCAACATCTTCATCTCTGCAACCTCTAGTTCTGCCTGCTGTCTTTTGGTCATTGTAACAGTTTCTAGTCCATACAGCGTCACTGTATGGACTGTATCGCATAGTACCCCTGATACTTTTCTCCACCCATTCCAACCTGCTTGGACCTGTCTTTTCACCTCTTTTCCACACTCTCTGTTGCTCTGGACTGTTGACCCCAAGTACCTGAAATCCTCCAGCTTCTTGATCTCCACTCCCTGTAGCCTCACCGTTCCACCAGAGTTCCTCTCATTCACACACATATATTCTGTCTAGCTGTGACTAACTTTCATTCCTCTCCTTTCCAGAGCATACCTCCGCCTCTCTAGATTTTCCTCTGCCTGTCTTCTGCTCTCACTACAGATCACAATGTCATCTGCAAACATCATGGTCCATGGCGATTTCTGTCTAACCTCATCTGTCAGCCTGTGCATCACCATTGCATACAAGAAGAGGCTCAGAGCTGATCCCTGATGGAGTCCCACCTCCACCTTGAACTTCTCTGTTACCCCTAAAGCACACCGTACCACTGTCTCACAGCTAGCATACATGTCCTGCACCAGTTTAACATACTTCTCTGCCACTCCAGACTTCCTCATACAATATTAGAGCTCCTCTCTTGGCACCCTGTTATATGCTTTTTCTAGGTCTACAAAAACACAATGCAGCTCCCACTGGCCTTCTCTGTACTTCTCTATTAGAATTCTCAACATTCAAACATACAGACTGTTTTGTTAAAAAAAAAAAAATTAAAAAAAAATTAAAGAACTGGAAACTTTGTCACCAGGTTCCTTTTTTCAAAGAACCTATAGTTTCCTATATGTGAGGTCACTATGCATCTATGCAAATCAGCTCCAGTATATAGTAAGATCAGTAACTGCAATACCACCGCAATTTGCATGTTACTGGGTAAAACTGGTTGACACCACAAATAAATGACATTAAGAAACTGAAAAACGAAGCACTATACAATCTGATCGTAAATGTCTTCATTTTTAGGTTGCGTTTTGATCAGTGAAGTGTCTGACTGCTTGCTTTGTTATGGCTGCTTCTCAGCACCTTCCAAGTGGCTAATTTGCATTAAAAGTCCCCAGATGATCAGTAGGAACCAGGACTTCTGATGAATTATAGATACTTTCATAATTTCTCTGAACACCACCATGAAGAGAGATGCTGGGCAGAATTTGCCCAAATCATCATTTAACAATTCCAATGTATCCAATCCTTATCCCAGTGTATTATTTTGTATGCAAAAATTCTCCGTCTTGCTTGACATCTGCTGCGGATCACATGCTAACTTAAAATCGACATAATAAGGGCGGTAACCGTACGTACGCTGGTCTCCTTGTCTCAAACAATGTGAGAAGGATCTGAATAACACTGACGATCGCAGATTCATTCTTCTCCTTGTCGAAGATATTAGACAGCAGCTGCTCCACTGTCTCTTGCCTGAGGGGAAGAACAGACATGACACATCATCTCTCCAGTCAGTCACCACAAAAGTAGTTTGCAGTCAGTTTCTTCTCCAAAGCCAGCGAGACCAATAATAGCAACCACTGTTACCTCTGCAGAAGAGGTTTTATAACTTTGTGGTTTGAAGGTCCTGCTTTTATATCAACATTTTTGCTTCCTGTTTTTCACACTTTGACACCACAAATAAATGTAATTTTAGTTCAACAGTGTACTTTCCCTAGAAGTATAGAATTCTAGATTGAGAACTTAATCCATGCCTGATTTCCATAAATGAGTTACGGTAATTTGCAGGGTGAAAACAGAAGTTGGCTGCTTGACGACATTCACACAGAGTGAGAATAGTATTATTCTAGCCACACGTGGGTCTCAGAAGAGTCCTGTTTTGCAGCTTGTGTGTTGAAGGTGCAACCCTGTGGTAATAACAGGGTGAGGCACTGATACATTGAACTGTCTCATCAACAAGCGTTATAGTATTGACCTGATTGCCGTGGTTATCCCGGTTCTATTCTATTTTCTTTGCTTTGCTTTTGTTTTATTTCAGCTGCATCTGGTCAAAGTAACCATATTCTACAAAGTACTGTGCAGCGCTGCAAATAAGAGACACCCAGCAGAGCTTGGCATTCACACAGATTACGGAAAAGGCTATCGAAATTACTTTTCAAACATTTGAGTCAAAAGAATTCCTAAGTCAAAAAAATGTCTGTGCATGCATATCGCATATAAATTCAATTCAATTAATTTTTTGTGAATGTGAATTCCATGACTTAGTATCATTATATCAAAAGCAAAACTGTGCGAAACTTGCCTAAGGAGCTCAAACCAATGTCATATATTGTTGCTGGTATGTAAATCTTACATTTTGGAAAATCACAAGTTTGCATGCTATTCTGAAATTACTCTATTTGTGAACTAAATCTGTACACTCTATCAGTCTATTGTTACTGTATCAAATAACAGAAGCATCCGTATCTGTGGGTCGAAATTGACCTATAAACTGTCGGAATTTTCCTCATTACCTTTTCATAAAGTGGATACAGGCTTCAAGCTGCCGCAGGAGCAGGTAGCATCATTTAAAAATATGCTTGCACATAAAATATAAGCCTATCGCACTTATGTATACTACTTATATGTGCATGGCAGAACAAAAAGCATCCATCAGAGAAACAGCTAAAAGTCAATGAATGCACAGATATCATTGGAAAGCATTCTTTTTTTTAAGAATAAATGCACCGGTGACATCAGCACTATTCGATTACTTAGGAGACCAGGAAAGGCAATTCAAGTAGACAATTTGGAGAATTCTATTCTGGGTAAAGAAAACTCCTCTCACAAAATCCAGAAAAGGTCAAGGAAACCCTGGAGGAAAGAGTTGTTTCACAGTTTAACTATCTGATCAACAGATTATTTTATGACCCACTAGTAAAAGTCAGTGTAATTTACAACCGTTTAATAACATTGAAGATTAAAATAAAGATTTACTGGTCAAGTGAGTCAAAGAAAAATGGAAGTCAAAGTATGTAATTTTATGAAGGTAAAAGTGTGGAGGAGGAAAGCAACAGCCCAGGAGTGAGAGAATACCACACCAACTGTCACACAATATGTTGCAAGTTTAAGTCATGATAGAGTTGAGCAGAATCAATTCTGATACTATCAGGTGTTGGATTCTATAAAACTCCTTGGAAGGAGCTTCAAAGTGCGAATGGATAACGATCCTAAACTTGCTGCGAAATCAACTTAAGAGTTTGTCAAGGCAGAAACACATGATATTCTTCAATGGCTAAACCAGTCACCTGATCTCTACTAAACAGACCATGCTTTTCACCAAACACCAGGCAAAATAAATACCCACAAGCAAGCACCAATTAAAGACTGTATTAAACGCCTGGCAATGTATTTCAAGCAAGGGACGGAACTCCTCAATACTTGGGACTTCCCTACTAGTTTGAAATGTCCTCCAGTTTCGAATGATCGTGGTTCTGTGACTGACAGACAACTTATCCGGTGTGCACCCTGTCTCTCACCCATTGTCAGCTGGGACTGGCTGCAGCCCACTGACACATTGCAAGCAGGATGAGTCGTGTGAACTACATGTGAACTGCTGAGTGACAAGATATACACTCGCAGTTTGACTGGGCATTCAAGTAAAGATTTTCTGGTAAGGAATTACCATATGCCACAAATACATATGGAAACACTTTCACATTTTTGAATTACATTACCCCATATTGCTTTTATGCCTATATTTGATACTAAAAAGCCAGAGGCTCTGTAGGAATCCCGCATTTTATCTTCGCAACTACTCTCTAAAGGACGGCAGATGTGAGCTACAAATATCCCACGTCTGGGCTGTGGTGCAAAACAACAGAAATCCTCAAGGCACGTGTAGAGTGATGCAATGCAGGGCATCTAATGAACTATTCTACCTGGTAGCGCTCGCTATGAAGGACATTTGTCGCTGACTCCATTTCATTCGATATTGCTTGCTACAATTCACAGCTGTTCATTGACTCTATTTCTTAGAGCTAGGTTATTAAAAATATTTCAAATTCCAAAGCACAACAGCCCAGAATGCCTCGAGACACCAATAAAAACGGGTTGTGTGTCTTGGTCAAGACCCACTACACTCAGATGGAATTTTCTCATACTAGTGCACCAAAACAAACAAACCATAGATTCTAATTTAGGAGAATAGATTCTTATCTATATACAGAACATTTAATGTGGCATATAAATATATGAAAATACCTCCAATCTGGTCTGTATCTGAAGGCAAGCTACTCAATTTTATAAAATGGGAACAAAAACCATAATATGTGGGATTAAAAAGCAGCCTCAGCGATCCCATCACAAGTGGAGAGCACTAAATGCAGGTGAGACTAAGTAAACAGTGGTGAGCAGGTCCGACAAAATAGTGGACTTTCACTTTCATTCAGAGCTAGGAAGCAAAACTAATCATCACTGATAAACTCAGAATGCATATGGCTGAGCACATCAATGCCACGCTTCAAGCTGTCCATTTCAACTTGAACACGCGTACCCAACACTCAACACAAACAAAGAACACAATGTCTCATTAAATTGAGAAATTAACTTCAGTTTGAATGATTCACTCATTCTAGAGAGGCAAGCCTTGTAACAATGTAGATTTCTCTTTCCGGTTATCCTGATATGCAGGGCTGCATTTGATTTGATTCTTGTAAATAGATTTTCTTTTTGTTATTATTGTAACTTGTTTGTTTCTTCTTTGTTGAACACTTACTTTTCAAGTGTGGCAAGTAGTGGGTCGGGCTCTGAGCAGCTCTGAACCTGGAACATCTGGTCTCTGCTCAGTCTGATGATCTCACACAGTGACTGGGAGGCATTGGAGTGCCTCTAATTTTGTTAAAAAAGAAAAAAAAGAGAATAAAAGAACCAATTAGACACTGACAGCTTCCAAGGAACTGCGATAAAGCAAGTAATGAATTTATGTGCAGGTTCAAATCAGACAATGTACCACAAATGTTACCCAAATTGCGAAAAATTAACATTTTTCGTCAGGCTCATACAAAGCAATGCAGTTTGACAGTCTTGGCCAAAGAAATTGGGATTTCCACCTAAAACTCAATATCAAATGCTAATGGAATTAATTGTTGTGCAATAACCATTCCGAGGAACAATACTTCCCAAATAACTGGCCCCCCCTTATCTGGACACATTCTTACAGTTTCCCAGAGCGATCTATGGACCTAGAATGGGGCTGGCTTCCAGAATACAAGAAGCTTTTAATTAAACAGACCGCTGATCAAATGTAGACGAAGATATTCCCATTTTGAGGACATTAACTAAACAAATGTGGTGTAGATTTAGATTCTTCAAAGAGCATGTCACCAAAACCACGCTCAATGAAAATGGAGGGGAAAAAAAACTTACGTCCTCATCTTGTGAAGGCTGCACCATGTCCACCAGCCTCTGAATCACTTTCTCCTCATTCAACCACTGAAAAAGGACAAACAACAGGAGGTTAGGAATGGGGAACAAAAAATATATTCAGTTTTTAATATGGAAAAAAATGAAATGTCTTTTTTTGTGCCTGTAAAAATCACATTTACTGAGCCAAGAACCATGACAATAGCATAACCCAGCTTCGAATGCTGTGCTCTCCGACTCCATTTTACCAGTCACCCAACAAGCGCTCTAAAATCAATTTCATGCAAGCAAACAGAAACTGAGGAGAAACCGACATAGCACTGTACGGGCACAAATGTTAGCAGCGAAACAGTGTCTTGTAGGCTTGTTCCTTTGGGTTGCAAGACCTGTTCAAAATGCCTGGTATGTGGATGGATGGATGAGAGTATATTTTAGCAGAGCTCGGCAAGAGTTATCCTGCAACTTACATTGAGGACGTCCTGTCGTAACTGTTGCGGTTCGATACAGGTGAGCATTCTCAGAAGCAAGTCCATGATGGCAGATGTTCCAATATGTTTGATCATCAAATCTACAAAGTCCTCCCGCTTTCGCAGAAAGTCCACAATCTAAAAGTGCAGACAAATATTTATAGCATATAAACAGACGGTAAATATGACCTTGTTACGACAAATCATGTTATTAATATAAGACAATTGACCAGCCTGTTCTCAGACTCTACTCACCTGTTCAGGCTTGCGTCCTATCAAGATAGACAGGACTTTAGAGAAAAAACTGGCCAGGAGTGGGTTAAGAGGTGGCTCATTCTGGAGGAAACTGTAAAGTTTCATCAGCAGTTTTTCATCTTCTCCAAGTCTGTCATTGATTTGACCCACATCTGATGTAAGCAGCTCACATGATATGTTGGGATACCTGGGGAAAAAAAACACTTTGTGATTGTAACTAATTCCAAACAGCAACTGTTACAACTTGCTAATTGATGGAGGGATCACAATGAAAGGAAATAAATAGTTGGGCAATCTACTGCTCAAGTAGAGAGAGAATGATGCCTTAAGAAGAAATGCTTTTCTTTCCCCAAAACTGAAGTTACTGACAGGGTTAGGGCACCTCTAATACTTTCAACCCAGTCTGACATGACAAGTTGTTTTCAAAGACAACATTTTCAGTCACTTGAGGAGGTACTGATCCTCCATAGAAAAAAGCTACAGGGATCTTTGACAGCAAAGCAGACAAATGAATTAAATACAGGCCTCTTGTGTTTCTTCCTTGATCAAAAACAGATCAGCTTTTCCCTTACTTGTATTTAACCTTCTCCTCAACATCTGTACTAGGTTCCTGTGTGATGAATGTGACCAAGTCCTCCATGCATTGTGGTCTGAGGAGGAAGTCCACCAGTTTGTGGTTCTGGGCCTTGCACTCTTGCAGGACGTCATCCTCGTCCATCACCTCAGTCAATGTCACATCCTCTTTCTCCAGCAGTGTGTCAATGTGAGATGTGGTGTGGAGGTCAAATTTCCAAAACATGTTGGCTCTAAAAAGATCACAAAGAAGGTATTGCTGACATTAAATATTTACATAATAATAATGTCACACACAAACTATCTTATGGGAAATGTCAAACACAAACTGTGACCCCTCAGTTTCACCCGAATGACCGGTTCTTAAAGCTTCATACAAGGAAAATGTTCAATCTTGCATCGGTACTTTGTATACCGCTGTGGTTCTCAAGTGTTTGTTTTGTTCAGTACCAAGTAACAGCTGACAATATAGTTAGCTCTCCAAGTATCACCAAAACAAATAACTTACGAATGAAACTGAAAAACGATCGGCTTATGTCTACCATATTTGGACGTGGACGGTTTGTGCAGGATTTAGGTTTATCTCAAGTAAGATTTGCTATTTACAAAAGCTCTTTTCACAAACAACCCGCTTAGGTTGTTATTTGTTTCCAAGCATAAGCATTCCAAGAGAAAAAACAAACAAACAAACAAAAAAAACAAACAAAAAACAACAACCTGTTAACACGACAATGTCCCTCATTTCAAAATGCCATTTTTCCCCACTCCATCAGGAACATTTTACATGGAAAGCAATGAGCTGCTCTTTCGACCTTCACTGTAGAATAAAATGCAGCACAATCTGTTCTATACTTCCACCTCTCGGCAGGAAATAGAAGACCGAATTGTAATATGGCAGGTCAGTTCTTTGTAATTTTAAGACAGTTGTCATTTTAAGACCCGACCATAAATGAAAAGGCTTTTCCTTTTCATTATGGCAAAGACGTATCCCTTACTTTTGCAAAACTGAAATTAATTAATGTTGATTATAGAAGCATATAGGTGTCATCATACAAATTAAAATGCATTACCAGTATGCTTAATCATTTTCAGAATGTGGCAGCATATTTTGACTCGTCACTGAAATTAGTTCAAAATTCAATTTGGATTTGCAATTAAGAGCTGCGCAGGAATGACGTCTTTGCAGCTTGTTTGGCCTCTATCATACGCCACACACTCAGCTGTTTACCTGCAAGCTGATTGCTGGTATGTGTCAGCATGGCACTCCCTAACACCGCCACGCAAATCCCGCAATTATGAAACCAGATAGAATTGCACACAATTTCTGAATGGGATGCCCGTGGCAGACCTGAAGCTGATTATGGAGAGCTTGGCTGAATACCCTGCTCTAACAGGCACCATTATCAACATTGTTGCCCTAGTTAGCTTCTTCTCTGGCCTTCACCAACTGTATGTAGTAGTGCCTGGAAGGGGACGCCATCAGCATCCATCAGAAAGCAGTGTTCTTCTGTTTTCTTTTTGATTGTGTCATAAAAAGCGCAACCACAAGAAGAAAATTAAAATGCAGCTTGGATTACTTATTACTCACTTTAGTTAGGAGGCAAAACATGCTGCTACAGTGTAAAAATGAAAAAGCATTTCTGCTAATGCATTTCATTTTTCAAATCTAACATTGCCAGGGTATGTTTTAAATATTAAATCTTAAATGTATTTTGCTTTTTAATTTGGTTTCAGTCTGAGCAGGCCAGATGAGGAAAATGAAAATGCAGTTTGAATTACTAATTACTCACTTTATATGAGTCAAAATAAATATTGCAGTCAAATTATGAAAATGAAAAAACCATTCTGCTAATGCATTTTAATTTGAATAATGATACCTATATGTTTCCATGGTTGACACTGCAAACCTCACTTAGACCTTTACTTTCGGGATCTAAAGATCCCAAAACCGTGATATGAACCAAACCATGTATTTTCCAAAAGATTCCACCTTAAAACATGAGTAATAAATTAGATTTGATATCCAAAAGATGGTGACACTTTACATTTTACATTATGGCTATTAACTACTTACCAGCAATTTTTTGGAGTCCAGACAGTGGAGCTCAGGTTAAAAAAAGGTGTGTTCTTGTCTTTGGGAGTTGAGGCCCATTCCAGGGGTGCCAGTCAGGCAGACAGG
Source organism: Fistularia commersonii (assembly GCF_037954325.1). NCBI lineage: Eukaryota > Metazoa > Chordata > Actinopteri > Syngnathiformes > Fistulariidae > Fistularia > Fistularia commersonii. Next base: position 12,151,820 of record NC_141300.1, on the reverse strand, counting down.
CAGACAGTAACGGCGTATAGACTGGCAGATTGTACACGTACAGCAGTTCAACAACACATACCTGAAATGCAAGCACAAAAGAAAATGGTTGAAAACTTAATGCTTAATGTGAAATTAGTCGTGTTTAGATGAGGTATGTAGAGCTGGATAGGGTCTAACATATTCACTGTCTTACAACTTAGTTCAGTTTCAAATTAAGAGAACATCAATACCAGTTTTGCAAATTTCCATTTCTCAAATTTACAAATCTGAATGGATCAGCAACCTCTGCTTTCCCACCCCCACGGCACAGACAGCTACTGCTCAGCAAAGCTCCAAAATGATTTAAATCATCGAGCCTGAAAGTGACAACTAGACATTTGGACTCAGCCTAAGGCAGGCCAGTGCAACTACAAATTACATTTCAAAAATTTCTGCTAAATCTTTGCCTTGACAAACAATCATGAACTATTAATCTGTACCTTCACTTAGTGTGCTCCCAGCACCAATCAGCTTCCTCACGAAAGCTTTCCCTCTAACACAATACACACAGTATCCTCCTCATAAACTGCTCATGTTAAGGACTGTTTGATGGAACAGTGGTGGCGATCTTGTCATCCACACAGACAGATAGGCATCTACCAATTCCATTTACCCATGGCTATTTTTCATATGCAAGAACCAAAAAAAAATAGTACTTTATTGCACCTTTGACTACAATCAGACCCAACAAAGAGCTGTTTTTTCTTGCATAATTGTCACAAATTAATCCATTAGGGGGACAAAAGAAATTTTAGAGTTACAAAGTTGTTTTTTTAAACACCAATCATTTAAAATTACATCAGGACGCAACAGGGTTTTCAAAGGAATGACTACTTTGATGCCACGGGTAAAAAAAATAATAAGATATCAATTTATTAGTTTGATACCATCAGTTCCGACTGAATAACAAGAGCTGCAATTTGATTATTAAAGCATTTATGCAAGAAATGGCACAGATTTGAAAAAGAGAGAGAAGATCATCTATCAGTAGGTGATACAAGAGTCAACAGCTAATGTAAAATCAAGGCAGAACCTGCAGCTTTGTCTTATTTCGCACAAGAAATCTTTTCAGAAACAAAATCCATTCACTACATTTGTTCACATAGGAGAAATTCAACTGACCATTTTTGTTGCAATTTGAAATCTACAAGTATATGTTGGTACATAGGTTTGTCCAGGTCTGATTCAGGCAGGACATGAGACAGTGGCGGCAGTATTGTTTGTTTAAACAAAAGAAACCAGACCAGAGTTCTGATTTTACTTTCAGGTCATTTGTTTTTATGTTTAAGCTTGTCATTAACAGTCTGAAAACTCATTAGTGTATTAATTTGAAGAGTACCCAATAAGAGCATGCTAATGGAACATTTGGGGGGGGGGGGGAGCCAAACTATTATTATTTTATGATTTTCTTTTGCAACAGTACAGATAAAGAGTTAGGATATAAGTCTATTCTACTTCATCCATCTGCCCCATCCTCACTGCAGCTCCATTCTGTACTGGGCTCTTTCAGAAGCAGCGTTCATCATCCCAGGCTTGCTGACTTGACTTTTTTTGTTGTACTTTTCATTTCTTTAACTTCTACATATTCTGCTTTGAATTGCTACAACCCGCCAACTGATCTGACTTTGACAGATTAGTATATTAATGTTTTCCAACTTCTACAATGCAAGTCTCATCATCCATGGTTTAAGATCCGCTGACAGGTGGATTCACTTCAGGATCTCTAACATTTATCACTGATGAAGTGAGGTGACAGACAATCAAGCATCTGTGAGGTTTCCATTTGGAAACTTAACTAGATGCAAGACCATGTATGACTTAATTAAAAAGAAAGGTATTTTACAAAATGGTCTCATTCTCCATCCATCCTCCCTCCTTAAGCCACATTTCCTTTCATCCTAACAGATCTTTACCATAAATTAGGCTGAAAATGGTGGAGCAGCATGCAGACAGTTTTTTTCTGTGTCGCTGTCAGCAGTGACATCTCACAGACTTATACGTACAAGAGCTCTGGTTTGTTTGTGTGAGTGTGTGTGTGTGTGTGTGTGTGTGTGTGTGTGTGTGTGTGTGTGTGTGTGTGTGTGTGTGTGTGTGTGTGTGTGTGCGTGCATGAGTGGACGTGTGTGTCTATGTGTGCATCATCCCTGATTAGGGTATTCTGGGATGTCTGTCAACTCCATCCTGCTGATGTTTGTAAATCTGCCATCTTGAAGCCTGGACGACCATCAAACCACCTGAGACACACTCAGAGGTCCCAACATGTCACAGTGTTCAATTGATCTAAGATGCTGTCTTTCATTTTCTCATTGAAAAATTATAAATATATATTTACATAATGATATTTCATGTAATTTGGAAATACGTTGTGGTGAAAATATAAAACAGAAACAGAGTTATCAAAAGTTAAACATGATAGGGACACATGACTACAACTGCAGTGTTTTGGAAAAAAGAAAATGTTATTGCAAGGTTCACGAACATACCAGTTACAGAATGTAAAAACTATTAACCACAAGAACAATTCTGTGCCGTGAGAAAGTCCTTTTGCAACACTTGTACATTTGAAGCGTATTAAATTTTGGTACTACATGGGATTTGTAATCCCAAAAATGTCATATTGTGTACAATCTACATTTGGTATTTGATCTGCTTTTCTGTGGAAATCACATAGGTCACATCGGAACCCTCTGAAGTCAATGATGGAAACAATTTAGCTGGCGGTTCTGGGTTTTCTCTTGGCTTGCCCAAGCACAAATCTGAAAAGATTTGTGAAATCAGATTTAAAAAAAAAAAGAAACAAAAGAAAATTGTGTTTTTTTTTTTAAATATTATGCAAAGTGCTGAAGTCACTCTGTGAAGTTCTTGTCCTCTTTTGTGGAGGAATACTGAATGCTACAGATTGCAATTGTTAAAATTGCAATGCAATAATAAAACCAAATGTTAGTCAAGCTTTTTTCACCTGGAGGTGAAGGTGTCTCATTTTAGATTCTCTTTATGATATGTGTTTTTTGCAAAAAAATAAGTGGCAGACAGAGCAGAATCTACATTAAAAGGAACAGCTAGTAAAGATTGTTAGCATCTCAAAGAATGTATAGAATTGAATCCTCTTACATTATTTGATGCACTTTCACTTCTGCCCTTTACATTAACTTTCTTTAAAATACCAGAGGTAGAAAGTAGTTCAGGGTGACTTTAAGGCATCGCCATTTGTTTTGCAGTTAAAACAAAAATGTTTGATGGGGCTATTCATGTTCGTGTGTAATGGCTAATTAACATTGAAATGTTCTGAGAAAAGAACTCCTGGTTGGTGTTCTGAGTTTAGTTAAAATTGTTTTTTGTGTTGTTTAATCAGGCACAAGATGATTATTGGCTTTTTTTTAATTGTTTAGTAATAACAAGGAGTCATTTTAGGAGACTTGGAAAAAAATTAGAATTGTGGAACTTGAGTCAACAAAAATAATGGATGTGTTTATCCAAACTTCCCATACCCTCTGCCACATTTTCTTTATCTCTCAGGTGTTGTAATGCTAATGCATGTAAAACCACATAGTGCTGCTCAACCAATTTCTAGATGCTCTACATCAAAGAGGTGTCTGTGTATTTGCTAATTTAAAATCTGAAGCTGGCGGGATCAGGTGAGAATCATTTGTCTCTGGTCATTAACAATGAAATCTATTGTTAAGAGCAAGTATATCTACAAAAATAATCTTCTCTCAAGCAAGTCACTGCAAGCGCTGTATACACAAGAGTTCTTCAAAATAATCTGAATGTTCATGAACAGGACTCTTCGGCTACCCAATAACTAAAACCAATAACCTCTGAATAGCATGATTTACACACTAACGTCCATGCTGCTAACATGTGGAATCCACAACAGAATGTCACCAGGCACATCCATGAAACATTACGTGAGCACCTGCTAACTGGTTCAATATGTTGCTTATAGCAGCAGTGATCAGCTGTAGCACAGAACACTTAACTTTCTCTTTACATGCACATAAATTTGTATCTACTTTTTATATGTTCACATGTTGTGACTGAAGGAGTATTAATGGGCCTACTCCAGGGAAAAAATAATTTGTAGTTTTTAAACAGTAAGAAAATTAAAAAATGAAAAAGGAGGAAAAGGGATTAAACAATTAAACTGCCATAATAGTGTTTGGTGGACTTATGACCTGTTTTATAACTTTCCTTTGAGCAATTGGAATAAACAAAAAGTGACATTTATGAATATGATATGGAAATCACAAGCTATATGTGTGATATTTCTTCTAAACGAGTTATGAGACTAAACTGAAACAGTATGTGCTGAAACGGTTACTATGTCTCTATACTGTGTATGTATAAAAATACAAGCAGATACATAAAATACACAAAAGTCACAGTAATATTTAAATAAAAGGACACCAAAATGTGCCATGAGACGGTGTGCAATAACATTAATATCATTTGTTGAGACAGATGTTAGACATATATACATTGGAAACTGTGGCAGTGACATGATCTGAGCTTGATCTGGACTACGTTCATGTTCACTCTCAAACCAATCCACCAAAATGAGGTGATAACATTGACTGAAAAACACACCAATGGAACGGTATGTAAACTGAACAATAATTCTAAGACAGTAAAAATTCGAAATCCACCATTACTAAACAGCACAATCAGAAAAATAAAGTGAAAACAGGCGTCAACCACTAACACACGCCTGAAACACACAGGCTAATCAGAGGAACAGTCGCTGATGTTAAAATCGTACGTGAGATGCCATGTTGTAAACACACCTTCGATTTGCTGAACGCAAATCATGTCGCTTCTCAAATTGAAATTAAAAGTTAAGTGTGCCCTTGTCTTCTAACCAACCGACTAAATCCACCGGGAGCCATATGAAGACAGAAGTCCCTGGTCTCGGGGAATTATCGCAATTCAATCGCATTCAAGTCAACGTTAGTTAAAACAGACATGTTATTTACAGTCGGTTAAACTGCACTGCGTTTAGACCAGCGTTGACTGAGACTAAGCACGGATTAATCACCAGATTTGCTCTTATCGGGTAAGGTAACGCATGTCTAGCAAATTTTCGTTATGCTGAAAAAGTATATTATTAGCAACAAGAAGCATTTGTAGAACATCGGGGCCAATATCAGATCACCGGCATCGTTGCAGAAAAACACAAGTCAAACAGGCTAGCGCCACTAGCTATTGTTGGCTAACCTGGTGAACTAAGATCGGGATCAAACTTGCGTTTGGTTTACTTCGACGAGTTTAACACTGTGTTAAAAATAAGCCGCGATCGGCTGTATTTCGCTGGATACCACTACTATCTGATCTTACCATTGGTTTTCCCACATTCAAGCTAGAAGTACCGTACATCCAAAGTGTCTTGACAGCAATGTTAATATGGCCAAGTATGCTTCATGCTAGCCAGCTAACGTTAGCCGGCTGGATCTGGAGACCGCTGGCTAATCGTCGCTACAGCACCAACCTGGAGCATGAGCTAGAAAGTGTACCTACCGACGGACAATGGTATAAGACGAGTCCCCCGCATGTAGCTTATCTTGTCGTTTGACCGAGACCCAATACACTCAGTACAACGGTGACATATAATTTCCTTAAGAGAAACAAAGCGTTAAAAACTGATTCTGACAGGCGCGAAAAGACACACCACTGGAGAGCACTTTTCAAGATGGCGGTTCCGTCAACTTCAACGACCCCTTCCCCCACTACAGCTGCAGCGCTTGTCACTCAAACATTTAGAGCCTCGCCATTGGCTAGAAAGCATTGTCTCAAACCAGTAGTCGAGATCTGATTGGCTAGAGATCGTGACGCCTCCATCCGTTATTTGATCGAAACGGGAATTTTTACATCCCGAAAACAGGAGTTATACGGCGACGGTTGATGTATATAGCTTTATAAAAATAACACAATTAATCCACGATGTTTGAAATTAAATTCCAGAGTAATGTCAATTACGTAAATTTACGTAATATGCGCACGTCCCTCACGTTGAAGAACGCCCCAAATACGGAAGACGCATACATACAGAAGCGGCTCCATGATGAGCAGGGACGCAGGACCTCGAATAACAAAAACTCATTTAAATGACACTTGTGACGATATTTAAATTCCTCCAAGGTTTTATTCTCCTTAAATTTAGTATCAATTTATTCTATCCACATGGAGAAATTGCTTTTTTTTTGCAGCGCCAACCCAAAAGGTACAAGATAAGAAATATAAGCGTCAATCTAAAGAATACATACAAATCAATATATACATTCACAATGCAGTAATTTCTTTCTTTTTTTATTATGGTCGGATTTTAATTTGCTATTCCTTCATATTCCATTCACGCCTTACCAAACAGATTTAATTGATCATTATACATATAATGGTCGATCCATACGAAAGTGTATATTTAGACATTTTTTTTTATATACATATATTTATTGGTCTTGAAAGAACTTTATTCATACGTTAATATTATTTATTTCTTAAATTCTCAATGCATATGCCAAAATAATATACTGAATTTAGTGTGCAAATCCAACATATCCATCATCTGCCGCTAGTGTTGCATCCTATTCTTAAAAACAAAAAAACAAAACAAAAAAATAAATAAATACACAAATTCCCAAACGTCACGTCGAATCGAAGTCCGAGGGTTGGAAGAGGAAGGCCTACTTTTTCCCGGGACACCTAAACGCATCTCTTGATTTCCCCCAAATCCTCTGGTTAATCGCCTTGCCGGGTGCAGGGATCCAAACGCCATGCGGACATATGACACTCAGTCTGTGGGTGGCGACCGAGCGGAACGCGTGGATGCGTGGATGGGTGGATGGGTGGGGGGGAGAGAAGAGACGGAAACACACGATCCGGGCTTTTTTTTTTTTTTACATTCGGGGGGTTTTGGGGAGGGGGGGAGAAGCCGCAGTGGGCTGAATGGCGACGAAAATGGATTTAACGGCCATCATAGAGCAGATAGAGACGGATGAGCAGGACGCAGCTCTGGCTGCACTTCAGCGCTTCAACACGCAGGTAAAGGGAGTCAAGTTGGTTTATCACGATTGCGTGTTACTTTATCCCCGTCTCTGCCCACGATATCCAGAAAAAAAAAAAAAAAAAAATCTGTATTTCTTTGTTGCATATTTATCATTGGTTGAAAAAAATGACTGACATGAAGGTAGGTGATTATTATCATCATTATATGATGCTCATTTTGTAAGGAGACCCCTTCCTTATGATTTGGGATTTTCACATTAACTTGTGATGATAATTGTTTTAAGATTTGATCACTTCATACCTGTGTCTATGTGCCCCTCCAAGTCAATTAAATATTGGGATGTTTACGTATTAATTCAACCTCGATGGTTTCATTGGCGGGTTATTTACATATTCAACGCACTGGGAGAAACTGTAGTGTTTGTGTTTGTGAGGATTTGCAGGTCTGGTTTGTACACCTTAGTTAGCCTGCGCACAAACTTTAAAATGCGATTGCTGCAACTGTACTGTGTCCATCACCAGCTCGAAGGCATGAGACGATAACACACGTCTATCTCTGGAAGCAACAGATACCCCCTAAAAACTGTGCAATATCAATCAATCTGACAACTGTTTCTTTAGCTAAACTTTTAAAGGGGCGACGTTCAGGTTTTATCGGCATCCGGGGATGAAGACGAGAATGCAACGGTATTCTGCTGTTCTAAGTAAAGGATGGTGACAGAAAATGGACACCCTTCTTCATTTACACCATAATAAGGCCAACCTCTGGTTACAGGTGCAGCCATCTTTATACCACCCATACATGTAAAGACTTTGAAAAGACACATTTAAAATTATCACCCACACAGCTCGCATCAAAACATGAGTTTTACTTCCCAGTCAGACTAGACCAGTCTTACATCTAAAGGCTTTGAAAAGATTGGTGGAAAACTACAACTTAATTCTTAAATCAATTTTTTTTCCCCACGTGTATTGTTTTCAGCGGGTATTTGCAGAGCCTCTGCTTTTTCAGTCCATTGCTTTTCCTCCTCCACTCAGTTGTGACACGTCGGAGACGTTGTCCAAGCTGGGCTGTTCTGATTTCAGAAGAGCCCAGTTTGGACAACGTTTCCTCTTTCAGGTTGCTCCACACTGATCGGGACGTCCTTCGCCTTCTCTGTCACCAATACCGCTCTTGGGATTGTTCGTCTACCGCGTTTCCAGTTTTGTCAGAGCTCATCTATTGGTTGTTGATTGTGTTGTATCACTGTAAAGACCGTAAGACTTGCGATATCAAACATGTATGATATTGTTCTAAGAACAAGATTAGGAAAAGACTGATCTGCGACTTCTCTAAAACCAGAAGATCATCGCCTTACACTTAACGATCAAGATGAAGGGACTTTTGAGATTTCCTTCCGGCTTTGGGTTTTAAGTCCACAACTGCGAAAATCGTAAGGTGTAAGCCCTACTTAAGATGATGATGTCATTTGGAAATCAAGTCTCCATCAAATGGAATTCGGCGCTGACGTCAGACTGGTGGATCGTTGGTCCGCTTAGTCGGTTCAATTTGCAAACCTTAAGTCAACCAGACAACTTTTCGTAGACCAGAACGGGGCAGAGCTGTGATTAGCTAACTCGATATGCCCAAAAAAGCAAATGTCTTGAAAAATACCTATCAAGACATGAAGAGAGTTTTCTCATAAAGGTTATACTTTCAAAATATTCACAATATAAGGCTCCTGACCTGTTGCGTATGATTGATCGGTCAGCGGTGCGCTTTCTTGATCTACATCTGTGCAGACAAAGAAGCAAGAACCTGATTATCTTGAAAAATTAAGAGATGCAAAATGAAGCTGTGGAATTCAGGTTTTGTCAAGCCAGTCTGTGGGTCTCCACGGTTGAAACTTCAGTAAATGTGCGATAAATGTTTGTATGATTTCCAAAGTCACTACGTAATCATGATTGGTCATCACAAAATGGATTTCTATCTTTCTCAGCAGTCTTTTGGCTGATGACAAGGCTGGAGTCACTTCCTTAAAACCTGAACACGCCCTTATTCTTATCACAAATGGGAAATAGTTGTAAACGAGCCTGTTTAGCCTTTAGATATTTCTCCCGTCATTTTTGTGTGTCCCCTGAGTCATTAGATTCCGCGGTCGAGTTAGGCGTGTCATGGGAAACAGGAACACAAATCATCATTTACATGTGCCAAACCTAAAACTGGCAGCTATTGCCATCTGGAACCCGGCCACTGGCAGTGAATGCTGGGACCATCAGCCATCCTACGGGACGGCGGAGCAGCGTATTTAACTGTGCCCGGGATTTTTTTCAACTCTGTCAAAATACTTGTCATCTTACATGTCCTGAGTGGACATTTTCCTCCAACGTTGTTGAAGGTTTGAATGTGTGTCCATGCAATAGCGAGCCATTTTCCATGAGTGTAGGATTTTGCTGAAGACTGATTGAACTAGAATTGATGGAATTCCGTTGAATAGCAAAGTTCTCTTCTGGGATGAGTGTTGTGTCACTTCAGGGAGTGTGCACAATGCTACATGATGACCGTCGCATCTCGGGAGTTTGTGAACGGAGTTTGTTAGCCAAAAGAGTGTGATGGCCCGCCTTCAACATTTTTGAAGTAACGCTGACCATTTTAGTGAAGGTCCAGACAATCCCGTGAACTCTCGGCCTCCGGTCCAGAAAGATTGACGTAAGATGTTCGCCAAGGGTTTGACGTCCGATGGACCGTTTCAGTGCTGGGAATGAAGGAGCAAAAAATACAACCTTCATTCTGGTTGGCGTTTTTGTGAGTGGGTTTTAGTTAATAAAATATCAGACTTAAAATAAACACATTTCTTCTCTGACGTCAGTAATTAAAAGAGTCCACAGAAAAAGTTTGATGTGCATTTAACACCATGCTTTTTTCATATAGATTTGCATATATTAATTTACTTTACTACATAGAGAAAAGTTGAGTAAATATACAGCGAGGGTAAAATTTAGGAAAAATAAATTCATTTAAAAATGTACCCCTGAGACTGGAGCTGAATCTAGCTTGGGATTTCATTTCAGGTGGTGGAATCTCTTTCATATCTCTTAACTGCTGCATGAAATGTTCATCATAATCCCGCTCAAAGATAACCCAGAATCTCACAGATCTGCCAAACTGTCTGTCCTTGACACAAGAACAATAATAGCTGACGGAGATCTTCATTGTACAGACAAACAATTGTCGGGAAAGTCTGAGAACCGATTCCCCGAGGGTTTATTCCATATTGCATGTTTCTAAGTAATATTTGCTCTGTGCATTTTGCCTCACTGGTATTTCTTAGGCTTTCTCTATGTAGGTCGAAGTACAGGGGAAAAAAATTGTGAATGACCAGTGTTATATCGGTTATGTTTATGTCATATTTGGGTAGAATCGCATAAGTGATAATGCAACAATTTATCTAAAAACATATGAGATCAATGTACAAAATACACTTGTCCGCACACACACGGGCCTCTGAACAGTTGGGCTTTGAGTCTCTGGACCCGCCCGCTGTCTTTTCGGCTTAATATTATAAAGAAATAGACGTGGCAATTCGGCAATCACTCCCTACACTCCATTTTTACTCCCGGAAAAGCATATAAAACCTGTAGCCACCGCTGTAAAGCCTCACTTCAACATAGCAACGCTAGGACTGAAACTGCCACACTTTGGATTAACCCATGGCGAGGGGCTAAAAGGTTTCCTTGAATATGATAAGATTTATTGATACCCATTGGGGAAATTCGAGAGCCACAGCAGCACAGGACAAGAGGACAGGTATCTAAAGAAGAGGCGCCCCATGAGGTGCTCTGCAGATACTGGATTGTTAAACGGTTAGAAAGACATGATTCACAGGAGTACTTGTGGCGACTGGACTGGAAGATCGTCTTCATGGAAAGAAAATCAAGTCCAGTTGCCATGAGACGAAGATTTTGAATAAAATTAACCGTGACCTGGATGACTGAGAACCTGCACGGACAACCATGTCCAGAGTAGCATTTTCTGGCAGTCAGCATCCGCCTCCGAACCAAGGACTAAGTTGCTTCAGCAGTGTAGAACTTTTCTCTTCTCGAAGCCCATCCAAGAAAGTCCTTGCATAGTTACAGATGGTATTCGTTCGATGATGTTGGTTTGCAGGAAAGATATGATGTTTATCGTAATACTAGTTCTAAGAACTATCTAAGAATAAGAACAACTTTATTATCCCGAAGGAAATTGTTGTGCCAGAGTTACACGAAAAATATAACAATAATAAATAATAGTTGAAAATTGTATAAACAGTAAAAAAAAAAATGTGAGAATAAAGTGTATTAAGTAACAAGTAGAAACTATAAAGTGTCTTAAGTACCAAGTGAAAGATAAGGAGTGCACAAGAGTATGAAAAAATATTGTACATGTAGCTGTTATGAAGTATTGCACAGTCGTGAACATATATACAGATAAATTATTACAATTTACAGTAAGTGGGCGTCCACTTTGTCATTTCAGCTCCAGTATAATGATGACAGTAACCAAGAGGCACACATGATGTGCAGAGAGAATAAAAAATGTTCTCAACATTGAACAACATAAGAGGAGAAGCACTTGGCATTGATATTTCCCTCCCTCTCTCATCCAGTCATTCATTCTCAGTACCACTTATCCTGCACAAAGGGTCGCGGGGGTGGATTAGTCAATCCTAGCTTACAATGGGCGAAAGTCAGGGTACACCCTGGACCGACCGCCAGCTGATCAAAGATCTCTGTTATTTAATTTGTAATCATAAATCCATGCGAGAATCACCCCTGCCAAGCAAATCACCGAAATAATTTCGTCCACAAGTGGCAAGTTAAATTCAAAGACCGGCTAATAGCCTCAGAGACCAAACTGGGCATTGCCACGTCAGCATTCTCCGAAAGCTTCCGCTTAGAGGAACGGTATGTTTGCTTACTTTGCATTAGCGTAGGATGGCACTATGCAGCAGGAATTGTACATTTTTCTCACCTCTACATCACACATTTCATTCCTCTGGTCGGTTGTTCAGCGGTCTGGCCACACGCTTCCCTTTGCAATCGAAAAGGTGTTCGACTTTTTTGTTTTGCCGATTCCCTCCTGTTTTGTTTTTTTTTTGTGCTAGCTAACTTGACGATATACACGCAATTGCATCTCGTCAGCCAGAGTGCATTGCTTCATCGCTCTCTTGTGTGCTTTCTTGTGTATTTTACAGTGTTTATCGTTTTCTTTCTTGACATTTGTTAAGGAAACTATTTTTATAGCAGTCAGGATGTATTTAGCTGTGGAATACGCTACAGCTTAACTGTCTTGACAGACTTAAACAGACTCTCATCTTCCCCAAAGGTATACCGAGGTCCCTGTGGATTGTTTTCGGGTATAACAAGCATTGTAAACAGCCTGGGGAGGGGTAGAAATAGTGATGATGCCTGGTGGGCCCACTGGCAAGGACAAGAAAACAACCACCACACAAACACAGACTGCCAAGTGCGCCCTTTTCTATCTATCTATCTAGCTCCCGATTCCCAAGAACAAGAACATCATGGATCGCTTCACAATTGGCTTTATATGTTGATGAGTTGATTGTGGCATTGGGGAGGAAAAAAAAGGACCACGGGTGTCGATAATGATGCGCGATTTAGAGAAGAGCTGCCAACTAAGTGCACCAAAGATGCAAAAATGGTCAAACTGGGAACAAAGATAAACTGGGAGTATTCAGTTCCAGCAACAAAACAAAACAAACGACATCATTTTGATCAGCATGACATGTTTTAACACTTGCGCTCATACCTTGGATCTTGGATCCAGTTTGGCAGATGTTACCAAAGCTGCTGGAGCTTGTTCATCTCAATCAGAAGGAGTTCACTGATCATACCTAAGCATTCAACACAATCATCCTGAACAATTTGATCATCAAACTGTCCAACCTGGGCCTTCATACTATCAACCTCCCCTGGATATTAGACTTACTCAAAGACCACGCACAAACTCTAAAGCTCGGTACTGACCTCTCCTAAAGCCATACATTCGGGACATGCTCCTCACAAGGCTGCGTGCTGAACTTAATACTGTTCTTACATCCCACTAAGGACTGCATGCCATTCTGTGCCATCAACTGCATTATTGAATTAGCGTCTGGCACCACTATGCCTGGACTCATTTCATTAGGAGATGAATCTGCCTGCAGAGACGAGATCCAGAAACTGGTCATGGCGCTCCGCGACCAACCTGACACTTGACTTGATCGAAAATAAAGAACTCGTCTTCGACTTTAGGAAACACAGAGCAAATACTGTAGCCCTAACAACAAATGCTAGCTGTATTCAAGAAGTTGATGGCTTCAAATTTTGCATGTGATGTGTGCCTTTTATGCTCCAACCAGGAATGGGCTTCCAGATTTCAACGAACGCTGCTACAGTAACACTAAAGACTTTTTATTCTAGATAGTTTATGTGTTAGATATATAAAAACAGGTCCCCTATTCTTCGAGTGTAATTCCCATAATGGGATCGCTCGAGTTTTTTCAATAATGCTGGTTTTCTTAATCATTTCAACTAAAAAGAGAGCAAACTACTAGTTTATGAATGTATGAGTTGGTTCTTTTTAACCCACTTTGTAATTGAAGTTGTTGTTAAGGGATGTTGCCTTAACTGCCTGCAAATACTCAAAAGATGTGTCCTGTAAAATTCAAAATGAAATTATTGTACTGTTAGCGGATTGGTGTTTTCAGATCGTGCTTCCTGAACTTACAATATGCAAAACGCCGGTGCCGGTCAGCTGTGGTGCATGTTCTCTCCACCTCAGAGAATGGAGCTTTGGCCATCATGATCTTGAAAGCAATGGGATTAGATTCTCTTGCACACAAATAGTAAAGCTCAGTGAAATCCTGCTAAACTAAGGATGAGATGGGAAGCTTAGTGTTGCAGGAGCTTGTCGTATAAGATCCACTGTGTGTTATCGGACCTTCTCTTGTCGCTCGACCAAAGCGGGGATGTATTTTTATACGATGAAGAAAGAAAAATATTTGCATCTTTTTTGACCAACAGAACTTTTACCTTTTTTTTTTCACAAATTCCTGTACTCCATGTCAATCTGAATAAAACCTACCTCAATACATGGAGGAAGTGGGCCCTGTCGTAGCACACCCTGGCCGCAGAGCCTCATCTTAACTGTGACTGAACACGAAAAGGGGTTCGAACATCCTGCAGCTCTGAACATCTTTGTTTTCACTGAGGTGCAGGAAGAAACATATCAATGTATGTTTGCTTTTCAGGTCATAGGATCTCTATGATAGTTGCAAACCTTTTGTGGGAACAAGACGCTGGCAAGAACCTCGCAGTTACAGTGAAGCAGCTTCGATGCTTTTTGGGAATGACCACAGCAGCCTCATGAACCACAAACAGGATGTTTGAACCTGGTTTAGTTAACTTGAACCACACGCTCTGAACACTGATCGTGTTTTGGTGTTCTCGACAATGAATCTGATTCCTTTTCTCTTTTTCTTGGGAATATTTCATCCTTAAAATTAAACCCAGATATCCACAGGTTCTCCGCTTGGAGTGCAATGAAATGAGAACATTAATCCCTCTGTTCTATTTTGTTTCTCAGAAACTGCTGTGCAAAAATACCTACAATTCTATTTAAGAAGATCCCGGGATTTCATTTATAATCAACTTGCAAAATTGAACAGTCTGACAGACCTATTTAAGCCTTTTAAGCCAGATCGGTTTGGACATCCGCAATGGAGGACGGAAGTTATATTTAGAAACGTTCAACAGGGGACGAGCTGGCTGCCTGCGGGTGACCAGGTGCCCACAGGCACCCTGCTGGCTACCACCGGTTTAAGCCATATATGTTTAATCTAAATCTAACACTGTTGAAGAGCAAAAATAGAGAGGGACAAAATAGATACTTCAATTTATATGTTTAGACGTATCACTCAGCAAATGTAGGAAATGCACTCAAACTGTAATAAAGTATTTAAATGATTAAGATGATGGGTCACAAGCAAGACATAATAAGTGTTTCCATGGAGTCACCAAATGGTTTTATCGCAGATGTTGAAGTGTCAGTGACTAAGATGGGAAAACTGTACTTGCCGATGCGCCTTGGTGGAGAGCGGTAGAGTCAGGAAGCTCCAAAGCTCGAATGAATCATCGCAGCGCAGCATTGTTAGCATTGGCCACGGTCTTTTATCACTCCCATGCATTTATTAAATCACTAGAATTGCATTTTGTTTCTAATTCAAATTTTGTGTATTTTCCTTCTTCTCCTCCACCTCTCTGCCTTATTCTCTGTCCTTCCTACAGATGAACCAATGCTTTACTTTCACCAGGGAAGAGGAGAGGAGCAGAGAGGTATGGAAACTTCTGGAACCACAACCTTGTGGTTCCTATGATCTAAATAAAAAAACTGTGAAAAAAAATTGAATAATTCATGATCCATCAAACAATTACGTAATTATATATTTTGTGCATTTCTGTTGCCCACAGAGAAACAATATCCTTTTATTTTTCTGAGATTTTGTGCTGCTTCTTAATCTGATCACATTTCTATCTAAATGTATTTATTTGATGGGTTCTCCTGTGTGTGTATTTTTGCACCCTGTAATTGATAAATACCATAAAATACTTAGTGCTTAGTTTGCCTGAGAATTTAGGGTTTAAAAGGTACCGGATTTTGTGTAAACATCCAGCCTCTAGCATTTACCCAAACCCTATATATCCATGTTTTTGAGGTAAATACAGAAACACATTGAATAATTGATTACCTATAAATAATGATGCACCTTTTTAAACTCATGGAGATAACTCCTTGAACACCATGTCCAACAATCAGCCTAACTGTGAGAAATATGACAACTAAATATAGATCCTCCTCCTCCTCTTTCTGCTGGACAATGACCAATCATTTATTGTAGTCTGCACTTTTAACTTAAGGAATTTATTTTCCAGTGAATACCATCCAAAGTGGCCAATGTTCTCCCCAAACTCATTTCTAGCATCCTTGGAGCAGACGAAGGACTTCCTGTGTCTGCTACTTAGAGGAACATTAAGTGATTTAATGCTGATGGATTTGTGCTCGCGGCGGTTTCAAGCTGTTGACTACACGATCCTCCTCCTGGCAATGGAAAGACTAATTTCTGCCATGAGCTTCACCGTTCTCACAAGCATGCGAAACACAGAGAATATTCTCGGTTCCAAACAATAATAAATAATTCAGATCCTTACCAGACACCTGTATCTCTTCATCAGCTGCTCCACCACGTCCGTTCTCACACATTTCACTCCCAAATGGAGCTCCACAATTAGTTTGGTATTCGAGGTTAGGTGAACCTCATCTGTAATGGTGAATAATGCTAATCCCACCATCTGTAAAAACATTGTTACATTCTCTCAACTGTCCTCCCAAGTTGAATACATCAATGCTGATTTATATGTCAAGACAGTAACTTAAAAAAAAGATTAAATCGCCCCTCAGCTGAAAAGCATGCATTTTAACAATAGTGTAACTGTTTGCAGCCAGCACCCTGCTGCTGCTTTGGAGCTGCAGTTGAAAAAAACAACTGTTGCATTGCTTTTAATGGCAGCAAATGCAAAATTCATTACAATAAGTGCTTCCAGTAAATAGTAAAAATACAAATCACACAACATCTTTCTGTGGGATAAATACCATTACTAGGTTTGTTCTTACAAATTTATACTATCACTGTTTTTCTTTTCACGGCAATGATGTAGTATATGTAAGATTGCTTTTTTTAACCCTGTAAGTGAGAGGGAGTTATTGTTGGAATACGGGTGTAACGCGTTTGTTTGTTGTGTGATGCAGCATCTGGGGGAGTTGGTGCTGTCGTTCCTGAACAGAGAGCTGCAGCCTTCCTGTCAGCTGGCCTGTCTAGAAACGGTTCGAATCCTGTCCAGGGACAAAGACTGCCTGGGCCCTTTTGTCAGCTGCGCCGCCATGTCCACCCTCGCTCGCTACGCCGGCATCACCCTGCCCAGCGGCACCACAGCAGCCGGGAGCCAGCAGGTGGAAGGTCAAGGTATGTGTTGCCAACAGTCAAAGCCAGCTATTCAAGTCTGCGCAAATCTGCATAATAATAAAAAAGCAGAGTGATACAAACTGCTGCTTTTGCTGTAACAACCAAATAAAAGATGATTTACCGCCCGTGTTTCACCCTATCCTCCCGACCGCTTCCAAGGTGAGGGGAACGAAGGAAAGCAGGGGGAGGGGACACATTTGTCCAATGAGCTGGGAAAGGAAGTTTGTCCCCTTTCAGAAAACCCTGACCAGGAGGTGATAGTTGAAGCCCTCAAGTCCATCTGTAATATCCTGCTTCACAGTGAGGCAGGGCAGGTCAGTCAGCAGGGTTTTCGTATGCATTGGAAAAAAAGAGCATTCTTACTATTGTTCTGATCATTTGAGAAACCCATGGAGAATGCTGGTGTCTTTGCAGGTGGTTGCAGCAGAGCTTCATCTGATAAAGGGTGTGGCAGAGAGGTTGAAACAGTGTCACGACCAGACTTGGAGTTATGAGGTAAGAACACGCCGTGCAACCTTGTTTAATAACCTGCCAGAAACATGTAAATCAGAGCCCTAACTGACTTTTTGTTTACTCATAAATACATGTAATTCAAATACATCAGCACTTCACAACCTAACTGAAATGTTATATGAGACTGTTTTTACTTTTATGCCAAAAATCAGATTTCTACATGGAAAGATGTGGTCTTTCAGTGGTGTCCAGCAGAGGACAGCAGAGATCTGCTGAGGCACCGGACAAACTATTGTCGGTCATATTGTCCTTGCTATGACTTGTCACTCGTACTAATGAGTGAATTTTGAACCCTTTTTTCAAAAAGTAAGATATACATTTAGATTTAATTTCAAGCCCCTTCCTAATAGTAGGAAAACAGACAAAACCTAAAACTCAAACTCACTGCCAGTGTTTATACAAAGAAGCTGAAAGTCACTGCTTTTTGTTTTGTTCCTCTGAATAACAACTGGGAGTCACTGTGTCTCTGAATCTCTGCCCAGATCCGTTTCTTTGACTTGCGCCTCACCTTTTTGTTGACTGCCCTAAGAGTGGACGTGAGGGCACTGTTGGCTCAGGAGCTCCACGGCATCAATTTGCTAGGTAAGTGCTGACCTTAGCTCTCAGGGCAACAAGTTTCCCTGCGAACAAATGCCAAAATATTTTTTGGGAAATTCCAATCTAATGGGGGATGTTACTAAGGAGATTTAAATGTATGATGTTGTTTTTTTTTTAAGGTAACCAATTAGACGTCACTCTGGGTCTGAGTTGGCCGGACACATTCGAGACGGCCCGGGCGGAGTCAGAGGAAGTCCTGCCGGGAGAGCTTCCCCCGATGAGTCGACAGCAGACAGAGCTGGCCATGGAAATATTGAAAATTCTTTTCAATATCACTTTTGACACAGCCAGACGCAAGGTCGACGAGGTACTAAAGCTTATAACGGTTAAAAGGCTCGCAATGTTGCTATTAGTGATAAAGCCGAGCAATAACAGCATACTCTGAGAGGCAGACGTAGGAAGGTCTGGGAAAACAATGTCAAGAGTGACATGACCATGAGAGAAAAGCACGTTGCTCTTGATCGGTACGAGCCACCGATCTCTCACCGTGATTCGTAGCCGTCACAGCTCAAAATCGTTTATTTGGAGATGCAAATGAATCACCAATCTACTGAAAGAAACCATTTTGAAATAAGTGCACTTTTCCAGTGACTCTCCCATTAATTCAGTTGCACAAATAGAAGTGTAATTTGCCTGTCCTTTCAGCAGTGATGGACCTTTGCCAGTAAACACGGCATGTTTTCTGGCAAAAGCTGCAACGAAACAATGGTTCAAAAGGGAGTTTGAAAAATGTTACACTCTAGTACATCTGCACCACAGTTTAATGGAGAGGGAGTGTCGGAGTTTCTTCTGCCTATAACGTGCAATTAAAAACACACATTTTAAATGCTGTGCTGTCTGCATATACAGGAAGAGGCAACAGAATACAGGCATTTGGGAGCAATACTGAGACACTGTCTAATGAGTCAAGCAGATGGGGAGGAGCGAACTGAGGAGTTCCACAGGTGAGCGAAGCATTTATCAATGAAATAGTGTGCAGGCCAACTTACCGTGGCTGATACTCACTGCTTCGCCCGTCCCCTTTTTTCCTCAGCCACACTGTTAACCTGCTCGGTAACCTCCCTCTGCCCTGTTTGGATGTGCTGCTGATGCCCAAGGTGAAGCAAGGCTCTGTCGAGTACATGGGAGTCAACATGGACGCCGTCAACATGTTGCTTGGTTTCATGGAGAAAAAGTTGGATGGGGTGAGACAGTCAGCAGTATTTACCCTCTGTAACCATGATTTTAAGTTGGAAATCTTAGCTTTAAGATTTTCTGGAAGGAATAGTTAATTCATCCTGGATTGCCTGTCTAAAATTCTCAAAATGCGATGATTAAAGAAACCTAATCACACGATTGGGTAGGTTGTAAATACCCAGTGGCCATAGTTTACATGATGATCGTCCCGCGGTTCCAGGCCGGGCTGTCCAACTGGCTCAGCGCTCCAGCCGCGCAGTTGGAAAGTCAGTGGGTGTTCGAGGTTTGGACATCGTTGTAGGTTACCTCCTCTGTCTTTTAGGGCCATAAACTGAAGGAGACCCTTCTCCCCTCGCTGAACCTGTTGACTGAGAGCGCCCGCATTCATAGAGAAACTAGGAAGTTCCTCAGATCGAAGGTCAGTATCGGGGCTCGAATACAGAAACCGAACATATGAATAGTGATGAAGTTCCAGGCCAGTGAGGGTACATAATATTTGATGTAGCACCCTTGCCAGTGCGTTTGTCGTTCTTTCTGCAGGTGCTGCCCCCATTGCGTGACGTGTCAAACAGGCCGGAGGTGGGCAATACGCTGAGGAACAAACTAGTCCGTCTGATGACGCACATCGACACTGATGTCAAGAACTGTGCAGCAGAATTCCTCTTCGTCCTCTGCAAGGAGAGCGGTGAGGGAGATAGCCTTTGTGTCATCATGGAGACAACGTGCAAACTCAACAGAAAAGTCCCATTGTCAGGCCGAAACACTTATCTCTGCACCACTGTGCTGACCTTCAATTAATTGAACTGTAACCAATAAATAAATGTTCTGAAGTAGTAGTCGAAAAAAAAACCCAAAGATTTAATGATAAATAAGCAAACAAAATAGAATTATCAGGGCTAATATGCACTGATTTATCACAGTGTACAACAATCAACACTGAACATTAACAAAAGATGATACTTTACTAAAATTGGGACAACACACAAATGATACCTTCCAAATACAGATGCCATAGTCAGATTTTATATGTTTTCAGCTGAAATACTGAAAGCTTTGCATGAAACCAATATTTAAATTTGCTTTGTCGG
The DNA here is from genome assembly GCF_037954325.1 of Fistularia commersonii. Lineage (NCBI taxonomy): Eukaryota > Metazoa > Chordata > Actinopteri > Syngnathiformes > Fistulariidae > Fistularia > Fistularia commersonii. Next base: position 12,131,383 of record NC_141300.1, on the reverse strand, counting down.
CCGATGCCTCGGCCTGGAATTTTAACTTTGCTGCAAACGATAAAAATAAAAATGTCCTTCTCCAGTTTCAAGGTTTATTAAGTACACTGGATATGGAAACGCTGCGGGGCTTCTGGCTGCCAGAGGACTTTTAAGGGGCGGTGGAGAGTCTGGAAAGTACTCTGAAGACGAAGACTCTGAAACAGAGGAGTACAAAGAAGCCAAATCACAGTCAGTACAAACACAACATTCTGTGATTTTACCTTAATGTTTTGCTGCAAACACCTGCTACCAGGTTCACATGCTGATGTGAGGCTACATTCACAGATCTAGATGAAGTCTTGAGACATAGATCACTTTTTTCACAGGTTTACAAACAAAAAAAATTAAGTTTAGGCTGCTGACAAGAAGAAAAGGTTGAGGAAGCAATAACTTACTGCTATTTCCTTACATGACTTTAACTTCAAAGTGTCTCAGTAATGTAGCCACAGCATGAAGAGTCCTGCCATATGATCCTGTGAGTTACATTCATTTGATACTTTCTTGGGCCCTCATTAAATACCTGACAGTCATACCCGGTCATGCAAGTCTGTAAAGCCAGACCACAAAATGGCTTTACTGTTAGGATCAAATCTGATCACGGTCTTCTAAAAGGTTTTCTCCAGGTCTTAGGATTGCTAACCATTGAATTTGCATTTCAGCTGCCCCAATCCAATCAGAGTTTTGTTTTTTTCTCGCTCCAGTATAAACCCAATCACTGGAGTTGTAGAGGAAGAGAGGCCCAACCCAATGGATGGAATGACAGAGGAACAGAAAGAGTATGAGGCCATGAAGCTGGTCAGCATGTTTGACAGGTTGTCAAGGTAAACAAAAACACATATGCTTTATGTATTAGGGTTAGGCTTTGTCATTTCAACACCGCCGTCATTTTAATGCTCAATACTGCACAGAGATGGATGGACATACTTTGAAAAAATGCACACAGTGACTTGGATTTAAATGTATTGTATATTTTCTAATGTATTCCCAGACACTAGAAAGGTGAGTCAAAAGCTAACCTAAATGGTATAGCGTGTCACAGCTTTTAGAAATGTATTTGTACATCTGCCTCAATGAGCACTATCTCATCCAAACATCCACCTTACATTTCCTCTGTAACTCCCTGCAGGACCAATACGATCACGCCCATGCAGCTGGGTATGGATGGGAAGATGCGAGAAATGAAGCCAGAGGACCTGCATAATATGACTCACAATCCTGCGGTGCAACCGGATGAGACGACAAACTCAGATCACGAAAATGAGGCTTGACCTTGAGAGGCGTTACTCTAAAGAAAGCAACACTACGTATCCACTTGAAACAACCCCACTATTGTCACCCCAGTACCTACTGTATGAAACAGAACTACAATTCAGCTCATTTATTTGTCTAAAAAGCGAAAGAAAATGTTCTCAGAAAGAGAAAAACTAGATATGCGGCGATTAGTGTCATGCACACTGATCTGCAAACATTAATTTGAAAAGGTTATATTTAGAGAAAAAAAAGTTTTTACACATAAAGGGTCGACGTTAAACTGGATACAGTGTGAGTTAGGGCCAACAGAGGGAATGTACCACTAATAATGACCAATGAAGATGATTCAAAGATGTGATGGAGCTTAACTAGTTAGGGATGTCAAGGCCAGCTGTGGCCCAGGCATGTTACACACTTTAATTTAAAAAAATGACATCGGAAATTGTTGCAAGGACTCTATCTGGAATAGGAATGTCAGTTAGCTGATTTCCCTTATTACTTTTAAAAGAGCACATTCCTTTATTTTTTTTTTCTTTATTTTGCCCCCGGCACCTTTCCCGGACAGAAATCCAATGTTTGGTTAAGCGTAGTAAATATTACGGGGTCAAGATGGTTACGTCCTTGCAGCCAAAGCAGCATCCTAGCGAAGCTATATAAACTTACAAAGAACTGTCTCTGCTATTTTGTGTATATGTGTGTGATAGACAAGACTGTGAATTACTATCTCTCTTCCAGCACATCCCTCCCTTTGTTTTTCTTCTTTAACTATCTGTGTATTCTCAAACACACCCGCATGCATGCAGGTATGCACACACCTGAGGCTGTCAGGAGACCTCAAAAGCTCTTTTGTTTGTAATGTTGAATATTGCATTGATAACACATCTCTCTGTGCATGACAAATGCTACTTACAATTCTACTCTGGACTATCGGTATTTGTATCAGTACATGTATTGTTTCCGTCTGTTGTCATTTCTGTGTTTGTAAAAGGCCAAACTGAGAGAAAACTTGCTCCAATGGAAACTAGTCTTTCTCGGTATGGTAAATCATTGCTGTCTGGAATTCTCTGCCGCTCATCATACAGAGACCTTTTGTGAAGGCTGTAGAAATAAGAAGTGCGAGTGGTAGCCAAAGAATGGAGTTACAGTATGTATTACTGGAATCACCTGTATTTTTAAATGGAGTTTAGATTTCTGCTAATTTTCATAATATTCCTAAAAGATTTGTATATTGTTGCATTTTATTTATAGGCGACACAGTGAGGAGCCACAGATGGACTTTAGACTGAAACACATTGAATGTATACTCCTTTAAACTGTATATAATGCTGATAACTATAGTATGCACTATGTACATTAAATGTGTTGAAATGAATGAACTGACCCATCTTTTCCTTTTTAATTACTGCATTTTGATTTAATATTTTAAATTTAATGTGACAAGCCTTATTAAACCTCAGGGGTGAACTTTGCTAGTGACATTGGAACTCCATGGAGGTTGGATAGGCCAGTATAACTTATTTGAATTATTTTTGCAGATTAAAATGTTTAAAAAATATTTAAAAATTATAGCACAGAGCATTCTAGCCACCATTACAACAAAACAGATTGTTTCCCCTCAATTTTATATCAGTTGCAGGGCAAAAACTCATGCACTGTCCACTACCAACACACACACACACACACACACACACACACACACACATTGGCAATATTCCATCAAAACAATAAATTGTAAAAAAATGTGGCTTTGTGCATTCCACTGGATTTGAAGAGCACGGACTACATCTTGCATTTCTGTCTCATATTGCCAAATTAGATTTAATCAACTGAAACCACTTGAATGTGTAACCAAATACCTTTTTTTAACAAATGCTTCATATTGCACTATATTCTGTTTTATTGCAATTGATTTATTTTCAATGCTTTGATCTGCCTCTGGGGCATTTAGGGAGTGAAAGGCCTTTTTTGGAAGTACTGAAAAGAGGTTTGTATTGTTTATTGTTCTTGTTATTCATATGCATGTTTCACCAAACATTGTTCTCAACTGAATGTCGTTCTTAAAGGCACTGAAACAAATGTTGGAAAATAGGGAGGGGAAGTCCAACAGGATGTTTCTGGGGGAGAAACTGAGTAGAAACGAATCATGGAAGAAATTATTTATTTTCTTAAGATTATGATGTGGTATGGTTGCGTTTGTATTTGGTATTTTAGGGATGAAAGTTGGTACATTTTAAATAAATTGAACACTTCTAAGATTATTTTGTTGTTAATTATCTACTTTAACCCTAAATCAAGAGAGAGCATGGCAAAGTCAAGTCTGTCACTGTCAAGACTGAATGTTGACAAACGTCAATAAAAGTGAATTTAACAGTTGTATCATCTTGAAGTAGTTTAATACAATGGATATATTTCCAAAGGATGAAACCGAAAAAACATTCAACAGCTTGATGTATTTGTTAAAAAGTATGAAGAGGTATTTGGCCGCACATCCCCACCCTGGCTTTAGCACTCCCTAGCGACAGTAACCGATGGTCCATGTACCGACCACGAGGGAGAGAAGCCAACTCGGTTGCTGCTACCCAGTTGTGCTATGACCTGACCCTTTGTTACGGTCTCTTCTGTAGCTTTCTGGGCTCCCAGAACTGCTGCCCCTGCTTGTGGCAGCTGCCATCTTTGTTGCCAAAGCCACTGGAAGCTACCGCAGCTGCTGCTGCACTGTTTATGTAAACCAGCATGGCGACTTAAAGTTGTCGTTCAGCCTCGCATGCAAACAGCAAATCACATATGTGGAAAAACAATCAGATTATAACAAATATGTTGGGAGCTCAAATAAAATCATGTTCGCTGTCAACACATTGAAACATCAACACATTAAACTCTCATTTTTGTGGTGAAAAAACACAAATACAAATCCTGAAAATTCTTATCTTCTTGTTCACTTAATACTTTACTTTCGTGTGGTACTTTTTAATCTGAGATTTTTCAAAACTGCCATAAAGTAATGACTAACTGAATATTGGTGCTGCTGTTTTGGGAACTTTTAGGCGACAAATAAGACAAGCTGCAAATGTTGCGCTCATCTTGTTTGTTTTTTGAAGAGATGTGGAGGACAATAAACAAAATCAGTACATTTCTCTTCCAAAGTCAATGATTACAGTTCCATAACAGATAAAATAGAGAAGTCATTAGCCCTACTATACTGGGTATTTCAATGTCTTAATTATTTAGATAATAATTCTTACATATGCAATCTGATAAAAGAGAACACTTGCACTTACCCTCCTTATTAACTCTGTGATTTGTGCAGCTATGAAGGCAGCACTGACTTTCAGCAGTTAGGTTTGATCTTATAATTTTAACATGCAGTTACATGACAATAAAAGAAACCCAGAAAAATGCCCCGGGTACGGTAGGTCAGTGGTAATTGCTATATACGACATCAATCACAGTGGAGGGTTTAATTTTTGGGAACATTTCATGGTTGGAGCTAAATTTACATTTTATGTAAGCGGCACTTTCTGTGGCAAGTCACCAGCTGTCATTGTGGTCAGCTGCTCAATATGATTTCCAAATGTGATCGTGTTGGATGCCAAACGCTCATGGGAAAGTCAGACACACAAAATACTTCTTGGGTACCGCTTAATTCATAATAATGCTGAGTAAAGAAATATACAAGTGTGTTACATGTCTTATTCCAACTGAAAATTACTGTTATCGACCATTGTGTATATTTGATATTGAAATTTGTTGAGTTTACGAGACACTTCCACAATGATCCCAATGAACAATTATTAATGTCTTGCACTTTAAACCTCACATTATTTTTTTAGCAGGCCGATGGTCAGGCTACAGGTAGCGCCAAGGCTGCAAAGGGTCAAATTAGTTTGCCAATGTGACCCATGTCAGTGGGAAAGGAAAGATAAAGCCTGGAATAGTGAAAGTGTGCTGTTCACTTAGCAGCATTTCTCTTTTTGAGAGCAACCCTGTGTTGTTCTGGGTGACAGGGGAACATGGCATTCAAGTTTAACTTTCTTACAATTACAATATTACAACGGTTGAATAAGATAGAGATAAAGTGAGAGAGGCTGGACTGAGATGATTTGGACATGTACAGAGGAGGGATATTTGATATATAAGTGGGTTGCTGAGGTTGTAAATGCAGAGCAGGAGGCCAAGAGGAAGAGATTTATGGATGGAGTAAAAGAGGACAGGAGGTTTGTTGCTGTGAGGGAAGCAGATGCCGAGGCGAGGGTTAGGTGGAGGAAGATGACTTGCTGTTGTGACCCCTAAAGATAAGATAGATAAGATAAGATAAGAAGATAAGAAGAGAGCAGCCGAAAGGAAAAGTGTGGTCAGACGGTCAAATAAGAACAATACTTAGCTAGATTGGACATCCACAAGTAGTATGAAGTGACGTTCTTCAGAAAAAAAGGTAAAAAAAAAAAAGGATTACAAATTTCAAAGTAAGGTCCAATGTAAACATTTTAGAAAGTAAGAAAGAGATAATAACAATTATTATTATTATTATTATTATTATGGGCCAATAACAATAAATATAGGCATTGGCACAGATCATTTAAAATGATTACTAATTGTGTTTTTAAAGGACTTAAAAAAATGTGACAATAAGTTATGACAAATGTGAATGCTCTTATGAAGATGTTACGAAGCCATTTTTCATATCACATCAAATCATAACGTAATACTGTAACTTAATTACGCCACAGATATTAAACTAATACAAAAGATTATCAATAAGCGGGCGCCATTACAGTGACGTGGCAGAATTGAAATGCAGCACATTCACTTCTGGCTAACGCTAACTTCCGGGTTAGCATTGAAGATTACGCTTGCTAGTTACGAAGCTAAACTCAACACAACCGTTAAACACTCAGTTTGACTGCTTATTTCGTATAAGAAAATTTAAATCCGTATGCTAACTCAATAATTACGGATTCAAGTTGCATTTTACGTACCTGTGGAGTATTGAAAGGCTGACATTTCTTTTTCTTGAAGTGCGCATTAAGCTGGAGTGCCAACCGTTAAGCGCTTGACTTCACTTCCGGATCTGTTGCGATAGCGACACTCAGTGTTGGTAAGTGGTAAAAAGGAAAAGCTTTATTTTATGTTTAGACAAAAGTGTCAGTCTTGTTTATCTTATTTAAAGGAGAGCTCTTGCCTAGCCCTCTACATCTATTTGCATTATTTTCATTTATTTGTTTATTTTTGTTCCACTAATTAGCCCGAAGCTAAACCATCAGTGACTCTGGCATATAGTAATTCACATGGTACCGTTACCTTGTAGTGGAGTGATGGTAAAATGAATGTAAAGATCAAGGCTAGTCTGTGGCAGCGGCCGCACAAACAACCTTAGCAGTCGGGACAAATCCCAGTCTGCTGCTGGCAATCAGAAGTACCTGCCAATGCAACAATTTGATCTTGCATTGCCCCTTGAACTGCTCGCATGGAGCATATGCTGTCAGTAAAAAAGCAGGCTGATTCATGGGATGGGTAATATTACTATCTGTTTTTATCTTTGGGTCTGTTAGCATTCCACAAATGTAATACAGTTCAAAGAATCACAAATCGTGCACTTGTTGACATCAGAATATAATTCACAAACAGCTAATATAGTCCTTCATGATTTGGAGAAGGTGGATTAAGCGGATGTAACACAGCGTTAGCGCCATCCAGTGGCAGTACACGTAAATGTTGCAACCCCACACAGCAGACTGGCCTGTCGTTTGGCTTAAACCCATTTTATTGTCATTTCAAACGAAAGATCACGTCAAAAGGATGGGAAAAGGGTAGGGATGCAGCCTGCAGAGACGGTAAGCTAGAAAAAAGAAAGCTGCAGTTACCGGGCCAGAAAAACGCAAAGACATCACCGCTGCACTTATTGTATTATCTGCTGGGGAGAAAACTGTTAGCAAAATTAAAAGGATTGATCTGGAAACGGAGGCCAAGTAACAACTGTCTGCTGGCTGGTGGTGGTGCGGGGGATGGAGAAAACCATCAGTCTATAAGACTGAGGTTTTTCTATCACTAGATTGTCTTTGACATTAACTGTCTTGAATTTTATAATCAGAATCTGAAAACTTTATTCATCTCCACATTGCACATTGCTTTAATAAGACATATATATTTCCTCTTGAGTCTCTCAGATGGACAGCACATATTAGATGTTTTGGAGATAAGGTAAGATAAGCCAGACTTACATGGTTCAAGGTCATGGACAGAGGAGATACAGTGGAGAGGAGATACAGATATTGGTAGAAGGAAGCTGAGATTGGAGCTGCCTGGCAGAAAGTCTGGAGGAAGACCGGAGAGAAGATTTATGGACCTAGTGAAAGAGGACATGAAGGTAGTTGGTTGTGAGAGAAGAGGATTCAGGAAAAAAGGTTAGGTGGAGAAGGAGAAGGGTATTTGCTGTGGCAACCCCTGAAGGGAAAAGTCGAAAGGAAAATAAGAAGATTTCTATTTTAAACCACACCGCCATTCTAACAATCCATTTTGCGTGTAAATGAAAAAAAAAAGCATCAATTAACACCCATTCCAGCGCACTTCCTGCAAGGCGCGTATTATTTTGAAAGTTGTGACCGGAAGCACTCGTATGAATCACGCCTAACTTGACGTTGATTGAGATGTTTCTGTACTGACAAGTGACTGCGTGGTCGCGTCTGGAGGTGGAGGTGGGGGTGACCGGCGTGCAGGAGAAGTGCGTCCAGTGCCGGGAGGACGAAGGGCGAGGGGGGGGGATCAGACACCGAATCCCGGATGGATTAGCGGAAGAACCGAGTCCTCCGAGCGTGTTCCGCAGTGGAGTCTTATCTGGATCAGGAGCAGATTTGTGCGCGGCGGCCGGCGAGCGGAGCGCAGCGCAGCAGCGGACATGTAAGTGGCGTCTTTCCCGGGGTCCGGGGACCGGGATCCGAGACGGGGTCTGGGAACCGGATAAGATTAAAACTATAATTTGGCGCGTAATCTGGGTCACCCAGAGTGTTTCGGTCACTTTTTTCTCTGTTTTTCTCGCCCCCCAAGTGTGTGTGTGTGTGTGTGTGTGTGTGTGTGTGTGTGTGTGTGTGTGTGTGTGTGTGTGTGTGTGTGTGTGTGTGTGTGTGTGTGTTTTACGCGCATGTTTCTGAGGCGAGAGTGCATTTTTTTAGTTTGACTGTTTTACTGACACATTTGTTTATATTTTTTTATTTTTAATACCCGAAAGTCACCTGTCTTGCACACCCCTTCATCCCCTCAGGCGTTTTTTATTTATTTTATTTTATTTATTTTATTAGGATCAGGAATGAGTCCATCAGGGGGACAGCGCATGTTAAAGGTTTCAGAGATAAGGTCAGACGAAGATGGTTTGGTCATGCACAGAGGAGTGATGGTGAATTTGTTGGTAGAGGTTTATTGAGGTTGGAACTGCCTGGGAGGAGGCCAAGAGGAAGACCAAAGGATGTAGTAAAGAGAACACAGAGGGTTAGATGGAGGAGGCTGGTTCGCTGTGGGGAATCCTGAAGGGAGCGGCTGAAAGGAAAAGAAGAAATTATATTGTATGCTGGGGAAGCATTGAGTCCCCTAAGCAAAACATGCACAATCAGAAATGCTTTAACAATGTTTTTGCTTCTTATGACAATCTCAACATTGTTGTGATGGAGCTCCGATCCCATCCCGTCACCTCGGCTTTTATACATTAAACAGCTGGGCGGCGAAATCCGTTACATATTACCCAGACTGACCCGTCCCCTTGCATGTTGTCCCGTCCACACCAAGAGGGAAACAGTTGCTCAAGAGGCGACACGACCTGAAAAACATCTCGAAGGGCACAGAAGAGAAATACAAGTAAGTTCAAGGACGTTCAAGCCCGTATTTGACGTTATTGCTTTATGTCAGTAAAAGAGGCTGTATTTTTATTCCCTTTCCAATGGATTTGTTGGAGGCCTGATTGGCACTGAAGGAAAAGTTACATTTTTTGTAAGGCAGTATTAACCTTTTGCCCAATATTTGTGTGTTGGTCATTCGCAAGCCCCAGAGTTGGGGATTCAGGGCGTCCAAGATTTGTTCACTTTCAGATGAAGGGCTCAGACACTTGGACATAGTCTTGCTTTTTTATCAGCGGGAAGGAATCTGTGATTGTAAATTGCGATAGTGTCACCAGGTCAGGATTTTGAGTATTGCTGCCGAAAAAGTGCGCTGTGCAATGGCAGAAACTATACATCTGAAGGACAGTCCAAATGTTTTAATGAGGGCCAAAAAGTGTGGGAAACGAAACTGCAAACACTCCCAGTGAGTGTGTTTAGTGAACAGTCGGCCCATTGTGCTGCTCACTGATAGAGGAGCTAATTCAGCTAATGAGCGGACCTCAGCTAACAGGCTACATGAAACAGATACCCACAGATGGCCACTCATCTATTTCTGATTTCATTTGGGATTAATTGTCACCTCTGGGTGAAGGGCTGTGACATTGGGGCTGTTTTTTCATGGGTGAAAATGCCCAAACAATCACTAAACTAAAGAGTCGATGATACCACATGCCAGATCTGTATATTTTATTTTGGAGTCGGTGCAGACTAATTGCTGCACTCCCAAAACCCTCCCAGTTGCCAGGACGCAGCGACTGTCCGGAAAGCCACTGTCTCCAATTATGTTTGGAATTGGGCCACACTTTGATGCCCCCCCTCCCTTCTGGGACATACAGTGATAACATGCAGGACTCGTGCAGGAAACTCTTTTCTGAAAAAACACGATTTGCACAATGCTATTCGGATGCATCTGCTCGTTTGCGCCGAAAGCCCGTATTCACCGGCCTCATGAATAACGAGCTGTGTGGATGTGCCGACCCTTGAGGGGAGCAGGGAGGCATTCATCAACATGAATGAAGCTGCGACAGCCCATGTTTGTCACACCCCCACACACCCCCACCCCCCTCCAGTAAGTGGACCCACATTTTTCACTTGAACAAGTGGATGCCACTCGGTGGTGTGAGCGCGCTCAGTGGGCTCCACCGGATGTGTATTATGGACTCCTACTATTGAAGCATTTCTCCGTGCTGATTGGTTTTAAGAATATCTCTAAGCTCATTTGTTTTCACAACGATGGCGTCCCATAGTAAAGACGATGCCCCCGACCTTTTGCATTCCTTCTGATGTAGCAGAGAAAGCTGTAACAAGTTGAAGGCTATAAACCAGCTCGAGGCCCGACAGGCATGATTTACTCGGCACGTAGCCTGGTTTTTGAGCTGCCTCAGGCCGCCGTCTAACCCTGTCCTCGACACACACACACACACACACACACACACACACACACACACACACACACACACACACACACACACACACACATGCACACGCAGTAATGACTTCCTCTGGTGGACTCGACTTCCTTTGAAGATCTCCACCAACAACCAATTAGCCCGCGCATGTTTTTCAGGCGCAGAAGTGAGCGTGGCGTCGAAAGATGTCGTTCTGGAACCGGAGTTATTTGCGAGCGCCGGCTTTCTCTCCTTATTTTTCTGGCGGCTTTGCATTTGCAAAGAGCGTGCTCGCATTTTTGGCTGCGGCAGAAGTGACAGGTCCGGTGCTGGCGGCCGGCGGTGACGCCACCGCAAACACTTCCTCCGTTCTTCTAATTGACCGGCTGGAAACGTCTGCCAAGGAGATGTGTGACAAGTGGGAACTCAGGTAGTGCCATCCTGCAGCCACTTTAGCTGGTTACAGCACTGTCATTTTCGAATGCTCTCGGACATTTGTTGATTTTGAACAGTTGAAAGGATGATAAATTTGCTTTAACTCGCATTATTAAAGACAGGGTTTCCGCGGGTCATTAAATAGATTTTTTTCTTTCAAAAATGAAGGCCTTGAATAGCATTAAATGTCTAGCAATGTCAAGTGGTATTAACATTTTAAAAATACTTGATGGGAAGAAAACATTACTATTCACAATTCATATTGATTCAGCAATATAAACACTTAATAATTTTGATCGGAATGGTGTGATGATCGACAGGCGGAACCCTTTAACTGGCTTTTGCTTACGGATGGTGTTCTGACAGTGCATGAAGTTACAACACCAGAGTTGGAGTAAAAAGGTAAAAAAGTAAAGAAATGAAGAAATATGCGCTAATAATCATACACTAAGTTAGATCCATGCGATACTTTAGTTCCATTATCACCCAGGTGGTCATATGTGCAAATCTTCTACTGTGCCAAATCTATTCCAGATGTGAATGACTGACTTTATTTTAAATAAACAAATCTTCAGTTGGGCATTGCCGTTAAAGTTGTTGAGAGTAGCATTAAAAAAGATAGTTAAATTAGAACCGGATATACCTGCAGAAACCCTGTAAAAGGCAAAATGATCAGATTTGTGTATAAATCTAGTCAGCGTCGAGTTTTGTGTTTTTAACATTCGTTATACGGGGGGGTGTATTCCGAGTGTAAATAAGTGCAGCCCTGAACCACATTAGCAGCACACAGGCTGCTCCACTCAAGTGACAGTTAAGCTGCTTATTAGCCAGCTGGAGATTAATCAGAAAGTCCTCACTTCACAGGGGTCCACACACACATACACACACACACACACACACACACACACACACACACACACACACAGTCGGAGTCATGTGCCGTCTGGAGTAAAGCGCTGGAATCTCCCAGTGCCAAAGACACACCTTGAGAGGGTGGTTTCGGCTTTTAGGGTAAATGGCAGACTGACTCATGCCAACCCCCGTCTTCTCGGGAAGTCCTCAGCAGCCGGAACTCATCGGCGAGAGCAGAGTCTTGGTGGTTGTGAGCTGCCGGCACGAACGAGAACGGGATGATTCACTCCCAAACTGATTTTATCCCAAGTTCTGAAAAGTCCCTGTATAATATAAGAAATCGCTGTGGAGTCACATGAGGGAAGATCTGCTGGTGATCCTTCACTGAATTACCACATTGCACCAACTATCTTCTTGGCCTCTATCGATCCATCAGTAAACTCCCTCTCAGGTCTTCCTCGTGACCTCTAACCTCAGCACGCTTCCACCCAGATCTCCACCATCCCTCCTCTGTCCACGTCCAAACATATCCATCTGACTTCACCCCCAGAACATCTAAAATGTCCCTCTGATGGACTCACTCCTGATCCTCTCCGCTCTCCTCACTCTCAAAGAGGACCACGCATATCTTCATCTCTGCTGTGTCCAGTCTTCTCCACCTTTCCTTTCATACTCTTTTACCATTTTTCTCCACCTGCTCCGACCTGCTTGTTCCTCCGCTCCGGAGTTGTCCGCCCCTGGTCCTTTAAAACCTCCACCTTTTTATCTCCACCCCCCACAGCCTCATCGTTCCTATTCACACTCATGTATTCTGTGATAGTGGAAGGCTGTACGTGCCGCCGACAGCGAGAGGAGCGTCGGGTTGCCGAGCGTCCAGTTCTGTTATTGTCTTTCTCGCCATGCCATGATTTCCCATCCGATAGCCCTCTGAAAGTTATATTTATTATCACTGCGTGAGGGGGTTCCAGGAACCCACTCGGAGAGGGCGGGGAGCAGGAAAAACACTGAAGTCATCAGGAACTGAGGGGTGGGAGGGCCGCCTTACTTTTCCTTTTTCCTGTCTCCTCCTCCCTCCACCCCCACACACCCCCTCTCCCCCCTCTCTACCATCTTATCGCTGTAGTAACGCGATTGTTGGGAACGAAAGTGGATGAATCGCCGCGAAACGTGGAGATGAGAGGAGAGGCCGGCGGCAGGGGGGAGCGGGAGTGAACCGACTGATAAACGGACTTGTCGGGAACATCGAATCTCACAAGTGAGAGGAAGAGCGGGTCCATTTTTTGTTTTTAATTTTCGGAAACCGACTTCTTGAAGGACTGGGCGGCCAAGCCAGTGCAACCACGATGTACAGCGGATACGGAGGTACGCGCTAGAGTGAACCAGCGTTCAGTGCCGAGCATTAACTTTGTGTGTGTGTGTTTTGAGTTCCACCGCACACTTCTGAGATCTATCATTTCGTACCAATCAGTTTCCAGATAGTACAGTCATCAGGGTTCCGTTCAGGGTTGAGCAGGCCTGCTCGAGCCCCTGACTTCATTTTATTATTTCAAGGTAGGGGAGCGTAATCAGCTAAATAATGCTAGGAGAGGAGTAAATTGTGTGTGTGTGTGTGTGTGTGTGTGTGTGTGTGTGTGTGTGTGTGTGTGTGTGTGTGTGTGTGTGTGTGTGTGTGTGTGTGTGTGTGTGTGTGTGTGTGTGTGTGTGTGTGTGTGTGTGTGTGTGTGTGTGTGTGTGTGTGTGTGTGTGGATTGAACTCCTATTTACATCCATGATTTCATGTGTGGAAATGAATTCTCTCTTTTTTTCCTCTGTAAATTTAACTGCGCGTGTGTGTGTGTGTGGGTGTGTGTGTACGCACTGGATCCATACACTCCCCGGTGAAATACCTGCACGCCTGGAGCAGGTTCTGCGTTCCTGTAGCCTCCTCCCAGAGCTTCTAGAAGTTCTCTCCAAACGATGGATCACAGCTGTCTTTTCCTGAGGCTCCCCTCCCTGCAGGATGCTGCTCCCCTCCTGGGTTTCCTTCTCCAATGGACGCTCCGTATGAGGGTGTGTGTGTTAAGTGTGTGAGGGCTGGACAGTGAACGGCACCAGTATGCCCAACATCGCTGTTTTGGGGTGATGGTGAATGTTCTTGCATTTGTTTCTTTTAATTGTAAAAATGACTTGAGATTTGAAAATCCTGCAACAATCGGCACGCAGATAAATTCAATATTTTGTGTTAGTTTTTGAGTTCAAGGTCTTTCAGCTGCGGCTTTTTATGCTCTTATCGTCTACTGAGTCACCCTCCTCTGCTCACACAACTGAGCGTGCATGACACAAAGTCCCACCTGAGACCGCTGATGGAGGATCTTGAATGGTATTCAACGATCTCCAGCTGTGGTGGAGGGGATTATTAATATTATTGTTGTTGTAGTTATTATGATAATTATATTATTATTATCCTGCGACACTGAGTGCAGGATAAGCCGCAGGATGCGGATTATTGGATGGTTATTATTATTATTATCATTATTGTTGTTATTATTATTAGCAGTAGTAGTAGCAGTTGTAGTAGTAGCACTGGTGCTCTTATATTATTATTATCATTATTATTATTATTATTACTATTATTATTAAGTGGTTTCATTTAGCAGCCCAGGCATTAAGGCAGGAATGCGTAGGAGGAAAAACCTGTCATAGGCAAACATCTTATCAGTTCACCGTGTGTGTGTGTGTGTGTGTGTGTGTGTGTGTGTGTGTGTGTGTGTGTGTGTGTGTGTGTGTGTGTTCAATCGGAGGAAGTTTCAGATATTGTCCGAATAACATTGTCGACGGTGTGAAACCACAGCGTTTTCTTTTATCAGCGTTAACTGTTTGCATTACTGTTCATTCCCACCCACCCCCCTTGGTGGTGTGTGTGTGTGTGTGTGTGTGTGTGTGTGTCCGCATTCTGACACACTCTTATGGATGAATTTATTTACGCATGACTAAGACCCTGAGAATAAAGGCCATTACGCTGCCCGTGCACACACACACACACATTGTGTGCGTGGGAGTTTTTTAGCACCAGCCTCCAAAATGCATATATAATAAATACAGGGTAAAAAAGACCTGATTACTGAGTCATCAGTTTATTTTATTATTATTCAGACATTCAATAGAGGTATAGTTTCATATCTGTGACTGTTGTGTTGTTGTAGCGAGCCCCCCCGCCCTTCACCTCCTGTCTTTCCGTCTGTGAATTTATAGGAATGAAAGCCGCGGTATTAAGAAACATCTTCGAAACATTTTCAAAAAAAAGCTCACCCCTCCCATTGTGCACGGAGCAAGCACAATACATATCGTAGAGAGAAGGAGAGCAGCGGGTCGCCTCACCGTCGACCTCTTCCAGGCAGCTCCTCTTCCTGGCACATCACCACCAGATGATTATTGTTATTTTACTTGGTTGAGAAACTGCAAGCGGAGGGGAACTTCACAACATCCTCCACTTGCTACATATTGGAGTAGTAAGACTTGTGATATTGTAAAAACCGCTGTGTGTGGCCCCGACGCTCCGTTCCAGGACTCCCCTCCTCCACATGTATGTTTTGTTCCCGTGCAGAACCCTGTTTGAGAATTTACTGAACATCTCCTGTCAAAGTCTAATCTTCAGTTTCCCCCGCTGCAGTGCACAATGTTAAAAGTGTTAAATGTGCTGCGTTGGGCGTGGAGAGGGAGAAGCCCTGCAATTCTGCGTCCTAACTGTTTAGAAACTCCAGCCAACATTTGAGGAGAACATTCCAGTACCTGCGGCTTTTGTCCGAACGCCCACAGACGGACGCATTTTCACCTCGTCAAGATCTCCTGGCTGGTTTCGTCAGATCTAGCGTTTCCTGAATGCGTGTAGCTGCTGTTGAGTTGGATGGACAATGGTTTTGTTCAACAAGCATTAGCCTCTGTCATACTGGAGGAACCTTTTCCAGTTACTAGAACCTTCTCGGGAACCAGTTTCAGGTGAGTTCAGACAGCAGAGGAGCCAGGGACCTCCGCCCCTAGAACCGTCTTAGCTCCTACTCCAAGGCAGTATCTTCCATAGGATCTCCTGGACGTTGATGCTAGGCGATTGGTGGAACTCATGAGCCATGTCCAGATACTTCCTGCGGACTGCGAGCACCATTTTTTTAAAAACTATTGCGGGCACCAGTCGGTTGTTTTCTTTGGACAAGACAGTCAGGAGCAGCGAGAAACAGAGTGACGAAGATGTCCAAGAGGGGTTTCCAGGATTCCCAGAGGAACATCTACATTTTGGACGAAATTAGTCAGGTGTTAGTTAACAGCTAACAGGGTTCCTCACCCAGCAAAGCAGTGTAGAGAGAAGCTAAAAACACTTGGACCATCTGATGGTCCATGATGAGTCCATGAACGCTGTGGCAGCCTCCACCTCCGTGTTGTGTTGTGTCATCTTCCTCTTCTTCGGTGGTTTGTTTTTGAGTGTGGAGCTGAAGGTGCACCTCACACCGGTCCATACCATGGTCCCCCAATGCCTGGGGGAATGCAAAACTAAACCCCCAAGTTTGCCTGGAGGAGGCTACTTCCTGGAACAAAATTTGAGCTGGACGCTTCTTAGAATTTTTTTTGTCTGAATGCGGCTCATGACTTTCACACAGGTTCTGTAGCCTGAGCTGATGGACAGAACAAACACTCTGACTGTGTGTGTGTTTGTGTGTGTGTGTGTATGTGTGTGTTGCCTGCAGTTGTTTCAAGCTTTGTGGCAGCTCCTGGCGCCAGTCACAGCAAAACCTCACCAATTTCCCATCCATTCTCTACAGCTTCTACCTATTTTCCCTTTTTTTTTCCCATCATTTTTGCTGAAATCACTCATTTCCGGGGCTGATGTTAGAACCTCACCTGAATTATCAAGCATATAAATGCTTGAATAGCAACTTGTATGATGAGCAGAAATATTAATGTTTTTGTTTTTTTTTTTCAATGGGGAGGGGAAAAAAAAAAAACCTCTGTTAGACAGGGTTTGTGTTTTTGAAGCCCATGAGTGTTTTTCCAGAATGGTCTGGGAGAGAGAGGCCAGAGAGTATCAAACAATAGGCTTGCTGTCACATGCTGGTGTTGCCACGGAGGTGTATGGAGGCCTGGGTGTGTGTGGCACCAGGCCACCGTCCCAGGGTTTCTATGAGAGCGTCCACAGCCGGGGGAGACGGTCCGACCGGGATCTGGTTCACGGAGCTGATCCGATCAGGTAGGGAAACCACCACTTTTCTCGAGCCTGACGAGGTTTAGATGGGAATCGGGCAGAGTTGAGCTCGACGTGACTGGTTAGCTCGTGGGAGGCTGAAGATGAGCCGAGCGGACGGCCGGGCCGTTATGTTTGTCAACGATTGCCGAGATGTTAAGGTCAGCGTTTCTCTGAGTGGGAGTCGGGAGAGCAGGACAGATAGGGGGACAATAATCAGATTAATGCGGGGGAAATAAAAGAAATCGCAGCTCTGCAATGGGAAGGCTACATCTATCGGCACCTTTTGGGTTCACCCAAGACAGATGCGTTAGAATTGGAAATTATGTGTATTCCACGTAAACAAGGAGAGACCACTTGTACATTGGAAACATTTATTTGGGTAAAAATTTAGTTTCTTAGAAGTTTAGGTGCCGCTCTGATGAAGAGGGCATCTGATGTCCAACTACCAAAGAACTTTGCTTTGCTTTGATCAGAATGTCACCCTAAAACATACATATCAATACATATCCAATAAACTGTAGCCTAATGCCGTATATCCTGTTGTTATCCACTTTATATTTTGGGAAAAGTTTTTTTTTTTTTAAATGTCGTAAGTTATTTCAAAGTGTGTGTTGTACTTTCCAATGGTCCAAAAGCATTGCGGATGACGTCCATCTAGTTGGCGATGAACCCTGAACACAGGAAACGATGTGCTGGTGTGTGAGGCGCACCCAGACCATCATGTAGCACCCAGCCATCCTCTTTTGGTCACTGTTAATCACAGAAAAGTCAGGGATGTTTTCTGAATTCAGACATTCCGCAGTCGTTTCTCAGCCGGATTTAGTGTTGAAAATTTTAAAATCGTGTGTTTTTGAGAGCAAAAGCTCATTTTGAGGTTCACCCCCTTAGGAGGATCTGAAGGCTGGCTTTAGTGGTGAAGTTATTAAGACGCTCGTCCTCCCGGCGGCACTCCGCCCGAGATGGACTTCGCCTCTCCTGTCTCGTAGAGACGGCAAGTGGGTCAATCGGGAGCTGAAAGAGGAAAGCGCCTTCAATACGACGGGCCCGATGTGAAATGACTTT
Source organism: Fistularia commersonii (assembly GCF_037954325.1). Classification (NCBI taxonomy): domain Eukaryota; kingdom Metazoa; phylum Chordata; class Actinopteri; order Syngnathiformes; family Fistulariidae; genus Fistularia; species Fistularia commersonii. The sequence continues at coordinate 12,113,300 of NC_141300.1, read as the reverse complement.
TCCACTCGTGCTGTTTGTTCTATGCTTATCGCTTTAGTTACTCTCTGTTTTCGTCTTTTATGCCCCTCCTCACCACCACCACCTCCGCTGTCTGCATGAGCCCTTAACTAGGTTAAGTCAATAATTGCTTACTCGGAATGTATAAGCACACACACACACACACACATTTGCAATGCTGCAGGTTAACAACTGTCTCCCACCTTGCACACCTAGCAATTTTATTTTCAACGTATAGTCCCATCAGTTGCATCTTTCAGTGGGTGACAAACAGCTTCTATCACTTAACGCTTGTAAAGAGCTGGAATGGATGATGAGACACTTTTTTTCCGTGGCACGTGATGGTAGTTGGACAGCGGCGGCGGAGCTGACCTCCCTCCCCGGCCAGATGACTGCATCCCTTCGAAACCGTCTCCCTTTGTTAAATTTCCTGTCAGGAGAGGCAGTCGCATCTGACTTCCTCTTAGGATTGTGACATTTCCTGTTCTGTGGGAGGCGGGGGTCTTTGCAGTCATCTCACCGAAGCCTTTCAGCTGTTTAAAGAAACAGGATACAGGATACTGGAAAGGCCACGAGAGGAAAAAAAAAATTGGCCGGCTTAGCTGACAGAAAGTTGCCGCTGGCTAAGGCCGCAATAACAAAACTTACCGCCTCTGGCACGGGGGGGCGGGGTGACGGCAGGAGCAAAATCGCAGCGCTCGCAACCTTGCGATGTGCAAGATGTGGTATCACATCATAAAATATCCAAAGCTGTCACGTGGGCATTGGCGATACATTTCCAGTCATTGTCATAGCAACTGTTGTGGGTTTGCGTGCAACGGTTCGAGGAGCGGCGTTGATCTCCAGAGGCGAGCTGCACGCAACCTTGGTAGAAATTGAAGGTACTGATGTTTGCTAGCACTTCTAATCAGCTGTTTGACAGACTTTAAGTACCATTAGCGTTGATATTTGTTATCTTCCCATCCGCGTCGAAGTTGCTGCAGAGCCAATGTAGCGATAAGCATATCGTTTCAGCGCACTGAAAGTTCAGACCCGGGACGCTCGGACCTGCATTGAACCCCACGACATGCAGGCGTTCAGAAAAAAATTATTTAAAAAGTCTAAGAAAATGACCAACCAACATGTGGACTCGGACGCACTGCGGCGATAATGACAGTCACGTATTACTAGCAAAGGATTTATTTTCATGGGATCTGCACAGGCCTGTGTGCAGGATAACTGTGTGGAAAACGAATGACTATAACGTTGTGTGTAAATAATTGATTTTCTGTGATTCATCATCCATTCTGTATTTTTGTTTGACGTTGAATTTAAGACTTGTCCAAATTCATTGGCTTCCTATATATTGGGCTGTTCTTCATTGAGAAAGGCGCAACATGTTTTGTTGCTGTCTGACTTTTCATCTCCCGTCTCGGTTCATAAGCCTTCGGGCTCAGTCCAGAAAACTCTGGCTGCTGTTTATCCATTTATTCACTACTTCAGTCCAGTTCCTGCTTTGATTTTCTTTTCATTAGTCATCCCTCTTTGGGGGTATTTGAATATTAATCCCGATGTTATGGCCTCTTAAGTTGCCATTTCCGAGAGCGTAAACAGTTGAACACCCCGTTATGTTAAAATCCATCTCAACTTGAATAATCGACCGAAGCCTCTTGTTTTTTCTACTGTGTCATCGCTCACCTCCTCCGTCACCCGTTTGACGCAGATTTCCGCATGTAATCATTCACACATGTTGTGTGTTCACGAGTCTCTCAGCTGACCAAGGAGGCGGCCAAGAGTCGGCGGTTGCTGCTGTATTTCCAGCAGCCCTGAAAGGCTGCTTTCGGATGGAAAAGTTCCAAGAACGCAGATTTAAGAAGTGTCCGGCTTGAGTTTCGTTCCAGGAACTAGCCAACTCCAGGGGAACCTTTTAGTTTTGTATTCTTAGGCGGCGAGGGAGGAATCACTTGAAAGCAAATCGCTGAAGAAGAAGACGATACAGACAACATAGAGGTGGAAGCCAACACAGTGTTCATGGACTATTAACCATGGACTTTGGCGTGTTATTACCTTTTCCCTGCACTGCTTTGCCAGATGAAGAGCCCCGTTAGCTGATCGCTAACTCCAAGATGATTCTGGCCAATAGCTTGTTCCTTGTCAAGCCCTTGAAACCCCTCCATGGTGTAGCAGGCCAGAAGAAATTGGTCGCTCCAGTTCTCCATTTTGTCACAAGAAAACATCTGACCAGTGACCGCCACTGTGTTCAAAAATGCTGCCTTGCAAGAAGATAATGTGCAAGTTAAGATAATCAGCTAAGTCACACGACTTCCCCTGAAACTGTAAAAAGACCCTGCCGCAGAGTGGGAACTAAAATGGATGTGAGGTTCCTGGTCCCTGGTTCCTCTGTTGTCGTAATGCATCAAGGAACAGCCTTGTTCCTGAGTAGGTTCTAAGAGCTGCAAGCAGTTCCTCCAGTGCCAAAAGGGGCTATTGTCAGATCCCCCTCCCACCCCCAATTCATGACACAGCAGAGATGTCCTCGTGTCCTGCCGACGGTAAAGTCTAAAATCCCCATTGTGTTTGATTTTCATTAAAGCCGACGGCATCAGATACTTCCTTGTTCTTCCGGATAAACAAGAAAGTGACCAATGTCCTAAGTGTCCGAATGTCAGTGGAAACCACCCTGAGTGGAGCTACGAGCCGCTAACCGAAGCCCGGTCACAGCTGTCTCCCCTCTGCTCCGCACAGGGGGTCCCTCCCGAACTCTCTCCACCATGTCGCTGTCGGTTCGCCCGGTGAGACGCGCCAGCTCCAGAGTCATCACTAGGAGCCAGAGCTTCACAGGGGTCAACACCTCCGACAAGCCCTACAGGTAAACACCGCAATGCACGGTCAGCGAGACCCAACAAGACCTTCAGTCGAAAAGGGACCAAGTTTGTTTTATATGCAACATTAATGACTTTATATTTACTTTAAAGTAATGATGAATATGCGGTTTATTAAATAGAACTATATATATGTATATATAGCTGTCGTTTGGCAGGAAGTGGGTTTTGTCCTGGACCACACATGGAGACATACACAGACATTCACGCACTCATTTGCATGTTATCTAGAGACAAGCAGCCATTCACCCTCTTATCACACATCATGCAGAGACATATGGCCATTCCCCCTTTCATTCACACGTCATATAGAAACCTTCAACCTTTTCACCCTCTCATTCACACGCCTGGGTGATTTAGGGTGCTGAAGCTCAAAGCACTGTGCAATCTTTATATATCTATATAAATATAAAACATGCAAAATACATCGGCAATTGCATCTAAACAGACGGCGCAATTCGTATTGAATGTACTGGCTAAGGGAAACACCTATTCAATTCTGACTGTGGAACCTGAACAGGACGTTGGCTCATTGCCACCGTGGTCCTTTTTCTCTGGTAACCTCCGAACAATGTCTGGAGTTGCCCTTTCACACAGGCACACACCTCGTCCACTGCAAATACTCCATCGGGTTTGTGCAGCAGATTGCGGCGGGTCTCTTGCGCAAAAGGCCGGATGTGAGGCGAGCGTGCCGGAGTTAAATACCAAATGAGACTCTTGCATGCCCTTTGACTTTGTCCAAAGGTTATCACGTTAGATCCTCAGATAACTTTGCAGGCGTCAAACCATCTTTTGCCCAGATGTTTCCCTATTTTCGTCTTTCACACGTCATTTAGATATTAATAACGTGCGTAGAGAGCGTTTGGGCGCAAGAAGCCAAAGATGTGCGCAGCATAAATAATCATCTCTCCCTGCCGGCTCGTCACAGCCTTTCTAATTCAATGCAAACGCCCGATCCAAAGGTCAGTGGCCAGAGCGAGGCTCCTCAGGAATGCTCCTACAAGGTAACAAACTGGGGGGAAGGCATCCACCGTGCAGCCTTCTCCACTATCTCACCGTCATATTTGGAATTCTGTTTAATTTCCTGGCGCTCGACATCTCGACAGCATGGAAATATTGCATGCCCGAATTTTGCCCGACATAGATATTTGAAAGTGACGCCATTTGGCTCGTTGAAAGATGCCCCTTTAGATATGAGTGGACGTAAGGTGAAAAATATAAAGGTATTTGATATGGATGCATCGCAGGGCTGTCTCCAACTGAGAGAACGCATACCCGGCATTCTTTGCTAACTACTTTATGATACGGGGGGGGGGGGATTGGGATTGCACTCCCAGGGGCTGGAAAGCCCAGGAGAATGTAGAAGTTGGAAGGGAGGGAGGTGCTGGTATGCAGAGAAGAAATACCTCTTTTTTTATATTATGACCCGCAACACAAAAAGTTTACTCTAATATGATTTGTGCTTTCCAGAGACATATTTTCCAGTTAGTCTGATGTGTAATACTTGTAGAATATATATTGAATTCATATTTTAAATGAATACAATATCAAATTCAATACGATGCTGTTGAACTATTTGGTTGATTGTGCGTTTTGTGGACATTCAGGAGAAGATGGAAGTGAGTCGCGACGAACAAGCCGGCCCAATTTTATTAAAATTCTGCCAAATCACAATCGCATTGTTTGACGACCCTTTTCATGTAGAGCAGGTCTCTTTAAGATGATCTACAAGAAACCTGACATTCCCTCTCAGGGGCAAGCACTTGGCGACAGCTGTGAGGAAACACTGCCTTTTACCAGGCAGAAACCGCAGAAAGATACAAGCCTTATGTGCTCAGCCTTCTGCCTCAACCTGTTGGGCTGGAAAGAAAGAGACGGGGAATGGGGGTTGGAAGGGACAGACACAAATTATCTCACGCTAATAATACCAGCAGCGTTAACGGTTTCATGCTAATAGCTGAAATGATACAATAATAGTTTTAATATTCATAAAAGAATACCAGTGTTGAGAGGCTGCAGTAGATCAGGGAATCTGGAGAAGATCTGATTTCATGCACGATGACGGGACATGAGAGCAGACGTGATAGGAAGAAGGAGAGAAGCGCATCATGGGATATCCTTTAGCAGAGTTAGCCTTTGGCAGTGTAGCAAGGGGCTAGCCTAGCCCTTTTAGAGCTTCCTCCAATAGAAAGATTCTAACCCTATTCTTCAACAAAGAGAAGATCCACCGCCCTGGACGCAGTGGAGAAGATGGCACCACAGAAAGCAAAGAACTGACTTGACACGTCTATTTGCATCTCCAGACCTCAGCTGTAGTTACCAGCTCCAGTACCTGTATCTAAAGTGAGTTTGTGCTGAGTTGCTCAGACGTCCCTCAGTTGCTGGAGATGTCTGGTAATGTTCCCTATCATTCAAAGCGTTCCACCAAGTGGCAGGAGGCCCCCCTAGTAAGTCCCCAACACGCTGGGTGGTCGTATATATCTTCTCTTACTAAATATGATGTTCTTCATCACCCTTGCAAAACTACATGATCTGACAGAGAAGGATTCAGTTTCAGTGTGGGTGATGTTGCCGGTGAGGGAGACTGACTGGACTAACTGGAAATCTTGCCTTTTCCAGGAACCTTGCAGTGTTCAGCACCCCGGGTCTCAGCAGGAGACCCAGCAGAGCCAGCAGGATGTTCACCACATCGACCAAGTCCAACACACCTTCGAAGGTCCCTCAGCCGGAGCGAGTGGACGAGGTTTACGAGTCTCTCAAAAGAGGCATTCAGTAAGTACACATAAAATACATGCAGAAGTATCCATGTTGAATATATATATGTATTAATCTGTGCAGGTGATGGTCATGATTCAATTTACCATCACCTGAACCCAGAAAGTTTGTATGCATAAATTAGTGATTCCTTACAGCTGCGGAAAGCTGTAAGTTCAGGCACAAACAATGCACAGAGGCCGTCACCTCGGCCAGATCCGCCGCCAAATCACAACCCAGTGTAAAGTTTTCAGTGTAGGGTTCGCACGATTTAAAGAACATTCCCCCAGGAGCAAGACCATCGGTGAGGAAAAACTGTTTTTTTTTACCATCCAGAAACCTTGGACAGATCCGAGCTCTTTACAGCCGGAAGAGAGGGAGCAAGTATTCAACAGCAACACTGACAGTTACTTGTTTCTTTTGACATGATATGATAATAAGTTTTAGTATTCGTAAAAGAAGGAAAAGCAGGAACGCTGTAGGAGACCAGGCAAACCTGCATTACGAGAGTGCCAAGGGGACTCGGGAGAAGACGTGAGGCGACAATCATGTGCTGATGACGTGGGCTCAGACGGCAGAGGAATGCGAGAAGACCACTGGCATGAACCTTGGATAATGTCCTGTTCCCACATCGGGATACCTGGACGTTTACCAAGTCTGCTTTTTGTTTTCACTGATTCCGTCCTCTGTGTTTTATGTCTGTCTGACCGGGCATCCTGCCGCTGCTCAGCGTTGTCCAATGGGGACGGTCCGGCCTGTTGCCACAAGCTTATGAACGAGGAGTGCAGCATTCCGCCCTCCCTTAATAAAAGTCAAAGTTGGGAGTTGGGAGTCAAAGCTCCACTCTGATAGATGTTATTCTGCTGTTCCAGGCGATGTTAGAAGAAGAGTTTGAGGAGCACAAGAGAGCATGATTCTTGATGCTAACCTTGATGACGAGATAATATAGTCACCAGTCTTTGAAGAAGCCTGGAGTAGTGAGGCATACAAGTCATGGTATGCCCCATTTCCATAGAGGCTGGAGCCAGCGGCAGGTTTCTTTAGTCGTCCCCCGGACATGTTCTGCAGCCTCCCGTGTTTTCAGTTGTAAATATGTTTTAAAGGTATTGATAAAAGGGGTTAAATTCCAGGGTAGTTTGTTGTCTCTCACTCCCTTGGGGATCTTTCACCTGAACTTTGACATTCCTGTTCTAAATTGCGTCGCTGTCAAGTTTGAGAAAACCCTTTGACATCAACAGTAGACGTTTGAATGAGCAACTCCCGGCTCACCCTCTCCTCACATCCTCCCCACCTTTTCCAGTCGCCTGCCTCCATCATCCCCCTTCAATATCCTGGGTGACTCACTCACGCCGACAAAGGCAGATATTAATAGGGTTGCAGGGAGGCAACGATCCAGGCTGGTGACTGACACAATATGGGGACGGGAAAAAGGATGGACCGGTTCATCTAAGAATCTATGAAGGACCATACTGTTCTGACCGCGATACAGAACTTCAAGGTGAAATCCCTATCCAGGGTTCTCACCGGGGTGGCGCCGTAACCTCGGTGTCACCTCGGCCGGGAGGCAGCGTGGCACTGCGTCTGTCATCACGCTCGCAAAGGCCATTATGACAGACAAGGCTTTCCTTGTTTGAGGTTTATCTGCCCTGTAAGGTCTGCACGTCTGGCTTCCTTTGCCAGAGGATGGGGGGGACAGACTCTGCTCGCAGATCCCGGGCCCCTCGCTCTGAGGAGCTAGGCGTTATGAAACATCCCTCTGTCACTTCCAGGACTCATCAATCAGCTTTCCCCCATAGGTCCACCTCTTATATAATTTCAAGGTTTTATTCAACTTTAAAACATGTTCCTGAAGTACGTCTACAGTGTCAAACTCAGTTTTCTTGAAATGAATGCATTCCAGTTACCAGGTGTAAGCTTTGTTTAGTCCAGCCTAGACCAACTAGTGGATGACGTGTGTGTGTGTGTGTGTGTGTGTGTGTGTGTGTGTGTGTGTGTGTGTGTGTGTGTGTGTGTCTGTCTCTGTCCCCTCTCAGGTCTTATCTGCAGGTTCATCAGATGGACTTGGACAGCCTCAGCAGACAAATGAAGGAGTCAAAGAGAAACTCCAGACTGGTATGTTGTTCCTTCACTCCCTATCAGTCAGGACAGTGTGTGTGGTTTGTGTGTCTACATATATATATGTATATATATATATATATATATATATATATATATATATATATATATATATATATATATATATACTCACACACACACACACACACACAGATATACGGTATGTGTGTATATACAGTATATATGTGTATATATCAACTATATGTGTGTGTGGGTGTGTGTGTGTGGGGGGGTGTACACTCTTATATAAATATGTATGTATATACATATGTTCCCTGAGTATTTTTTTTAAGTTTTAGGGAAACTAAAAAATTGAGCCATATATTGAATGAGTTGATTTAGACAAAAAAAAGTCAGAAAATGACCTTTACTATTTATTATTAAGTTACTATTAAATTAAAATTACTATTTATTTATATTAAATTAATATTTATTTATTATTAAATTATTTTAAGAATGTGATGATGTATGAATATGTTATTTAAGGTGAGTGATGCTTTTCTCAGGATATACTTTTGTTTACTTGTAACTCTGTGAATGATAGGATTATACAAAATAAATAAACTGAGTAAAAAAAATTAAAGTAAATTAGAGGAAAGAGGCCTTTTGTCCAGGATACGGGTACCAAGCCAAATGCAGCGTTTCCTCACACTGGCCTTGAGCTGCATAAAAGCAGGACCTATGCTCTCTTTCCAATACGTCTGACAAGAAGTTGCTCCTTACATGACCTCCAGTGTTAAGTCACCAATATTTTACGTTGTTCTGACCACCTTTCCCCTCGTCTTCAGGGCTTCCTGTATGAGCTGGACAAGGTGAGCTCGCCGCGAGACAACACTCATTGTTTATCTGAATGTAGGGTTTTGTTCCAAATGTGATCTCGTGTCTCTGACAGCAAGTGAAAATGACCGAGAGGTACATCAGACGGCTGGAATTCCACCTCAGCAAGGTAGTGCGCCGTAGCTCGACGATCGTCATGCCAAGGAATCACGATAAGCGTGATTCCAGCGTGCTCCTCTCCCTCAGATCGAGGAGCTGTACGAGGCCTACTGCCTGCAGAGGAGGCTCCGGGACGGAGCCGACAAGATGGTTAAAGCGTACATGGTGTCCTCAGGCAGCAAGGAGGCGAGGGAGTGTCTGGCAGAGGCCAACAAAGGGTACAAGGAGTACACAGAGGTGAGCGCCGATTGGACGTGTGGTGACATATGGCGAAGAAGATGCCAAGTGTTGGGGGGATTAAAACGGGGGGAATAACACAGGGAATCTGACAGGGATTACCCTACTGTATCTGTCAACAAGGCTATAGGTCGCACTTCTAGGCCAACCTGAATAATCCCCAGGCACACATACATGCCCCCCTCAGCCATAACACAGTTTGCTGAAATACCTCATTGGTGTGTGTGTGTGTGTGTGTTTGTGTGTTAATCTGCACATGCTAATTTCCTGCAGAACATGTGCGTGTTGGAGAGCGAGATGGAGAACCAGCTTGGGGAGTTCCACATCAAGATGAAGGGTGAGGATGATGCCCAGCCCGTGGCCACAGATAATGAATGAATGAATGAATGAATGAATGAATGAATGAATGAATGCACGCTGGATTACATCCACACACATTCGCACACCGAGCTACCATGCAAATCGCTAATCAGGCCAATGCAAGCAACTGGACACACACACACATGCATTGGTTCTGTCCACTTTTATTTCATTGATTGGCATTAAAACCTTCATGGGTTTACGTCATGGACGCAGCCCATGTTTCACCTCCACTGTATTGTTATTTTTTTATTTTATCAATTTGACCGCTCAGCTTTTTTTTTTCTTTTACGCTGATGGCCAGGAGCTCCGTCTCTGAAAATTGGCTCCTCATTTGTTTTCCAGGTCTTGCTGGATTTGCTCGATTGTGCGCCGGCGACCAGTATGAGGTTAGTGAAGTCGTTGTGGCTCTAACTGTGAGGCAAGCAAAAGGAATGAAAGGATGAAAAAAGTTTGTGTGTGTGTGTTTGTGTGCGTGCGTGCCATGATCAGATCTTCATGAAGTACGGCCGGCAGCGGTGGAAGCTGAGGGGGAGGATAGAGATCAACGGCAAGCAGGTGTGGGACAGCGAGGAGATGGCGTTCCTGCCGCTCATCAACGAGTTCCTGTCCGTCAAGGTCGGTCCCTACATCGATCATCTCACCGTCCCTGCGGAGAAATTCTACAATTTATTATGACAAGCGGATAATACACAGGATGCAGTACTTACACAGTACTCCTGTTGGGATCATCCCATATTTATTGAATTCTTTAATTCCTGTGTTTCCTAGGTAACTGAGCTGAAGGGTTTAACCAATCACGTGGTTGTCGGGAGCGTTTCCTGCGAGGCCAAGGACTTGTTCGCTGCACTGCCCCAGACAGTCGCCGTGGACATCAACGACCTCGGCACCATAAAGCTAAGCCTGGAGGTCACCTGGAAGTGAGTTCGGCCGACGGGTCGTTTTGCACGATTCGATTCCAGGGATGATGTTTTCTCACTGTCTGACGCCGTTTCCTACCCAACTTCTCAGTCCATTCGACAAAGACGACCAGGGATCGGTGGCGAGCACCGTGCACAAGGCTCCGACCGTCAACAAGAGGTTTTCCACCATCTTCAACCAGAGTCCGCCGGACACGCCGTCCCTGCGGGAACAAGCCTTCTACGTGAGTCCTACCAGCGTGTTCCAGGCTAAACGCAGGAAACACAAAGAAACAAAGAGCTTTCTAGCAGGGTTGTCCTTTCCTGGGGTTGGTTTAGAGAAGGGGAACATCAACCTCCTGTCCAGGGGAGGGTCTGAGCAAAGCGCAGATGCTGGTCAGGCACCTTTTACTAGCAAATGAGCTCGGGTGGTCAAAAAAGAGATCGTTTCATAGTCCGTATTTAAACATGGTGTAAGAAATACAGAGGTACCTTGACTTCTGAGTGCATTAACTTGGGAGTTTTTCAAGATCTGAGTTTGGAGTGAGCGGAATGAGCGTTTGACACCCACGTGGCTGTCGGTAAAGTTGCGTTTAAGACAGTGGGATGTGACACCGGTCGCGAGGTAGCCCAGAGAATCAAGGAAAAATACAAGCAAGGTTGTGAACACGTGCATGAAGAGATTGAGAAGTTGTTGTCGGTGAGATACAGTGACGGAGAGCATCATCTGTGAGAAAGCAGGAGACATTTACGGAGATTTGTTGCAGCAGTTGGCTGGGATGTCAATGGAAGAAGCGTCTGAAGAGTCCCTCAAAGTCAGTTGGGGACGGTTTTATTTATTTACAGATTTGTCATTTATAAAGTACATTATTCTTGTTTAAAGAAACACACAACAAAACCAGGGGTCTGGAACAGATGACTAGAATTTCAGGTCATTTTCACTGGGAAATTTTGAAATTTGAGCAAATCCAGTTACGAGCTCGGTCACGGAAGCTATTCAACTGCGGAAAGGTGGTTGAAGTCGCCAGAGTCCACCCCGGACTGTACCATCTGAAGTGAAATTCTCGTCTCGTCTCTAATGACCCGCTTCCCGTCTGCTCCACCCGGCCGCCGCCTCAAACGCAGTCCCTGCCTCGGAATCTGACGAGGCGGCAGCACTGGCCCCTGCTGGACATCTTCAGGGACACCATTAGCCAGAGCTGCTCCTGCAGCGACAAGTCACCCTCCGCTGTAAGTCACGGCGGGCTAGTTTAGCGCTAGCGCCGTCGGCATAGCGCGCCGGCGACCCTGAGCTGTTGCCATTTCAGAAGTCGTGCACGCCACATTCCACTAATTGGAATTTGAAATTTGCTGCTGCACGACTCTGTCTATGGGGACGTTTGAATATGTGATTGATCATCCTTGGATGTGAATCCCTGACCCTCCTCTTCTTCCCTGATGTGGTGTATGCTAATCAGTCTTGTGCAACCAGTAGGACCAGATCATCCATCTGATTATCCCTTTGAGATGCACGGCCAGTAGAAATGCGCCTGGTCTGCAGAAACTCCCGTGTCGCGGGAACATTGTGTTTTAGTTTTTAGCATTCATTTCCATTGGTAAATGCGGTCAATAGTAAAAGGTTGCTTTTGCACCTTCCTGTTTCCAAGCGCTTTACACAAGATAGCGTTAGGTGCTAACCGGCCACAGCTGGACGACACAAACCACTGAGCCAGCAGCGTCTCTCTGTCATTCATTTTCTGCTCGGTGCAGCCCGCATCTCCAAAATATTTCAACCAAACTCGAACCCAAGACACAGGAAATAACCCAATAGGTTAACGAACCGCAAAAACATCCAGGATAACTTCCCTTAGTAGTGCAATTGTTTATATGAAAATATGGAGATACTGGCGCTGAACCCCCGTTCCTCTTTCAGAACATGCTCCAACGGCGCGAGGAGCTGGAGAACGGGACGGCGTGGTCCAATTCGTCCGAGTCCTCTGACGACTCCTCCAGCCCTCAGCTGTCGGCGGGAGGTCTGCACGGCTCCGTGCACCACACGGTAACACACACACACACAGTTCTGGTCCGGCACCGGATCATCTTTTCAGTTCTGATAAAAACCTCAAGGTGTGTTTGTTGAAATGGTGGCGGTGACTCTTCACCTCTGTCCGCAGGGGAAGGTGATGATCCCGGAGATGAGACTTGCAGGAGCGGGAGGCTCCTCTCCGCTGTCTCCTGCCTCGTTCTCAAACAGAGACAGCGCCGTCTTGACCGCAAACTCCAGTCACCGAGCCGGCGAGGCGCCAGACGCCTCCAGATACCCGGCCGACAGCAGCAGGTGTGTCCGTCGCCCCGGCTGTGAGAACTGGCGCCGCACGTCCCGTCTGTTTTGCTGACATTGTGTGAAAAATGAGTCTAAATGAACCCGTGTCTGCATTGTCCTCCAGGGAGGAGGGAGAGGCCGCGTCCACGAATGACCAGCCAGGAGCCGAGAGAGTGGCCGTTGGGGATAAATCCCAGAATTCCGTGACTAACAGCCACGGCTCGTGCAGGTACTCGCGCTCGCTGAGCCACATCAGCGAAAGCAGTGCAGACGGCGTGGTGGTGGCGGACAGTTCGGCGGGGAAACCGGCAAAGGGCATCTCCCTCGGCTCTGGGATCTCCCTCAGTGACATAGAGATGGAAAAGGCCGACGTTCCCCTCCATGAATCCACCTCTGTTTCCATGGACACCGCCGATATCACGGGTCAACGGCCGATCGAGGAGCAGACGGACGAGCTGAGCGACGCCCCGACCTGCCCCAGGACTGAAACAGGGGATGCCAACGTCCCATCTGAGGGCGAGAGCAATGTCCAGTTGGAGGACGAAGACGGGACGTACGTGGCTCGCCGGGTGTCGGTGGAGGAGGAGAAGGCAGACGGGCCGAGCGGGGAGGCGGAGAGCGGGCTGGAGGACGCCCTGGCGGCCGTGGTGTCCTCTCTGGACGATTACCGAGGCCAGTTCCCGGAGTTACAGCTGCTGGAGCAAGAGCTGAAGCTGCTCCAGGTTACCTTGAAAGTGAGGGGGAACTTTGATCTCTACACCTGGAACCAGGTTCTAACTGTACATATGATTGATGTGTGTGTGTGTGTGTGTGTGTGTGTGTGTGTGTGTGTGTGTGTGTGTGTGTGTGTGTGTGTGTGTGTGTGTGCCCAGGGCGGCAGGCACAGTCGATCCCCCAGCATGGTCAGCCTCACGGTGGAAACAGCTCTGGGCAGTTTCGACTTCCTCAACGCCTCGGATGGCGAGGAGGAGGAGGAGGAGCGGGCGGAGAGGAGGTGCAGAAATGGCAGGTCAGTGCCGATGAATGAACCAATCAGCAATCACCCCCGTCACAACGTCCTTCTATCCCGACAAAAAGAAACACCTTAAATCACAAAAGTAATTTTATCCTTACCTTAAAGCTCAAGTGGTATGTAATATAAAGGGTGAGGGTTGTCATTGTGGTATTTTGCTTCCACCTAGTGGAGAAGGGTCAAATTACCACAGATGAGAATATGAGAATAATCAAATTTAGGTTCCTCTCTGTGTGCCTGTGAGTCTCCATGTTCTCCTCTAATTTCCTCCCGCAAACCAAACACATGCGGGAGGTTCATTGGAGACCCCTCATTGTCCAGACGTGTGACTGATCAGCGGTGTAGAGGGTCAGCAGTCCAGAGCAACGGGGAGTTTGATGTGGAAAAGAGATAAAGAAACAAGTGCACACCTGATTTGAAAGGATGGAGAGAAATGGGGTGGTTAAAGAGTGTGAAAGGAGAGGTGGATGAGACGGAGGTGAGAGCAGCCACAGTGTCTGGTTTGGAGACACTGAGAGGACAGGAAGCTAAAGCTGGAGGCAGATGATATGGGTGTGGAGACCCCTGAAGGCAACAGCCCAAAGGAGGAGAAGAAGAAGAGGAAACCCTCAGTTTCCATTTCTCTGTGCAGCAAAAACTTGCTCAGCTACCCTTGACACATCCTGCTTTTGTTTCAGCTGATTAAATTACACCTAATTTAACAAAATCTCATTTTACACCAACCTTTTTTCAGCCATTTCTACTTTTAATGAACTCCATCCAACACAGAGAGTCAGTGATCATCTTCTTCCTGCCGTCATGGAGGCCCCTCAGGAGGGCAACGTCACCGCATTCCCCGCAACGGCCGCAACACACAAATTGTTCTCTCTTTTTAAAACAAGCCCAAGTCAAAAGCAGGCAAAAGTCCCCCTCCTGTCAGACTCAGACTCAGATGATGGTCTTGTGTGTAAAAGTCTTCATGCCCTCTCCCTGTGCAGGTCTCTGCAGGACAGAGGCCGGGACAGCCCCACCTCCCCGACCTCCCCCGGCTCGCCCCTCACCACAGGCTGTGTGGCTCTGGACTGCGCCCTGGTGGTCCACCTCAAGAACTGCAGTGCACAGCTCCTGGTAGGGAGGCACTTTTTCAGGTTTTTTGCTAATGCACTAAAATGACATGCATAGCACAAAAAAAAGTCAACTGACGCAAAGAGTGCAAAACCGTCTCAAGTCTGCAAAACTTTTTTTTTGCTTTACACTCATTTTGCAATTTGAAATGGCACTTTTTAAATGTACTGAACACGGTTCTCTGCATGAGACACCACACAAAGTCCCAGGTTTGCCATTTCAAAATGCTGCAATTAAAAATAGCACTACATGTTGCGGGTTCGGTCAGCGCTAAAAGACCACAGATGAGCATCTTTTTACAACAACAATGAAAAAAATTTGTCCAAGAATTGATGTATGCAATTATTTTACAATCAGAAGGTAACAATGTGTTTTGGTGGAAAATGAAAAAATAAATGTTTCACCAGCATCGGCAAATATATTCTGTGCGTGTGGACAATCTGAAAAGTCCTCAATTTGAACTCTTTTATTGTTATCCCAAAGCACACTGGAGAAAAGAGTGCTTCTCTTTAAGCCCAACAGGGTGAAGTTGGTTCGTTTTTAGTGCATTTGGCATTCAGTGCAAAAGTTTGATTTTGATAATGCTTTATGTAGTTTTGGCTGCAGTGCTTCATTTTGTAGAATATGTTATAATATTTTAAGAAATATTTGTGTTTTAGCAATTGGGAAAAGAAAAACCGCGGGAGGTCCTGTTCCGAACCAGTCAAGGACTTTTGATGTAATCATACTGCTTTTTACTATACGCATTGCCTATTTCTTATCGGCCAATTAGTGGATTTTTCATGCATCATCCACCTTGGGTCTTAAAACATGTGGTTGATGAGGTGGAAAAGCGTCCCTGGAGGTAATGGGCCTTTCTGTCCCCAGAACTTGGGCATGTACGGCCCCTTGCGCTGCAGGGAAATGTACGCCCTGGACAAACTCCTGCGGGAGGCTCGCGTCGTGGAACTCGTCAGACGCGCCATCAAGGAAGACCTGGGGAGCTTCAAGCACCCGGCCGAAGGTACGCCATACCCCAAAACCTCCCCGTCAGAAGCAATGCAAACCGCAGGGATTGTAACACCTAGTCCTTTCATTGGATCTTCACAGTGGTGCCGCAGCTGGAGATGTGCACGGGCGCCGCTTCCCTGTGGCGGCGCTGTGTAGAGCGGGGCAGTGTGTACAGCGTCCCCGTGGAGAATTTCCTGGAGGCGCTGTCTGCAGCCCACTCCGACGTCCTGCCCGACAGGGCGCGGGAAATGGCCGACGCCGGTACGAGAATGCGCACATGCAAGTTTCGCAGATGTGTGTTCGGTGAGATCACCGGGTGTTCTCCTTTGCTCGTGCAGTATTCCTACGTCTGGCCGAGCGACTGCTGGCTCAGCGGTTGCCGAGACGATGCGGCAGCGGGGACAAACCGTCGCTGACGTTGTTCCAGTTCTGGAGTTACCTGGAAGCTAACGGGGTCACCGATATGGAGCGGCACGTCGCTGATGTGGCAGAAGAAGGTACGGCTCTTCTTCCTCTGCAGGCAAATCTGTCGCTCAGTGATAACGGCAGTCTCCTCCTCCGCCTCGCAGTGTGGCTGGTGGAGAGCCTGGCGTCGTGTGACCAGGATATGGTAGTCAACACTCTGCGCCGACCCCTGGAGAGCAGCCTGAGGAGAGACGGTCTCCACGCCGTGGCCAAACTGCTGAAGGACCCCAGAGGCAAAGTGACGGCCTCGGCCAGCTCTGTGCTGAGAAGCCTGGCCGCCCAGCCCAGACACCGGGAGCAGGTGATTGCACCATTTCATTCAGATTAAAAACATCTAACATGCAGATGTTCATCACCCGTGAAGGTTTTCTGTCCATTCTGGGGACGACTGGTTAGTCAGAGATGGATCGGGCTGATTTCTTGGTGCAACGGTGGAAGGCGATCTGGTTCTGGGTAGGAGCACTTGTGCCACGGGAAATCAGGAAACCGTCATACACGTCTCCAGGATTCATCCATTCATTATCTCTAACAATTATCCTGCTATCAGAGCTGCGGCAGGGCTGGAGCACTGGAGCAGTGATTGGGTGAGAGGTCAATCTGGACCCCCCAATCACAGGTACACATATAGGCATACAACCATTTATTAGTTTTATAGAGACAACCATTCACCCTGTCATTAACAAATTATAGAGATACATAAAACCATACACTCTCATTTTCAGATCATATAGATGAACAAACATTCACTCTTTCTTTCACATGCCATATGGAGAAATTCAACCATTCACACATCATATAGACATAGAGGCACTCACCCTGTCATTCAAGTCAAGAGAGGACTTTTCACCCTCTCATTCCTACGTCTTATAGAGACCTACAACCACCCTTTCACATTTCCTATAGACATTCAACAAATCACTCGTTCACGTCATAGAGACGAAGGTTCACCCTGTCATTCCCATGTAATATAGAGACATATAGCCACTTACTCTTTCTTTCACGTTAAATGGAGAAATTCAACCATTCACCCTCTCATTCACATATATAGAAACATACAAGTATTCCCCCTCCCATTCACATGTCTGGACAGTTCAGGGTCTCCAGTGAACCTCTGGTATGTGTTTGGACTGTGGGAGGAACCCGTAGAAACCTGAGGAATCCCACGCAGACACAGGGAGAACATGGAGAGTCCACACAGAAAGACCCCCTGTGGGAATCCAACCAGGGACCTTCTGGCTGTGAGGTGGAAACGCTAGCTGCTGTGTCAACCACAGCTCCAGTGTGCTGCCCCATCCTCAAGTCTGACAATCCAATGTGGTTTCTTCCATTGTTTGTTCTCTTCTGAGAACAGGCTTCTTCTGGGGGGTTGTCTGTTTGGACAGCTGCTTGCAGTGACTTGTTTGGACGCTCTGGGATCAGAGATTAATCCTGCGCAAATTCCCAGGCTTGAACTAAGCCTCTTCCTCTCATCCTGAAGACATTAATTAATAAGAGGGTACCGTCTTGGAAGGGAGGCGACAGCTGAGGACCGCTGTGCGACTGCGGGGGCGCGCCCTCCATCCCTGCCGCAGACCTTCTGACTTTTTCACGGGGACAAAAAGCCAGACTTTGCGTGTTCCTGGCAAGTTCTCCACGGGTCTCACCGCGGGGTCGGATTGCGCCAATCTCCGAGCTCCCTGACGGCCCAGTTACCTTCCTGGCATGCTAGCTGGCTTTTTGAATCCACTTTACCACGGTGACATGAGACAAAATAATAATCAAGTGCACATTAACTGTACGTGGGTGAATGCGATCCTGGAGGTGATGAACAGGTTGTGCAAGTGGAGATGGTTTGCTATATAGAGCCAATCTGAGGGTCTTCAACCGTCCAGCTCCGAGGTGCCGCCTCCAGCTTCTGGCCAATGGACTTTTAGCAGAGCTTTCGCAAAAGGGAATTCACACTGTGTGTGCGTGTGTGTGTGGGTGTGCGTGTGTGTTTGAAATCGCACACCCACTGTTGAAAGCCCGGCCACAGTGCCAAAAAATTACTTAACATTCAGGAACCGGCCAAGAACAAGGAAGGGAAGCTCTAACTTTTACCACAGCAACCCTGCAACTTTCAATCTGTTCTCCTCAGGCTCTGGTTTGCTGTCTGGAGCTGCTGGAGGACGAGAACGTGGACACTCGAGTGTGTGGGTGCAAGGCCTTAGCTTGTCTCAAGGTACATCACTGACTTGCATATGGGTATTAAGTAGATATCTCTCGATCCAGCACCTCCATGAGTTTGCTTCCTGTGTCCTCCAGGCCAAAGAGAGCATCGACCAGTTGGTGTATCTCTGTCAGACCGACAAGGACGAGGTCCGAGATGCAGCCAAACAAGCTCTACTCGTCCTCGGTAATGAGAACAGTCAAAATAAAGTAGTTCTTTGTGTGAGGAAACCTTCAGCAGGTGCTGCGCTGACCCCTCCCCTCCTGCTTTCTGTGCTTTTGTGATCTTTCCTTTTTCATTATCAAATAGTTGA
The DNA here is from genome assembly GCF_037954325.1 of Fistularia commersonii. NCBI lineage: Eukaryota > Metazoa > Chordata > Actinopteri > Syngnathiformes > Fistulariidae > Fistularia > Fistularia commersonii. The sequence continues at coordinate 12,094,767 of NC_141300.1, read as the reverse complement.
AACCCAGGACTGACTTAGGACAAGAAAATAGAAATACATATAAAATATCAGTTTCTATCAGTTGTCAGTTATTTTATATATCAGTTGTTTTTCTCAAACAATACAATGGTCACAAAATACTTTTTCTACTAGTGTTCAGAAACTATAATACAAAAATTAAATAAAATTTTATTAGAATTTAATTCTATAATATTGTAAAATAATTTTATTGATAAAAATTTAATTTCTATATATTCTTCATTTCTGGATGTTTTTCCCTTAAATAATAGTCACTCAACAACAAATATTATAAAACAAATTAAAACCATTTTTTTAAAGGACAACGTGCGTTCAGGGAATCCACAAAATTTCTCCTCTTTAGTGCGCTTCTTTTTTTTTCTTTGAGGAAAAAAAATAACTAAATAAATAAAAATGAATGAAAAATGAAATAAAATTAAATTTAATAACAAACAACTGGGGAAAATATAATAAAATAATAAACCATAATCCCCAAAGTCTTCAGCTAAATAAAGAAACCCAGCTGTTTTGCTAACAGGATTTTGTCGAATGACAATATCGTGTTCTTTTTTTTTTTTTTTTTTTTTTTTCATTTTAATGCGATTCGCCTGTTACTTTGACGACACTTGCCGACACGTGATAATATCTTGCGTTGTTATCACGTGGACCTGATGTGACCCAAGTCCTTTCCACCCCCAGGCCTCACACATACTTGACCGCGACCAATGCTATTTTCCCTGAAGGTGATTGATGTCCTCATGCTGTCATTCCTCTTGACTGTTTGCTCTTCTTCCCCGTGGGGAGCAGGTGAGGAGGGGAAGATGGCCCACAGGCACGTGGAGATGTCTCAGGATGGCATACCACGGCTCTTCGCCCCCGGGAGCATGGCCAGCACAGCGTTCTGACTCCGCTGCACCGGATACACAGTACGAATGCCGTGTTTTTTGACAGAACTTAAAAATCATGGTGGACATTTACGGTCTGCAGTTCCTTTGCCCCCCATCCTCCCCCGCCGCTATGCCTGAACACACATGCACTGTATAACACGGAGTGCATACACTGTTGCTGACGTCCACGCAGACGCTCACCCAAACGCCTCCCAGCCACTGGAGGAGCACGCCACTTCGCCTGTATGGACTCGTGTAAGCTACTTTTGAGGATGTAGAACGAGAGCAGACTTGGACTGAAGGAATCCATCATTTCCAAGTTAGTGTGAGTGTGAAGAGCTATTTAAGACCTCCTGTCATCTAATTGCTGTTTTTCCCCAAAGTCTACAAGTGCCAAAAAAATTATTTTTAGTTTCTTATACTTTTATGTCAATGTTTTAATCCTTTTGAGTGTCTTGAAAACACTGTGTTGTATTGTGCGCCGCCGCCGCGTACACTGTCATTGCACACAAGCTACTAATCCTAATGGGTATTTAAACACAAGCAAAAACCCCGGTCTATCTCAAGATGGGCTTTTCTCACTGCTGTTCATCCTGGAGTGTGTGTGTGTGTGTGTGTGTGTGTGTGTGTGTGTGTGTGTGTGTGTGTGTGTGTGTGTGTGTGTGTGTGTGTGTGTGTGTGTGTGGCTGCCTTCAGGGCTGCTCAGGTTCAATGACTCTCATCCGAAAATCCCAACGGGTTGAGTTCAAGTCCTAAATCAAGAAAGAACAGAAAACCTGCCACTCTTTCCACCCAACTGTCTTTTGCTGTTTTTTTTTTTTTTTATATATTGCTAAATGTTAGACTAAATTGACTCTTATTTATTCACCGGGCTAATGGCTCTGTACGGTAAACCGATCTTCGGAGCTCGGCCATCGAGGGACGATCTTTTGGCATGTTCTCTTTTTTTAAAAAAAAAAAAAACTCGTCTGATTTCAGCAAGCCGGGCTGTCGTGTAGTTTGGTGTCTGCTTAGTCTGGGAAATGAAGGCGTGTGGAGTGAAAGGCAAAATCCTTGGAAGGCAAAGGAAAGTATCCCGTTGCTATTAAGTGACTGATTTTGTAATTGTAGCCACCAGGTAATGATTATTATTTCCAAATAGATGCAAACGCTGACAAACTGTCCTTTTAGCCCATGTTATATTGTGAAGCCGCTTGAGTTTGTTGTCTTGCAGGGGATGGAGCTTGAAAATCATGAGTCCCTGGAGGTGTCTGTCTTGCACCGAATTCCAAAAACACTATGTTTAACCTGTGCCATGGATTTCTGTTCAAATTTGCAGACAGTTCTGTGACGAGAGTGACCTGAGCACTCCAGTGCCTTTTACACGCTTCCATTTAAGACATAGGTTCTATGGAGCAATGGCGGTTATGATGCTGCCGGAATCCCAGCATCTGGATTGGAATCTGATTTCAGTTCCGTTTTAACAAATAAACTTATTTTATTGTATTCCAAGCATGAAGAACCGAGTATATCTGCTGAATAGGGGGAGGAAGTCTGCATGCCTGTCTTCACCGGCTCAAACGCAACTATACTTTTATTCGCCTGGGACGCCTCCACTCCTGAGACACCTTTTGTGTTCTTCAGGGAAATGGAAGACCAGTTTGAGTGCTTGGCGCACCTCTGCTGCAGGCCGCATGTTGAGTAATAACTCTTAAACATCGACGGCCAAAGCATTTTCACATGCATTTGTTAATGTTTCGCCCAAAGCAGACTCAAACCGATTTTCTCACCCAGGCCTGAGCGAGGCTGCACCAATGGCTTAGTGTCTGACTCTCATACTAATTGAAATATCTTAGCAAAACATTCAGCGCTGTGGATTTTAATGCCACATTCTCCTCGGTATGTTAAACGGAGGTCTATGCTGAGTGGATCCAGGGCAGAACCTCAATTAGATGATGCCAGAACAGCACACAAGGACACTCCCAGGTAGAGGTATTACATTGATTAGAAAAGTAGCTGTGTGCTAAAGCATGCCTTTGTGAGGATGGAGGTGTTCTCACTGGGTTCGTGTAGAGATCCAACACTTTCTAATTTGAGTGGACAAATAGGAGGCGGCTTTCCGGGAGGCCACGGCCTGTTTCCTGCACTACATGTCGGCCCACATTGACAGAACAACAACCCACCAAGGTTCCTCTTGTTTGATATTTTGTGTCATCTACATAATCGCAGCCATTTCTGTAAAAGTGCTTTTTTTTCTACTTGGTCACCGTTTAATATGCTCTTCTCGGCCTATGTCTTTTTTTTTTTTCGGTCAGGAGAATCTGGCTCGTCTTGCACAACGTGCCAATCTGTTTCACTGTGAGTGACTGAGTAAACCGAGATGCATACTGTCTTACAGGACAAACTATACACACACACCTTGACATATAGTCAACATATAGTATAGTACAGAACTAACATAGTAATCTAAGATGTAAGGCTGTCTCTAAGCTTCCTATATTGTCGTACCCTCTTAATTGCTACGATTGGATGTTATGAAAGGAGATATTCTCTATTTATTTGTAAGACTGTATAAAAAGTGTATTTTCTTTCCCCCTTTCTATGGAGAAGCAGCGATCCGATGCCACACCTTTGCATTCATGAAGCATCTGACGGTGTTTAAGTGCCTGCAAGTTTGAAAGTGACAGCGATGCAATATTATGATATTGGACATAGATATGTAAAATGTGTATAGCTATTTTGTTGTAAAATATTTACAAACTATTAAAGACTTGTTTAATGACTGTCTGACGATGATGTGTGTTTGTTTCTGATTGGAAGTTTCTCACCCCTCCCAAAATGTATTTATTATTATTATTTGGCTTTCATGAAACCTTTAGGTATTTTTTGCCCTTCTTTAAAGTGTGCCTATTATTTAACATGCATGGTAGCGAAGGGTTCCTCAGGGTTCTCCCAGTCAAAAAACATGCAGGAGCTGAATGAAGTTTAGCCATAAAGTGTAGTAAAGTGTGCAGGTTACATTTAGCAACACATTGTAGCTTTAATTGTGTCGTGAGTAGGTAAAATTAAGCAATAGAGCATGAAATGAAAAACTACCCCAACATCCTCTGCCACAGTTGGCATCATTGTCCAATCTCCAGGGTAAATACACTTTATAAAACCAGTTTCTTTCTTTACACTTTCTCCTTTAGACATAATTCGTTATTTATATTTTCTTATTTAAAAACACAAACAAAAGTGGGGGGTGAAGGGCTGGAACAGATTAATCGCATTTCAATACATTTTAATGGGGAAATCTTAATAGAGTTACAAGCTTGGCCAAGGAACCAAATGAACTCGTAAGTCATTACTTATGAACACCCCCAATCACAAACAAATCTGCTAATTAGAGTTTTCCATCAGATTTTGAATCAAATAAGCCTCGATGTACGAACAAACTCGCGGGCTTTCCACCTTATAGCGTAGCGGCAGTCGTGTGTGCTGCTCTATTTACATTGTTTATCGCTGTATTCTGTTATTGTGCTTTTTTTCAGTACATTAGCCCTCATTACGCCTCCCAAAAAAGTTAAGATCGCTGGTGCAAGTGGTGTTGAGAAGGAATTCTGAATGACATTTGATCTGATGAAGTAAATACTAGCTGAACTTGCTGGCACTACGACGCGGCTAAGTCTACATCTGTACAATCCTTCAATCTTTGTACTTAAGACCTTAAGACACTTTATAGTCTTGACTTGTGACTTTGACACTCTATAGTTTTATTTATATTTCTTATTCCCTTTTATACTGTTTATACAATTTCCCACTATTATTTATTATTGTTATGTTTTACTTGAAACTCTGGCACAACAACCTCCTTCGGAATAAATAAAGTTGTTCTTACTCTTATTCTTATCCTGAGGAACAAAGATGCGTTAAAGATGGCTGAAGGGGTGACTACGTTTATGAGTCAAAGGTCTTAAGTATTGGAAGAAGTAGAAAAGTGATTGTTAATTTGGATTAATGAGACAGCTTGCTGAAAAAAGCATTAGCGAGGGTTTTATTTATGCTGATTAAGCGAAGGAAACGCAGAATACAAGCGCTGGCAGGAAGAGAAAGAACACCCGAAATAGAAATAATTAAGGTTACCTTTAATTCATTTTGTGCCACAAATAAATCCATAAAGAAGTTTTTAAGAGTACTGAATATTTGGAGGGCTGGAGAACATGTCAATGGAATTAAGTAGGGGGAAAAAAAATCGATTCCGTTCAAAAACATTAATCACCTAAGCAGAGGCTCTACTGTAGCAGGCTGGATTCCATTTTTTATAATTCGATGAAAACACTCATACATTAAATACAAACCCAAAAAAATACATCCCGTTTTAAAGAAGTCAAACGTGTTTTTATCAATTTATTTTTTTGATGACTTTAATTTGTAGTTGGAGTTTGCACGTCTGGCAGCGGGCCTGGAGGACTGCTGGGATCAAACATTGGTTTAAATGTATTCCAACGGTGCGCCCCTCCTGGCCAATCAGGGTGCCTGCAGCAGATTCGACACCACCCCCCAGCGGCCGCACAGGCGCACTGAGCTCCCAACTGCCATTTTGTGGCAGGGGCTACTCTGTTAATGCGGGAGAGCGATTAAAACAAACTGCGAAGAAGCCGGCATTTTCTGTACAGCCTGACAAACTTTGTAGCGCAGACCCCGTGCTTTCGATCGAGTTAAGCGGGACGAATAAGCTGATAAACGGAGGTAAAGTATCACTACTTTTCTGCTCAGGGGGGAGTTTGCAGGATCTTTAATCGGCCTCTAGGTGTCACGATGGGGCTCTGGGTCCGGGCAGCTTGTGGGAGAGTGTTTGTCTCCCTCTATCGTTATCGAAAACCCCTCAAAATACGTTTAAATAGCCGTAGTACAAGTAAATATATAGGCGACGCGACCAATGTTACGCCTATGGAGATATCCCCGAGGATACGATACGAATACCTCGATGATTTGGTTGTACAGTTTAGGCCGAGGCGTCCATTTTCTCGCTTCTTTGTTTCCCGTCTTTACAGCCTTGACGACATGGAAACTGGCGGGTTTAAGTTATCTCCCGATAGCTAACGTTAGCTTGTTTGGCCATAAACACACGACTAGCGCAACGCGAACACTCCTACCACACACGAAATAAAAAATAACTGTGTCCTTGTATCCAGATAAACAACAAAGCTATCTTCGCTAATTTTATGTTAAACCGACTTCGAAGTGTCGTGAACACATATTTTATAGCGTTATTTGAGGTTAACGACGCGGCGAATAATGTTGACCGCTAGCTAGCAACGTTAGCTCAAGGCCTTCCACCAGCCCCGGTACCTGTAGCAGCGAAAACATCAAAGTTGCCACTTTACTGGACTATTTCGTATCTTCCCGATCGATTCGCACGAATCTAGCAAACGCTAGATGACCCTACGGGAGAAACGACCTGCACTGCCGAGAAAAGGGATGACGAGGCACTCGTAGCGAAAGAGTCCCTGCGATCATTGCGTCGTAAAAAAAAACAAACAACTCCAGTACTTGACTTTTAGCCAACAATCACAATCGTCCCTTTAAAACAGCCGTCGTTTTATAAATTTCCTTGTCATTACGTGTCGCGAAGCGGTTGTCGCCGTAGCCGTCGCCCGCTTGTCTCCTATGCTAAAGCCCCATGACCACGGGTATATATTTCAGCAGAGAGCTCCCTCTACGATTCGGCTTGGAGAGCTGCAAAAATACCGCTACATCAATTCTATGCAAGGAGGCAATAGTTTCTCTGCAGGGTAATTGTTATTCTTTGCCGTTTCAGAGCATCAGGTGAGGCCCGGTGACCCCAAGCCTCCCCTCCACAGGCCAAACATATTGGGGGGGTAGAAATTTATAACACATAACACCCTGAAAGTCAACTTGTACCCCGCTCGGTCGACAGTGTTTTGAAATAAACATGTCTCAAATGGTACAGATGTCTGTGACCGCATTTGTCAAAATGAGGTCAGGGCAAATTAATGGTTTACACCTCTAAAAACTGACTTTGGCCGTTGTTTCCTACGCGAGACATCAACATGAGGGTTGGTCCTTGAAACACTGACTGCAGACAAGAAGTACCATTTATTTCAACCTGATTTCAAAGTAGTGCCAAAAAGTTTTTGTGGTTAAATTGAATGGGCCAGTAGGCACTTAAAAACACATATTTATGAATTGACGGATAAAATAACCGTTTCAGGGGAGCGTGTCCAACTGCCTTTGTATGGCAGGCTAGTTTTAAATACTTGACAAGGACCTCTTCAGAAAAAGGCATATATCACAAAATTAATCTTCAAGAACATAATTTGTTGAACGTGAAATTTATTGTGTGAATGATATATTTTATCAAATATTTACTAGAGTGAACGTGCAGAGGGAGGCAGTCTTCCCAGAATAATATGTTCAAATATTTGCCTTTTCAATGTTCTTTATAGAACTCTAAGCAGTTCTTCCATTTCAGCCTGTCAGATAGTCAGAGCACTTTGTTTTTTGCAGCAACGAAAGACCTGGTGTCTGTGCATGTTAATATCCAGTAAAATATAGCAATTTCCTTGCCTCTCTCTGAACTTGGATCACTCTGCCTGGCTATAAGCTGCTACTGGTTAGCACAGATATAGCAGAAAAGCTGCATGAAGTCCTTAATGCTCATCTTAAATGTCTTGCTTCTGGTGGATCCTTTATTTCATTAAATAATGAATCTATTGATATGTTTAAATTTTAGTAATTGATGCCATTTCCTGCTTTGCTGTGTTGCTTCCTACCGATAAAATAGGCATGTTTAATTTGGAGCAAAGTGCTTCTGGGATACGGCTGAAGTGTGGCACTGTGTCCTGGTAGAATCACAAATATAGCTGCTGTCACATGGGATGTATTGCTGATGGATCTGGTGTTTTTCTTTTTGTGAGTTGACATGTTGAAATTAGCACGGCTGTTGCATAACGAATGTAAAGGAAGAAGGAATGTAGGGAGGAAGCTGAGACACATCCTCCCCTTGAAAATTGTACAAAGCATTCAAAACATTGACTGCCTCACAACGCTTAGCTTTTATGTAATGACCTACTAAATATATTTTTTATTTGTCAGTTCCTGCCCACCATGGACAGAGGGCCAACAGAGGGTGTTGGGGTAGTAGAGGTCCCAGCCAAAGACTTCCCCTCCATTCAGGCCGTCCACAGCCAGGATGCCATGGTGGCTGACCTCCTCCAACAAGCTGCAGAGGCTGGGGGTGTCGTTGAGGGACAGTCTGCGGTTGTCATGGAACAAGGTCGGTCTTTACGCATTTCAAACACATCCGATGGTTTGCCTGCCAGGCTGTGTGTTATGTTGGACCATACACTTACTACACGACTGCTGCCCTTTCTGCTCCTGATGAGATTTGTTCAGCACATGGACTGAAAGGCAATCTTAATGTAGAGGCATTTGTGGAAGCACTCCAGGGTTTTGTTTTTCTCACCAGTAGCATCCTGTCCCCTCAAAGCTCAGCTCCTCTGCTCACAGTCTTCTCCCCATTCTCATTAAAATACTTTCTGTTTGAAGAAAATGAAGACAGGATGCCAAAACAAATGCTGTCAGGCCTAAGGAATTGTGGCACTTTGGATAGCATGGATAAAGAGTTGCTCCCTAGTCAATAACATCAGGACTCAGGGGGGGCTGACTGGAGGTGGTGGGACAAATGCTGAAATGTCAAGGTTTTTGAAAAGATAAACTGATGACACAAACTATGGTTTAGAGTATCAGAAATTCTACATCATCAAGAAGTTTGTCTGGAAATATTTATAATCTTAGCCCTGCCAGCAGCAAATGAGGAAGAGTAGAAAAGTAGACATGCGCTCAATGACAGACTGCTTGCAAAAAATGTCCATTAGCCAGAAGAAAAAACAACATGTTTTATTTGATGTTGTATTTGTTTTATTCACCAAAAATTTTGTTTTTCAGGACATGGGGAGGGGATGGTAGCGGCCACCCAAGCCCAGCAGCAGCTGATGGAAGCTGGGGTGGGAGTTGGAGTGGAAGGTGGCACAGGAGTTGAAATGATGGTGATGGATTCCCTGGATCCCACGCTACTGCAGATGAAGACGGAGGTAATCTTGTTGTTAAATAGTTCCTTATGACAATGGTCCGTCTTCAGCTGAAGCAGACACAGCAAGGTCATCCCATTTCAGCTACATCTGAAGAAACAGCCCATTAAAACGAGGTTCATTTGCAGGTTATAAACGCAGCAGTTGGCGGATCATCGGCAGCTGTCGGTGTTGTTGGAGGGGTAGCAGGTGCACCTCACCAAGCAACTGTAACGACAGTGGACCAGACTCAAATCATCACTTTACAGGTTGTTTCTCTTTTCTGTCTTACTGCCCGTCTGCCTGTGCCCTCTTCATTTGTGCTGACTTTCATTCCCCTCCTCTCATGTTTGAGGTGGTAAACATGGAGGAGCAGGCAGCCCTCGGCCTGGGGGAGCTGCAGCTGGTCCAGGTGCCCGTTTCTGCCACTACTGTGGAGGCACTGCAGCAGGGCACCTACGTGGACACCACTGCTATGCCAAAAGATGGAGATCCAGTAATATGTCACACCCTGCCCCTGCCTGAAGGGTTCCAGGTATGCAAATAAAACCATCGTCTGCGACTCAGTCAACAAGCAATTTTGATCTATGCGATCGGTTCAGATAAGTCGGCCTTGAGTCGGTGCATAGAAAGCCATTATTGCCATCATTTCCGGAAACACGCCTCATTGTGTCCCATCACAAGTGCAGAATTTGAAGCGCATACATGACTCTAAAAGTAAGAGAACCTTATACGTGTTCTCAGGGAGAAAAGTGTTTCCCTGCTTCTCTGGTGGCCCACAGCATATCTGCGCGTGGTCTCCGTGATGTAATGAGTCCTGTCTTTGTCCTGACTTTAAATACCAGCTGTCCACTTGTGACTGGATAAGGTCTGGACTTTGACATTATCCTTTGTCGCAGATATTCAGACATGGAAGTCAGAATTTGACTCCGAAACGTTAAAGCAAAGTCCGCCGCGGTGAGAGACTGGTGTTGCTCTCTATCAGAACAGAGATGGACTTGATTTTCTTACCTTTAATGTCTCTCCTATCTTAAACTAAAAAATATTCCATCTGTGATTAAGGTGAAATGTTATTTCACCAAATTCCATCAATACATCGTGTTATTTTGACCAAATTTCAATATTTAATTCAAATGGGGCATCCTAAACAAAATCATTACTCTCGACTGAGCAGACAAAGAAATCAAAAACCCACTCATAGTCAAACTTGACATTGATATCACACACACACGTGTGTGTGTGTGTGTGTGTGTGTGTGTGTGTGTGTGTGTGTGTGTGTGTGTGTGTGTGTGTGTACACCCCTTGTCTCATGTTTGTCTCATGTTTATATATATATATATATATATATATATATATATATATATATATATATATATATATATATATATATACACACATACACTGTACACAGTGTGTATGTTTTCAAGTAAATTGTTACAATTGTATGCAATTTTTCTGTTTCATAATTACGACAAAACAAGTAAAAACGTGCTTTTGGCACCACTTTTCTTCGTCATCACCTCTCCAGAAAGCAACCAAACTCTGAGAAACAGACCAAGTATGTCTCTTAAATAGAATAGTAGACTAGATTATACTGTCGTTCTTTTTGTCACATAGGTTGTTAAGGTTGGTGCTAATGGAGAGGTGGAAACAGTGGAGCAGGAGGAAGAGGGAGGAGAGGCCCAGCCTGTGGAGGAGGAAGAGGAAGAGGAGGAGGTGGGGGATCAGATGTTGGAAGAAGGGGAGGAGGAAGCTATTCAACCTTCAAATGATGACCCCTCCTGGACTAAAGACCCGGACTACCAGCCTCTGACTGGAGCCGTTAAGAAAACCAAAAAGGCAAGGTTGCGGTGAAAACATTTCTTGGGTTACTGCTGGGCTGATTACTTATAGATAGACACGGAGTGTGTTAGGTTTACTGAAGAGCTGAAGTACTCATGTCTCTCTGGGTTTGTGTTCATGTAAAAGGATGTCCTCACTAGAAGTGTGCTGTTTCCTGTTAAGGTAGTAAAGCCCCTCGCTAAGTATCAAACAAAATTTCCAGTGTCCCATGATCCCACGGTACATTGAGTAAGACAGAGTCCTGAAAGTCTGGCGAGTCTGCAGGACGCTTACTAACATTGAAGGACTTGCTGTTCGTGCAGGGAAAAAAGAGTCGTCTCCGATATGCCGAGGAAGACAAGGATATGGACGTCAGTGTGTATGATTTTGAGGAGGAACAACAGGAGGGCCTCCTATCGGAGGTCAATGCTGAGAAAGTGGTGGGCAACATGAAGCCCCCGAAACCCACCAAGATCAAGAAGAAAGGTAAGATGCAATTATTGTGAGGGTGTGACGTTGATTTGAGACCATGGTTTAACATTTGAGATACATCTTGATCGAAACATTGCATAGGTTTCAGTATCAGCTCTGTTTTAAGTGTTCTGACTTGAAAGCAATGTGAGTAGTATTCACAACAAAACAAAATATATGTTGCCTTTAGGAGTAAAGAAGACATTCCAGTGTGAGCTGTGTAGCTACACGTGTCCTCGCCGTTCCAACCTGGATAGACACATGAAGAGTCACACAGACGAGAGGCCTCACAAGTGTCACCTTTGTGGACGAGCCTTTAGAACTGTCACCCTGCTAAGGAACCATCTCAACACACACACCGGTACACATGATGAGCATCTTCGATGGCGCTCGAGATTTGCCGTCGGCCTCGGCCTCCTCGCCTCTTATTATTATCTCTGTTTGGGCAGGGACTCGGCCGCACAAGTGCACAGACTGTGACATGGCATTTGTGACAAGTGGAGAGTTGGTGCGTCATCGTCGTTACAAGCATACACACGAGAAACCTTTCAAATGCTCCATGTGTGACTACGCCAGTGTGGAGGTAAGATGAGTGTGCTTCATGTGAAACTGCATAACGTTGTGAACTTGTAAAAAATAGTGTTAAAATAAGGAAAAATGAGTCTCTTTGGTGTTTGACTGTTTTTTTTTAAATAGTTTTTTTGGCTTGTTTTAAAGGTGAGCAAACTAAAGCGCCACATTCGTTCCCACACTGGCGAGCGTCCATTCCAGTGCAGTCTTTGCAGCTATGCCAGCAGAGACACGTACAAGCTCAAGAGACACATGAGGACACACTCAGGTAAAACTAAATACCCCGCTTTATCTGATTTGATGCCCGTTACTTGTCACCCCTTCTCAGCTAGTCAGTCCATACTGTTATTAATATTATTTCAAGTTAATCTGTATGGGTATGATTATTGAGTTACTTTTGAAGCGCTGGAATTAACCTGGGCTCATGGAAATCCTCCTCACAGGAGAAAAACCATACGAGTGTTACATCTGCCACGCCCGCTTCACCCAGAGTGGAACCATGAAGATGCACATTCTGCAGAAACACACGGAGAATGTGGCCAAATTCCACTGTCCACACTGTGATACTGTCATCGCCCGCAAGAGTGACTTAGGTATACACGCCCTCCACACACACTCACATCAAAATCATTACTGTATGAGTTCTCTGCTAGGATTCCGCCGCGTATATTTCCAGGTGTTCACCTTCGTAAGCAGCACTCTTTCATCGAGACCGGAAAGAAGTGCAGATACTGCGACGCAGTGTTCCATGAGCGCTACGCTCTGATCCAGCACCAGAAGTCACACAAGAATGAGAAGAGGTTCAAATGCGACATGTGTGACTACTGCTGCCGCCAGGTCTGGATTTCATTCGCTCATTCACTCATGTATACGCTCTCTCATGTTGCAGCACTCATCTGCTGCTAGTTCCCATTTTTTGCACAACAGTGATTTATAATTTTCAATACTTTAGTACGCTACCATTTTAACTTGTAATATTTATTACATAACTACCTTTACTGCACTGTCCGCCTGCTGTGGGAATTGAAATTTCCCCTTCGTGAAATGATTAAAGGTGCTATTCTATTCTATTAACATCAGCAATTATATTTGTGGGAGAAAGGGACACTTCAAATTATCATGGGAAATTCTCTCACAGCAGCGCAACAATTACAATGAATATGGGTATAAATATAAATAAATGAGACAATTAAAAGGACAGAGACATCAACAAGGATAAAAATTGACAACATATCATATTTTTCCTTGCCAAGAGCTACAGATGGACATTTTTTCTATATCCTATGTGTTTCAGATGTTTGGTGTATTTTTATCGCCACACAATTAATACATTCTTGTGGGAAAAGGTGGCATATTCATATCCATTCACTTGGGGAAAACCTTCTCTCTCTCTCTCTTTTTTTTTTTTTTTTTTTTTTTTTTTTTTTTTTTTTTTTAATAATGAAAGCCTGTATAAAACTGCTTTTATCGATTGGTCTGTTGCTGTGGACAGGAGCGCCACATGGTGATGCACCGTCGAACCCACACTGGAGAGAAGCCCTACGCCTGCAGCCAGTGTGAGAAGACCTTCAGACAGAAGCAGCTGCTGGACATGCACTTCAAACGCTACCACGATCCAAACTTTGTCCCCACCGCCTTTGTCTGCCCCAAATGTAGCAAGACCTTCACTCGGAGGGTAACCACGCCTGACTTCATTTCGCTCTGTCTCTCACACACACAAGTGCACCACACACACTCATCAGCATGGGCCATTATCCTGTAAGAATCCAAAGACAACTGACGGTTTGTGCTTGTAGAACACCATGGCACGCCACGCTGAAAACTGCAGTGGTGAAGTGGAAGATGCAGAAAATGGCGCTCCGGCCCCCAAGAAAGGGAGGAGAGGAAGGAAGAGGAAGATGAGGAGCAGGAGAGATGACGATGACGACGACAGTGGTGAGAATTAGATTTTTTTTGTTTGAAGAAGCACATCCGGCCTCTCCCGGTTTAACTGTTGAGTCTGTCGTTTTTAGAGGATGAACATATTGAACCAGAGGAGGAGGAAGAGGAGGAGGAGGAGGAGGAAGAGGAGGCCGAGGCTGAGGACGACTTGCTACTACAAGAGGAGGACGAGTCAGAAACTATGGAACTGGATCAGGCCCCTGCAGCCATCCCAGTTCCAGCCCCTGATGAACCGCCGGTGAAAAGGAAACGAGGCAGACCTCCAAAGAACGCCCCGAAGCCACCGGCAACAAGCAAGCCAGTCAGGGGGGCTGCCAAGAACTCTACTTCTGGTGAGGATGGGCTCCATTTCAAATGAAAACAAGAAAAAACAAGATGCCAACATTTTCCCCCACAGTTTCTTTGGCATCATTGTTACTTCTTTCCTACAGATCACGAATATCAGTGGGTGAAAAAAGCAGTCACGCAGTCATGTGACTGGAACTCTATTCCACCTGTTGATTAGTGCTATTGCTAAGCCGCTAAAAAGCCTGTCCATCTTCATCATGCATTTATTTGTCTCAAATGTTTGCAAAGAAATCTTGCAGAATTGTGAATCATCACGTGCATCTACTTCCTTATATATTTGCACTTTTGGTGAAAACACCCACACCAGATGCAGGGCTGTCCTAGGTTATCAATTTCTACTCTGCAGCTGAGAAGAGTGAAGTCTTCCGATCACTCGCGGACAATAAGTTTGAGTCCAGCTTCCTGAATGAACACCGCCGTGTCTCCTCATGTGTTGCAGCAGCTGCCATCATTCAGGTGGAGGATGAGAGCACCGGAGCTGTGGAGAACATCATTGTGAAGAAGGAGGAGGGCGATGCCTCTGCTGTTGTGCCTCTGGATCAAGGCGTGGCACTTGCAGTGGAGGGAGTGGGGCTGGACAGGGAAGGGGTGGAAACTGTTGAGTTGGCGGTGAATGAAGAAGCCGTGGCTGCCGCCAACGGAGACCTGACACCTGAGATGATCCTCAGCATGATGGACCGGTGAACACAACATGCGGCCTCACATGTAATCGAAACTAGCAGATACAGTTTAACATTTTTTCATCCTTTGCCTGCACGTCATATTCCATCAGTTTTTTTTTTTTTGTTGTTGTTTTTTTTTTTTACTTTTTACTTTTAAGAGGCAGATTTCTTTTTTGGCTTCTTTGAAATGAGATGCAAAAGAAGGGAAGCCGCCAGTAGATTGATCTGCATACCGATAATTTCAAATTTCTCACACGGGACACGACTGCACCGTACACACACGCTGTCAGAGGTCACAGCTGACTGCTCTCTGTGCCGCTTCTTGTTTACTTTGAATGTGCTGCGAATGAATGGTGTCCTTTGCTACTTGTCCCTCCTTGATGCTTCATCCTTGCAAAATGTCCAACTTCATACACATTACATTACATTACATTTGGCAGACGCTTTTATCCAAAGCGACTTACAATAGAGGACATAGGGACTGCAAATACACGAGACTTGTAATGCTCAAACAAAAAAAAAGGTACACTGCAAGTGGCTCTGCCTGAAAGAGACATTGCTGCCTGTGTTTCATTGGTTTTGGTATTTTTTTTTTAAATTCCAAACCTTTTATGTTTAAAAAAATGTCTAAACGTGGTCTTCCCTCATTCAGACGTGAGGAGTGGTACTTGGGTATGCGACAGAGGCACCGCCAGTCCTGCTTTTAGGATCTGTAAGTTATTTTTCCCCTCGGAATCTCTTTCGACCAGACCATGTACATGAGGATAGATCTTACTGATCCTGCTCTATCTACACACATAAACCGTTTTTTTTTTCCAGATGTGACCTGTGGTCATTGATAACGCTCAGTATTTCTCTGAGCTGTGGTTGACAGACAGACATGCTTTGCCTCACTAAAACAGACCCTCCTATTTTGTTTTTGTTTCCTTCGGCCATCGATGTGACTTGAACATTCCAAATAGTTGAATTTGTGATAGAATCATGTTTTAATAAGAATCATCTCAGCAGAAAGTCGGCCCTGCTCGACAGCGGACGGAGGAATGGAGATCAATTTGTTCACGAGTGTGTGATAAACGGCGTGGCGCAGGATGTAGAGCAAACGTCCTCGGAACCAAACATTCCTGGTTTGATTTCCGGCTCCTCTTAGTGTGTCGGAAGTGTTGTCGAGCAAGACACTGAACCCCGAACTGCTCCCCTGGCGCTGATGGATGGCAGCCTACTGCTCATGGTTCATCCATGATGAGTTAATTGCTGAGAACGAATTTCCCCACGAGGGATTAATAAAGCATCAAAAAAAAACAACAAAAAAAAAAATACACATCCTGTCATAATTAATGATCACCAGCCATGCTGGGTGGTTGGCCTGTAAATACACTTTTGTTTTCTAGTGATCCTTTTTAATGTTTTGGTTGTTTTTTTTTTTGTTAAAGGGGCCTGGTGTGGTGGTCAGCATTACATCTGGTGCTGCGAGCGCTGAGCACTAAACATGCCTCTCAAAGGTGAATCATGTTTGTCTCCCTTTTTAACCACACTGATTGTAGCTAATCGGCGTGGTTAATCGTCCACAGCCATCATCTGTTAGTTCCCTTAACCTGTTTTTTTCTCTTGGTGTTGACCGGTTCAGCTCATTAGTGCGACAGGCACTTTGATTATCGTTCCGTTTAATTTAATTTTGGGGCCAAACAGTTAACTTGTAAGGAGAAAAGGTCCGCGGTGCCCTCACTAAATACTGTTCACCAAGCAAATGGTTTTAGATCATGCAGTTTTGTTTTCAAATCACCTCAATACCAATTTATAATGTGAATACAACTGGACATTATAGCTGTTACAAAACCATGTTCTATTTTGGAGCATCATTTGGATTAACCGGTGAGCGTTTAAGATACTAGCTCTCCCTCAAATGGAAATTTTGTTTGTCAAGAAGTTTTCTTTATCTTTGCCATCGATTTTTGACATGAAACTGTTGTCCTTAAGACCAAACACAATCCCAGAAAGCCTGCTTAAAATGAGATTTCGTCGAGTGAAGTCAACGTTGAAACTGCTTTTATGTTAGAACCGGTAACAAAAATCAATTATGGAAATCCAGGAAATGCGGGAAAGAGCAAAGTGTTTTGATATTTATGTTTTCTTATCCAGGTTCTGCAGATGAATGACTGGCGTCTGTTCTCACTGCAATGGCATCATCCTTTTGTGTGCAGATTGTCTATTTTTTAGATGAAACTGTTTTAAGATGAGTTTGAATCACAATTCCGCAATGAAGAGCGAGAGAGAACGTGTACACACCTTTGTCATGTCCTTTTTGAAGATACTGTACAAGCTGATGAATAATAAAACCATCCTTATAAGCTTCCATCTAGAATTGCGTTATGGTTGGCTGGGGTCTGAGGGTTACCGCTTGGTAACGCAATATGCCGAAATGGTAAATAAAATTTTAGAATAATCCGTACATTTATGTGCGTTTGCATCCGAATCTGAGTACTTTCAGAAATCTAAGTGGACGATATATGCATATGGATGTGATGTTTATTATTCATAGTAATAGATGGAAAAGCAGCTCGGGAAAAGCTTTTTTATAGCTGTTAGGGTTTTGTAGGGTTCAAACGTCAAAAGAATAACTGACATGCAGTTAAAGAGTAAAGGTCCTGAAAATCCCATTTAACATTGTCTGCACTTGGAAGAAAATGGATAAATTAACAATATTAGAAGGAGGTGTATGTATTCTATATAATCACTTACATACGTGACTACATCCCTCATGTAGTCACGTAACGCTTACTGGTTATTTCTGCATTTAAGTTATATTGAAGTTGACACTGTTAAAACACACATGTGTTTGCTATTGCATCATTGTTTTATTAAACATGACGAGACTCCTGAATTTTCAATTCGTTCACAGAATTATGTAAAATAGGATTAGAATATAATAAGGTAGATTTTAGGGGATTTTTCAGGGCAAAAACTACAAGGAAGGTGATTAGATGATATGTTTTTTGTTGTTAATGTCTAAGCTTTAAAAAATCCCTAGTTATTTCTTTGTGCGTTTTATTTTACATTGTATCGTTTTGACCACCAGGTGGCGCTATGTGCGTGCTGACGTGCATTGCTGCTTGGTTTTCTGTGGGAGAAGTTCTCAAAATGATCTCTCTTCTTGAAGGTCTCTACTGCAGACTCCCACCATTAAGGACAACGAAGGGTAATACTATAGGGGCCCGAAATGATTTACAATCTGAAACAATCCATCTCTGCTGCGGAGATACACAAATGGTCTTTCGAAATTAAGAAAATCATTAAAATAAAACATAACAACTACTCAGCAAACACTAGCACTATGTAAATAAACACGTTGGGGCCCTGCGGACCCCGATGAGGAATTTCAGCAGATATGGAATCAGAACTTTGACCTGCGCATTCTCACCACTCTGAAGAGTGAATGCAACATGAAGAAATGTGTTTTTTTTTTTTCTTTTTGTAGCTATGTCGAATTGTAGTTAATATTATTTATGAAGTTGATCTTCACTGGCGTGCATAGGTGTGGCCTTAAAGACTTACTTATAAGGCCTACCAGAGTGAGAAATATGGAAAAGGATAGCATTATTGAATTTCTTAACGCTGATGAAACATGAAATAAAAGCTTTATCGGCTGTTTTGCAATGCCCATTAAAGCTGGGGTGCTCGGTTGCTCCAGTGACATAGAAAACCTCAGAAATGTTTTCTTTTTTCCATTTCAGTTTTGAAAGCGACCTTTCACACCGAAAACAACCGGTAAATATTTCATTTAATATCACAGAAAAACCTATAAAAAAACATAGCTGCACCCCTCCTGGAGCTACTCATTTATCCGTGAGGGTGAAAGAAGTAATCCAGATGCGCAAAAAGCTTGTGACACTTTTAAATGAAGGAACTGACGACCAAGTATTTGCGTGTTGGGGGGATGGGAGAAGTACCATTTCCTCCTGACAGACTGGTAATACAGGAATAAAGGGCTAACAGCTGCTGCTGCAGTGCAGCAAGCCTCTGAATAGTTATTCTTAACTATTGAAATTTTTAAGATAGCTATTTAATCTTCCAATCGAGGCTGCAGGGGGGAACAATGCACTGTCAGCATGCCACTGGAGGCGGTGCATGATTGCATACATACCAAGAAATGCCTCAGAGGAAGTCCTGGGCCGACCGCAGCCCAAATACAGTTTGAGCTGGGAACTTCTCTGCAGATAATATAACAGAAAATGTTTATACACTTCACAGCAAGAAGGTCTGATTCTCAGCTGGAGGCTTTTCTCTGGTGCGTTTGGGTAAAATGACAAATGATCTTCTTCAAATGAGTTCTTTCGGGAATTTTATCTTGAGCTGACAGTTTGGTGGATTGTTGCCTGCCATTATGCAACCCGGGTAAAGAGGAAGGGGGAGGTTCAGGTGGCCCGTGGAAAGTTATTTATAGGGCGTTCGGCAAATGACCTACATAAAGACTTTTAGTTTGACGTGAAAGAAAGCCTCAAACTATTCGTAAGGCCGGAGGAAACGTTTCTTTTATTTGTTTGTCATTCTGAGCTGGTGTTTGATGACAATTTCCGATAGCGGCACTCTGGAATGCCCTCCTACTGGAGCAATATCAGTGTTTATTGAGACAAATCTCATGAGAAAACGTTCTTTCTCACCATGAGAGTACTTTGGGTGCTGTTTTTGTTACTCTGGCCTACCGTATCCCAACACTGAGCGGATCACATCATTTTTCATTAAACAATTACAGAACCACATTCCATATCACACAAGAGAGCAATGAGGATTAACCAGGGCAGTTTCTTATGAAACAACAGACAAATTATTTGTAAACATTCAGACCCTAAAACCGGGTATTTTAATGCTCAAAAAACTATTTAGTAAATCACAATACGCTTCAAATTGTGTCCACAAGATGTTTTCATATCCGATCCTGAAAACATGTAACACACTAAAAAAGTGCCAAAAAAAGTGAATTATTAATGCAGATAAACCTGAATTGTGAACACCAGGGGGTCTGCTTGTAAACTGCTTTTTGTGTGTATTCTATACACATTTATTATTATCTTGATACATAAAATGGGTTAATGTAAGAAGGGTTGTTTTAGGTTTTTTTTATACGATTTATTTTTTCTGTTTATTTATATTTCGATTACACAGGTCGAAAAAAAATCAGTCATTTATCCGAATATAGCTTGTAGTTGACTCAGCCATGACTCAGACATAATATCAGGGATTTCATTGTTAAATTTTTAACAGATTACATTATCTGAAATAACTGTAATCACCAAATGGAAAATTTTCTTCCCCCAAAAGTCAGGTGACCGGAGTGACAGAAGTCCGACGGCACGGGAAGCAGCCACCGGGATTGTTTGGGTCCCCGCGAGGGGGGAGGGGCGTGTCTTCCACGAACCAATCGGAGGGAGAGCGATTACGTCACCAAACCCTCTCTCCTTGGCCCCGCCCCCTCCGGTCTGTAACCGGGCGCGGGCGTCGAAGGGCGGATTCATTCCGATCTGCGCATCTCAACGACCGTTAGCTTCCGCCGCCGCCCACCGACCGCCGAACCCAAGCTAGAGCTCACCGTTTACCGACACACTTTTCTCCTTCGTTCGACACAAAAAGCGGCCATGAAGACCAAATTCATCAATGGCGTATCCACCTCCCCCTCCCTGTCGCTGGGGCTGCTGGTAACCGAGAACGCCCTCCAGGTCCAGGCCGAGGCGCCGGAGCATCGCAAGGAGCGGCTCCGCGAAGACCAGCCCGACCCGGACACCCGGCGCAAGGCCTTCCTGTGGTGCCGGGAATTCCTACACGGCGCCTGGAAGAGCCTGGCCGAGGAGGACCTCCACGTCGCCGTCATCAGGTACACGGTGTTCGGATAGGAACCCCCCCTCCCCCTCCACCACCCACGAGAAGATCCATCTCTTCAAACTGGGGATGACGTCATGCTGACAACTAGCATATTTGTCACAAAAAAAAACCTCAAAAACAAAAAATTTATTCAAATGAGTGACAAGGAAAACCGTGCTAATATTAGTGAAATGCATAAGCATGAAAATCAGCTTCGTGATGCTGCTCTGTTTAAATGCACTGTAGACAGGTGGAGTTGGAGCCGCAGTGGTGTTTCATTCTGTACTATGTAGTTTCTGTCCTATTTGGTCACTATGATGCTACTTTGACATCATAGTGACCTTGTTGTTTTTTTTTTTTTTCTCCGCAGGGGGGGTCTGAGCAACAAGCTGTTCCTATGCAGCCTGCCCGACGACCTGGACACGCAGGGCGACGAGCCCCGCAGTGTTCTCCTGCGCCTCTACGGCGCCATCCTGCAGGTGGGTCCACATCTCCTCCTCTCACGAAACACTGAATTGTAGAGGCAGTTACGCAGTTAGATGTGGTCGGAGCGCAGGGGGTTGGGGGCTCCCCTCAGACACACAGGTTTAGAAACAGTCCAAAGTGGGCCGAGGTTTTGCCCTACATGCCTGCAGCTGTTTGTAGTGAAAGCTGCTGTAAATAAGATGAAACACAGACTCACTTAACCTGTCACCCGTAATAATGGCTATGACTGGGGGTCAAAGGTCACACTGATTAGAGACCACACCGTAAACAGACAAAGATAATGTGGGATGACACCGCCGCAGGCTGTTATTATTGTGTGTGTGTTTGTGTGGGTGGGTCATATGCTCATGTTATTGAATGCATGCATGTACAGTGACAGTGTGCGTGTGTGCGCGTGTGTATGTGTGGGTGTATTAGCCATTGTTGTACACAGTGATGTACCCCCATGGCTGTACCTGCATGTGTTCTTTGCCGTAGGCTTCCCCGTGGAGCGTTCTCTCGTTCCCAGGTGAACCCGCCCAAAATCACGGTACAGTATGAGATCCTGAAATCTCAGACTAATACAAAGACGTAACACACACTCATTTAGCACCGACCCAGCTGACAGCATCGTCGAGACCCCCGTCTCCACCCCCCCCGTGCCCGAGGGGTCCTGACCATTTAGACTCGGCTGAACCTTTGAAGGAATCCGCAGCTGAGAAAACACGAGGCAGCGTCCGACGTGTTGTTGCTTCACTGGCTCACAGCTTGTTAACAGAGAGAGAGAGAGAGAGAGAGAGAGAGAGAGAGAGAGAGAGAGAGAGAGAGAGAGAGAGAGAGAGAGATAGGGCAGCTTTATCTCCGTACGATGATGTGGCTGGTTTGTTCAGAGGTTGCGAACCAGGAGCACGGGGTGGGGGGTGACGTGTTCTGAATCATTTTGGTGACTTCTCCAAGATCACCCCTTAGCCTCAATTACCGACAAACAAGGATTGATTTTACGATCGAAAACAGATAAGGATAATATTGAATACAGATAGGAGCTGAAAACAGTCCTGGTCCATCGCAGGATGGAGGGACTCCATATTTGCTGTACGATTAGCGAGCGAGTCACGTATATGTCAAGTTGTAAGGTTAAATTAAATCTCAGTTTCGTATTTGAACCTCGGGGCGGGGATGAAATATAAATAATTGATGCAAGGCACTAGACAGACAGATGTGTTGAGGAAGGGAGGGTTAATGAAAGAAATCGAAATAGGAAAAGATATTTGATTTCCATTTGGTGAATACCATCAACGATACGTGAGGAAAAAGCAGTTCTTGGCGCGTTCTCCTCAGCGCCTCACGCATACCGTCCCTGTGGTCGGCTTTACTCCGCAGATCCACGGTCTTCTCATCTCGAGCCCACCGTCGAACACGGGTCGCCACCGAAAAAAAATCTTATCCCACAAGCTCGAGTCTCATTGGACTCACGGGGAACATGTAGCTGACCGTTGTATTTCGTAATTGCACAATAAAGATACAAAGGTTGCTCCTTGCTGCAATAAATTATTACAGAAGCTTGAAATTAGTGATTTATGACTTTTTTGTTTTAATCCGGCCTGATGAGATCCGCATTAAGTATGAGGTTTGTTTTTATTGCTAATGGATTTTATTGCTCGTGATGTCACCGAGCGGGAGCGCAGTGTCCTTCACCAAGGAAACTGCAGCCATATCTCTGGAATTAACCATGTCTCATCAAAAAAGCTAATATGATTAAGGAAGAGGGATGTGGTTGCCAAAGTGCATGGCCACTAATGATTAAACCGAGTCTCCCCGCGACACAGACACGTCTCTCAGCAATGAAGCTATGCTGCTAGAATATCAGATTAATCTCGTATATCTCGAGTCAGACATTCAGCTGCGATGTTGCATGAAGCAGGCGGGTGCGATCTGTCGGGCCTCTGGACCCCAGGCTCTGAAAAGACGCTTCCCAGTGCTCACGGATGTCTTTCCCTCTTCTTGTGTTGATAGATGTCCTGTAATAAAGGAGAATCCCAGTCAAACAAAGACAGTCACTTCCAAGTAAGTAACTAATGACGGTGCCCTCTCGTGTCTGAAGCTCTTCCTCTCTAAACTCTTCCGTTGACTCATGACTGGATCCCGAGGGGGGCCGGGGTTCAGGATCGGCGGCGGATTCACCTGGAGGGTGTATTCTTGTACGTTCCTATAAAAGGTTTGGCCATTTAGCTAGACTACCAAGCGTGGAGTCCCGGAACGGTCTCGAGGCTATAGCGGCGCGTCTGACCCGAAGAACAAGGCCCGGTTCCTTCGCTTCACCTCAGTTAGCGAGCGGCTAATGCAGGGGTGACCTGTCTGCTGGAGGTAAATCCTGTTTGGATTAGATGGGATAACTATTAAGCCCCGTACGGGTCGGTGACCAGACGTCACTGCAAAATAAGCAATTCGAGATACCGCACAAGTCCCTTTAACTGTTAAAGAAAAAACATTCTCGACTCAAGAACGTGGTCACCTTCTTCCTGCATTACTGTAATTTCTGGACTATTGAGCGCACCTCAATATAAGGTTAGCCAATTGCTATCTTGGGCTTCCTGCTGCTCACTAAAACCGTCAAAGTCGTCTTTTTCGGTGTCAGAGTTGAATGGACTCCGAATTTCCCAGTCATTTCATCGGCCCGACAAGGATAAATGTTTAAGCGATGTGAAGGTTGCTTAGCCCCCCCCCCCAAAAAATCCATATATCAGCTGCATCGTTGTTTAAGTGAAAAAAGTTGCAGCTTATCGTACGGAAATTACGGTATTTCAGATGGTGGTCCATGTCAACAGTACAGTACAGCATCAATCACATATGTCTCTTTTTTTGATTGTTTTGACTTGAACCTTCCTGTTAGGGTCATTTTAGAAGGGTCCAATGCCCCCTCCATCTGATTATGATAGAAATTGCTAGTTTCGAAGAAAAACAAATCCCTTTTCGCCCCCTTCTTATACATTCACACACAAATGTGTTTGCATTTTAAGAAATGTTTCTTGAATACATGATAACAATCAGAAGAAGGATGACAATATTGAAGAAGCATTTTGCATCAAGGTACTGTACAAACGAGGAGACGTAACAGAAGGGCTGGATGAAAAAAAAAAATCATTTTCATCGTTCTCTCTGCCTGTAAGTCTAGGTTACGCTGGAGTTGGGCGGTTTCACTAGCTTTTTTGTGGGAGGAACAGCTTAACGGCGACCCGGATAAAAGGGCATTACAATAATCCAGTGTAACAAACGCAGGGGATTATGACCTGTGTGTCTTTTAGTGATGAGGCAGGTGTGATCAGGCCACTCTTGTGACCGATCTGAGGTGAAGGTCCAAAGAAAGCGCACCTGAGAAGGAAGGAGTCAGTCCATCAGGCCCGGTTCATTTTTAATGTCATCTGAACACCTTTCCTCGACATACCAAGGGAGGATTTATCTTTTGTTGTGTGGTTGGTAATCATGGCATCGATTCACTGTGAATTCCTGTGCAAGGAAATGTATTTTTATTAACATATTTCTCAGGCTGGAGCCTCAGATGCCCGACATGTCCATCAGTGAGTCCACTGGTTGGACATATGATTGGCGAAGGGTTTCCAGTGTCCTATTCGAGAACCGCCGGGGACTGAAATATCCGCCCACCAGGTGATAGACATGTTGTGCGGTTGGGATGAAGAGCAAATATTGGAGAAATTTGCTCCCACAAACCAGGTTCAATTTGCAGATGATTAAAAAGAGGCAAGTTTAGCCGCCACTGTCAGAGACATCAATACTTAAACTAATGTCTGTGGAGGGTCTGAGTCTTCCAGGTCACGGTTAATCCTTGTCACATCCCAGGATTTAGGTGAGTATTGTATTGAGATGGGCCCACTGACACCATCAGCTCAGCCATTAAGGGCTTACCAATGTGTTTTTTACCCGAGCTGGGTCCTGAGATTGACCTGGTTCTAGTCTCTGCAGGTGGATTTGACCGGTCCTTTGTTATCGTTTGCTCCATTTACACACTTAAAGGCAGATAAGGGTGCCGGGTGAGGCTGCTCTGCACCTGCTGCCGCAGTGAGGCCAGCTGCTTCATATCTCAGTGTCAAATAACGCCGAGAGACAGCGGAAGTGTGAGTTAGAGGGGAAGCTATCGAAGCAGGTCACATGGAGGCACGAGGAAGGGCATGATTCAGGGGTTGGTAGAGGACAGACCGTGTCTCTCTTGAGTCATTCAGACTTCCACCATCTCCCGTGGCGGTATTTTAAGACCGCAATACGGTCCGTGTAATAAAATACATGCTCTGAGTCATGACGACTCCCGCCAACTTGACAGTACTTCTTTCACAAGCCTTGCTCTGCACCTGTTTGTCTTCTATCTGGCATCTAGCTGAACATTTGCACAATGCTGCCCTCTTGCATAATTCCAGCCCAAGCAGCGTTGACCTGAAAACCGCAGTGATGTTTGCAAAAGTCACTCGGACCCGTGTGGGACGTGTATATACGGAGTAGAACTGGGTCAGTAACCGTGACGCCAGATGTGACCGTCCGCCTACAGGAAAGGTGTTATATAACACGGATGGGACTCATTATTTTTTCACGATGCGCACACTCAGCTCGGCAGCCTTTGTATTTCAGACGGCTTCAAACAAGTCCCTAAATACAACCCCTTCCCACGGGAAACCATCTGGACTGCTTCCAGCTGTAATCTGGAGTTCAATGTTTTTCCTCTCGGGTGACTGGACCGCTCCAGCTGGAAACCTTCAAGGCCGAGCAGGCGTCAGATTAAGTTTCACACCGGGGTCTTAACACCGATGCCGAGCTCGGTCTCGATTCCTTTTGAATGCTTCATTATATTCACCTTCATATTAGATTTCATCTTCATCTACCCCTCCCGTGGAAATGCACCGCGGTCCAGGATTTCTCGCCGCCCGCGACTTCCACAAGCCCCCTAGGAGAAAGTAGACCTCCTCTCAGCAGTCTTCCCACCGGTCGGCCAGCGTGAAGCACATTCCAGGGCAGGTTGCCAAAGAACCTGGTGCTCACGTCGGAATCTCCTCCCCCTTCCATTTATCGCTCCAAAGTATGTAACACTCCTTTACTAGAGGCCTAACATTCAGCGGGATTTCTCGTTTTTATAGATTTAGCGTAGCAGCGGAGGGCTCCTTTTTAGTGGCAAATGGCTGTAATTCATGTTTGCAGAAGCAAAACAGCCACAGAATGGGCTCACTCAGGTTTACGACACTGTTAACGGCGTCACCGGGAAACAACGTAAGAAAACATCCCCTTGAAATTCCTTGACTTTTTTTTTTTTTTTTTAATCACAAGGTCAAGTTGAATCACTTGTTAGGATACTCGCCCTGGAAGTAGTATTGACAGTATTTTTAACATTTTTTTCATATTCGAAACGACCCACCATCCGCTCCGACGCTTAGAGGGGAGGGTCAGTGGCAGCGGCAGGAAGACTCAATATATCGTTCTACTTTTGTGTCCTTGGTTGGTGTTGATCCTCGGCTGTCTGACTGATTAACAGAACAAGGATATCCAGCCTATGAGGTTTACCTTGCAAGACACCACTATGGCCGACTCTTGACTTTGGGGCTTGTCTGGCATATCGCCGCTTCTAGCGTTGTGAGTCAAAGGCAGGTGGTTTCATCAGCACATGCTGGCCCACCGATGTACCAGGGTAGCGCTTATTATGCAATTCTCGGATGCCATAGACAAGCAGGGAAAAATGTGAACAATCCCTGCAACATTCCATTGCCTCATGTGTGCAAGAATGCAGGACAACACACAAGGCGGGCATTGTGGAGTATTTGGAATATTTTAACCCCAGTGAGTATAAGAGCTTTGCATTCATTTCATAGGGGTACATATAATTACAATTTATCCTTTGTTAATCCCTTGTGGGGAAATTAACCCATCATGGATGAACCATGAGCAGTAGGCTGCTGTCCATCAGCGTCAGGGGAGCAGTTTGGGTTTCAGTGTCTTGCTTAACAACATTTCGGCACACTAGGAGGAGCCGGGAATGTCGGGTTCCAAAGATGATGGTTCTACCTCCTGCGCCATGCCACCTCCCAAGGGACTTGTATGCTCAAGTGTAACCAGCAAGAGGAACAGGGAAGAAGATGAACTAGGGAGAATTCTCCACCTGGGTGCCACCATGCATCTAACAGGTTCCATCGCCATGTTTTTTATCGTCTGGAACGGAACTTGGAAGTGAACGTCACACTATCCCCGAGTGGACACGTTGTGTAACAGCTACGCAAATGTAAAGCACAGATGTATCTATCTTGAGCACGTAGCGTGAGCATAAGTGAGTCCTTAGTGCCAGTCAGCACTCTGAATCACCCGTCTCCCCCTGTCCTCTGGAGGCCGTAGACAGTGAGTGCGTTCGTACACTCTCCTCCGTGTTGTGTGTGGAGGCCGAGCCTTGCTCTTCGGCAGGTTCAGACGAGAGGAGAAAGCCGTTCCTTAAATCTCCGTTGTCTGCTCCTCGGCGCTCTGACAGGTGAACCCGCTCACCCCCCGGCCCAGGCCTGTCTCCTCCCCCAACCCCCCGCCGCTTCCCTTTCAGACGTGAACCTCACCGCATGAATATTCCAACACGTCCGTGTCCGAACCTTCTGCCTTGTGAGGTTGCTGCGGCAACTGATAGCGCACCACGAACAATCATTTGTTGTGCAGGAGGAAGTAATTCAGTTTAGCGGACCATTTTTTTTTTGAGAGTGTTTTTCTTTTTATATACATAAAACAAGATAATCATGATAATAGTCTGAACTGAAGATGCTTCTCAGACGAGGGTTGAAACGTCTTCAAGTGAAGAAATTCAAGTCTAGTTGCCACGACAAAAAGATTTTGGCAAGAATTCACCATGACCTGGATGACTGAGAACCTCCACAGGCATGATAATAGTATAAATATCAGATGCAGATGAAGAAATACTTTCCACAAAGATAACAGTTCTTATATTTATACTCCATTTTGCATTTTTTGGTCATTTTTGCCGTGTTGCATCACACAAGGAATGTGAACAGAGAAACCATGCTGACAGCTTCTTAAATGGCTCAGTGTAAAGACAGTGTGTGGGGAAGCTTTTCACTCTTTCACTCTTTCACAAATTCCTCTCCCTTCCGAAAAAGACGCCTCTCTGTTTATGCATGATGTTTGGAAGTGTTGAAATTTTAATATCAAGCTCTTAATTTTGTGTGTGTGTGCATCACAGGGCGCAGAGGCCATGGTGCTGGAGAGCGTGATGTTCGCCATCCTGGCCGAGAGGGAGCTCGGACCCAAACTGTACGGGATCTTCCCTCAGGGCCGGCTGGAGCAGTATGTGCCTGTGAGTAGCAGCATACAACATTTACCCTCTCATTCAGTTGTTATATCAAGAAATACAAACAATCAGTCACTCGTTCACACATCATATAGAGACACACAACCATTCACACGCCAGGGTCTCCAACGAACTCCCTGCATGTTTTTTTAACTGTGCAAGGAACCCGGAGAACCCCAAGGAACCCCAAGTAGATATGGGTAGAACATGGAGACACTTTGGGAATCCAACCAGGGACCTTCTGGTTGTGGGATGGGCAAACTTTTTGGCTCAGGGGCCGCATTGACTTTTAAAAATTTGACAGACGGGCCGTGTCAACGCAAGATACGATACATATATAAAAAAAAACAAAAAACGCATTTGTTGACAGAACATATCAGACTCGTCTGATATTTGTTTTGAAAATAACACCAGTTTGGTTTCGAAGGCTCTGACGTTTGCTTGCATTTCATCCACAAACCAGTTTTTCCCTTGTAGCTTCACGTCCTGCTTCACGTCCAGCTCATTCATGTGTGTCAGGAAAATTCTCATGTGTTCTCAGGTAGCTGCAAAAATGAAATAATCTCCTGTTTGAACTTCCGCATTTATTGATCCAATCATTCAGCCATTCACATCAAGTATGAATTCTTTACCAATCTTTGGCAGGCCAGATTTAAAAGACCAACGGGCCAGATCTGGCCCGTGGGCCGTAGTTTGAGAAAACACACTTTTTAAAAAAAATTGATGGAACGTAAATGACATGCCCTCATTCCTTTCAGGGCCCTGAGGGTGAGCCGGGTATGGTATTTGTTTGAAGGGTGACAATTTGAACAAGTCCACGGTACAGAATGTGTTACTTGGTCATAAGGGAAAGGAGTGTGTGTGTGTGTGTGTGTGTGTGTCCATACTGACCAAAGTCATAGTGACCCTGTACCCAGTGCGCTCCAAGCCGTGGACTAATGATTGATTAGGTTTCTGTTAAAACACACCTGTTTCAGAGTCAAACATTAAAGCAAACATTGACTTGCTGAAGAAGTTGCAGGAAATTTTGTGAAAATAACCAAATTTCACAACAGCAGAAAGGAATCCCAAATAGTAACATTTAAAGGTTTGGGATTCAGTTTGAGATTTCATGAAGGTGGCGCGGTGTTTAGCTCTTCCACCTCACGGCCACAAGGTCAGATTCTTCACGTCTCCATGTTCTCCCCGTGTCTGTGTGGGGGTTCCGGGTTCTCCAGGTTCCTCCTGCAGTCCGAACACATGCAGGAGGTTCATTTGAGTCCATATATTGTCCAGAGGGTGAATGGTTTAATATCCATGTGGGCCTGTGACCGTCCGGTCCAAGGTGAACCCCACCTCTGGGCTACCGACGGCAGGGATTGGAGGCTCCAGGCCCATCGGCGACCCCAAGTGCGGGATGAGTGGTGTAGATAATGAACAAGTGAATAAGTGTCTACGCTAAAAGGGTGACGGTCCGGTTGTTGTGCCCCCAGAGCTGTAAGCTGGACACGTGCGAGCTGAGCGAGCCCAGCATCTCGGCCGAGGTGGCGCAGAAGATGGCCAGGTTCCACGGGATGAGAATGCCCTTCAACAAGGAGCCCAAGTGGCTCTTTGGAACCATGGACAAGTGAGTCAACAGCCCGTACGATTCAAAAACGCAGACCTTTGGAGATAAAACCAGCCGCTGATAAGCTATCAACATTTCCAACGGGGGGCAAAAAAAAAAAAAAAAAGAACATCTTCATTTGGATTTCTCAATATTTGTCTTGGTGCCGAAGTGCAGCCCTGCCGTTCCTCCCCAGAGGGCTTATCTTCTCGCCGGCGCTCGTCCTGGATGCTGCAAAGACCCCTGTGGTTTGTTTGCGTATCAGTGACTCACAGACAATGCGATAGCGAGGCCTGAGATCTGGCCTCCGACCGATTATGCGGCTCCGGGTGTCTCCTACTCCGATTGTCACCTTCCCGCGCGGGAATAACGACGTTGGGTTATGTTACCGCAGACGGCACGGGTTGACCGAGTCCCTCCCTCCCCAGGTACCTGAGTCAAGTCATGAAACTGAACTTCCCCAGAGACTCGGACCTGCATCGCTTCAATCGGCTGCTGAGCTTCAACCTACCGCAAGAGGTGGACACACTCAGGTACGGATCACGATCAAACGCTTGTCACACCAAAATCTGCTCGCCATAATGGGAAAGTAGTAGAAGCCCAGAACTTGGAGCCGGATGGTCAACTCTGCAACCTTGTTTTTGCCACTGTCCCCTGCAGAAAAGCGGTGCTTGGTCTCTGTCTAGTTTTGAGGATTTCATGGCCTAATTCCCCAGATATTAGCCGTAGTTTAGACTGTAGTTTAAGTTCGACTCTCGGTGTCTCATCATTGGGTCTTGTGATGTTTGTTTGCAGGGCGCTGACTCACTTACGCAGGCGGAACTGGCAATTTTTCAAAATGACATACCCCGGAAGATGAATTTTGAATTAAAACAAATTTCATTTCTAGCAACTTTATCCGTTCCCAGTGGGCCAATAACTAATGGTTGGGCACCTCTGGTATGAGGCATTACTCTGGATTCGATGGACCCAGAAGGTCCCTTTTTGGACTCCCAAAGCAGGCCTTTCTGTGTGGAGTCTGCATGGGGTTCCTCCAGGTTCTCCAGGGTCCTCCTGCCTCCATAAAATGTGCAGGAGGTCTGTTGGAGAACCTACATGGTCCAGACATGCGAATGAGAGGGTGGCCTTTGAAAACCCCTCGGGTGATTGTCGTGGAGGCTGTCATGGTCTGACCTGCTCCGATAGATCATTCTCACCCTCCTTACTATCCAACCGAGCATACAAGTCATCATACGCCCTTTGTTTTGCCTTTGCTACCTCTACCTTTACCTTTCACCGCATCTCCCTGGACTCCTGTCTGTTCTCTTCAGTCCTCTCAGTATCCCACTTCTTCTTCGCTAACCAAATGTGGACCTTTGATAAGAAGATGCCTCTTGTCCACCCTCTGTCTTCTCTAGGTGTCTGCTGGAGTCCACACCCTCGCCCGTCGTCTTCTGCCACAACGACTGCCAGGAAGGTAAAGACCTGGCTTCGTCAAGCGTGATAAGATCCGATTGTCCCGTGGAGGATTTCTGAGAAGGTGTTTCTTCTTTCAGGGAACATCCTGCTCCTGAAGGGCCGCCAGAGCTCCGACAGGCAGAAGCTGATGCTCATCGACTTTGAGTACAGCAGCTACAACTACAGGTGCGTCTCACCAGTAACTCCTTGATGGATTCACGGGTTGGATCGGTTCCTTGACCGAGCTCTTAACTCAATTTGCTCGTATGTGAAATTAAATTTCCTCGTTGAAATGCTGTTGATCCGCTCCAGAACCCCAGTTTACGTGTTTCTAACTGAAAGAGATGTACGATATAGATCACAAATAATGAATGAAAAATTGATAATACATAAAAACCGTACGAAAATGCCACCGGCGGAGGAGGAGGATGGGGGAGTTTTTCATTTGATGCTCTATCCTTAACTCACTGGCCTTACACTTAATGCCATGATGTGTTGCTAAATGTAACATGCACACTAGCTAGGCTTTATGTCTAGACTTCATTTATGGACAAAGTGAAGCTGCTCATCTTTTTATAAACATCAAATTACCCAGACCGGCTTTGGGTGACTCTTCCGATGCCTCGTCCGTTGATGTTCCGGTTGCCTGCCGCAACAAATCCCCGTAAACGTCTCCTCCATTCTCTCAGATGATGCTCTCCGTCACCTTATCTCACCCCTAAAACCTTCGAGTCCACAACACTCACACCTCGCTGATGTTTTCATCGACTCTCTCTCGGCTAGCTAGCGGCGGGCGGCGTGTCCCACCGTCTTTGAACGCCACTTCGCAAACTGCGCCGCTCCGAACTCAGATCTTGTATTGCGAAAAAATGCAAAATATTGGGCGAGGGACAGCTCATATCTCAGAAATCATCAGTCGATGCACTTGTAAGCCAAGGCTCCACTGGTTAAAGTCAGCGATTCTATTTTAGCTCCTGCTTTTGCACGTAAGCGTCGGTGAACCTTAAACGTCAGATTTTCTGTTTATACCAGAGCTTACTCTGATCTCACAGCTGCGCTCGGCTGAATCCCTCCCTGACCTTCCTCTGCAGGCAGCCAACCCGCAGTCAGCGGGTGGCGTGGGTGTGGGCGGGGCTTCCCTCCCTGTCCACCCTCCCTCCCTCGCAGTCAAAGAAGGAGTAACCTAGATACGGAGCCAGGAATCAATATTCCCCGCAGTCATATTTCACAGTTGCTGCAGCTCTTATGTAACTAGAGTTCATAGGAAGGAGGGGATGGAGGGGACTTACTGGCAACGTGGGAGTGCAGACGCACAGCTTGGAGCTGCTGCTTGATGAGGAACATACGCACACACACACACACACACACACACACACACACACACACACACATACACGCACACTCTCGCTTCTGTGCTGCGGCCCCTTTAAGATGTGCACAGCCATTGAGTGACCCATCTCTCCCCAGTCATCCTGCACACTCGTGGAAACATGTGCCATCGCTTGTGTGTGTGTGAGCGCGCGTGTGTGTGTGTGTGTGTGTGTGTGTTTGTTTGCGCGCTGCAGCCTCTGCGATGTCACCTTGGCCCTCCGGCTCATTCCTGCTGTCTTCTGTTTAGTCTTTGAATGCAGCTGATGTTTTGGTTTTCGTGAACACGTGTGAGGAAGTACCCAAACATCCAGGAGACCCACGTGGTGGAAACATCTGATCGCTCTCGTCCCTTAGATGTCACCGCGGGAAGTCTTTTCCTAAATCGTTTCGCCGGACTTACAACGTGTTTGGATTTTGTTCCCGTCGCAGGGGCTTCGATATCGGAAACCACTTCTGCGAGTGGATGTACGACTACGACTGTGACCAGTTCCCCTTCTTCAAGGTGGACCCTGAAGCGTATCCCTCCCGCGCCCAGCAGGTGAGTGTCGTCCTTCGAGATCTCCCTGCTTTGGCCACAAGGTCCTGACTCCCTGACTCCCTGCCTCCCGTCCCAGTTCCACTTCTTTGACAGCTATCTGCGCGAGTCGGAGCCAGGCTTCAGCGGGCTGAGTCAGGAGCAGCAGCTGAGAATGAAA
The DNA here is from genome assembly GCF_037954325.1 of Fistularia commersonii. Lineage (NCBI taxonomy): Eukaryota > Metazoa > Chordata > Actinopteri > Syngnathiformes > Fistulariidae > Fistularia > Fistularia commersonii. The sequence goes on along the minus strand of NC_141300.1, from coordinate 12,061,280 downwards.
GAGGAGCTCTACGTGGAGGTCAACAGGTGAGATGCCACGTCGCGCAGTGTGTGTGTGTGTGTGAGTGTGTGCATGTGTGTGTGTGGATGTCCGGATCACATCTCGAGACTGGAGTCTCAAGGCCTAATATACTGAGAAACATTATGAGAAAAGAAAATATTTCGAAGATACCAATGCAGATGTCACAGGAGATAAACACTATTTGAATTTGATATAAATCGACCCAAGAAAATACGTTAAATTTATTTTAGCTCTTTTCCCAAATGATACATGAACGCTTATTCAGTCACTACTGCTTCAGATGTTAGCTCTAATTTGTGCAAAACCTTGGAAATAAAACAACCGATCTGGAACTACTGGCAGAACCTGAAAAGGTAAAAGAAGTTTCTCTGATGCACAAAAAGCTGACGAAAAGATGAGTTACGACTCGAGGAAACGCAGGAAGACTGAAAAGGAGCTCTTTCAAGGGAATCAGGGCTGACGGCTGCTTCGCTGAGGCCGAGTCTACGAAAATGAATTTATCTGAAATTTTAAAACGACTAACCAAGGCACCGCGGGCCCCCTCCCCTGCACACCACTGGCTTGATGTGACACGGGAAGAGGTAAAGGACAAAGTAAACTGTAGGTTTTCCGTCCCGCAGGTTCGCTCTGGCCTCCCACTTCTTCTGGGGCCTGTGGTCCATCATCCAAGCTCGACTCTCCACCATCGAGTTCGGATACCTGGTGAGTCACCGAGGCCGGAGGCGACGTCCATCCGACACCTCTGGCGGTCGATTCGGTGAAGAAAAATTTAAACTTTTTTTTTTGCGGTGACAGGAATACGCCGCTGCCAGGTTTGACGCCTACTTCCAGCAGAAGAAGCTGTGGGCCGTCTAACGGAGCCAGAGAGTCGGCCGGATTCACAGCCTGCTCAGCCACGCGGCAGGAGGAGGACGGCGAGCCTCATAACGTTTCCATGCTTTACTTACACTCTGCCCGGGGACCTTCGCTGGCCGCCGCCGCCGCCGCCGCTGCCAGTGTTGGTGGTGGTGGGACCCAAGCCAGGCCTCCGCCGCGAGGCCCGAGGCGCTTCAGTCAAAGTCAAAATGCCACCGCAGCTGAAAAAAAAGAAATTGTTAAAAACTGTGTTAGTTCCTGTGAGCCCAAAACAGCCTAAATCACGGCCTCATACTGACCTTTACGGCCGGTCAAACTGCCCTTTGTGTCTGTCCGGTTTCCACATGACCCACCTGAGGGTGACGTCCGGAGTGGAGGGGCGCCGGCCGGGTTCCGGTTAGTTTGGAATTGACAACGTTGCGTCGGCGTATTGATTGTCGCGTGGGAACGAACCAAATTGTGAAAAAAAATTCCCCCTCCGACCCCGTTTCCTCCGGCAGCCAGTTGTTTACTTCGCGTGTAATATAATATATATGGATGTGCCAGAACGGTGTGACACCGACAGGCAGCTGGAACCGTTTGATCGACAGGTCAGATCGTCCACACACTTTCTGTTTGTTTTCTTTTGCTGTTGTCGTCGCTAAAATTGGTTGTGAAACAGTTGACAGTTTATTTCAGGCCGCTGAAGGAGTGAGTATGTTGGTCCGGGTAAAAGACGGATTTGATTCCTTTAAAATAAGTCCAAATATTCAGATGTTCCTGAACGAATGGTCTCGAAGCCCCCAAGCCCTCCCTAGCGCTGAAAACAACTTTTTGGCATTTGAAAATATACATTTCAATTTGGCCAAAAGAGACGTCGCCTGTAAGAATATATATTATACAGTTTTACATAGCAATTTTGCTAATTGGTATGAAAAAATGACAATACAAATAAAGAAATTAAAAAAGAAAAAAAAAAAAAAATTCAGTGGGCCCAGAATTGATCCCTGGGGTGCTCCCACTTAAGTTCTCATAAAAAGATGACTTTCTAAAGAGCTCAATCATAGTGTCCCTTTAAAATGTAACAGTTAAGCTTCATAAACTCTTCGTCCCATGTGTCAGGGGGCAGAGGGGTCTTCTATTCGGACTAATGCTCCACGCCGTACTCCTGCGTACAAAAAGGTCCCGCGTTCCAGTTAAACCCGACAGTTATTCTCCTCACTAAGGTTTGGTTGGTCGGATTGTATCTTCGCTGCTGAGTTTCTGCACTGTAGGATGTTATGCTATGAATATGGATCACTGTGACAAACATCTTTTATGTAGTTTACACCTGAAATGTGAGATTTAAACTTTTTTTATTTCGTCTGAAAGGACATTCCACTCGCACGTCCGTGACCCGGAGCGATATCGGCCAGAGAACCCGGTCGATTTCGACACTAGCATGGACCGCTTCATTCACACTTGAGTTCTCCAAGGTCTCCGAGATCGGAGAACACAAGCGCTCTTGGTCAGGGCGATCTGAGTCACGGCGTCTCGCTGCAGATGTAACAAAGGGGTTCAGTGCTTGGAATAGAGAAACACTGCGTCAGGCCTGCCTCAGGCTTTCCCCCTGCATAGCTGGGTCATTGTTCCAACTGTGTGCGATTCGTCCAGCTGTCCTCGCGTTCCAAACGTCCTTGAGACCGGCTCCGCTCTACCTCGCTTGTTACATCATTTTGGGTTGAATTCTCCAACTATATTGTCCAATCGTTCGGACCATCTGCGCGTCTGAAATATTCGTAATTAAACTCCGACACCTATTCCGGCTAAAAACTCAGGAAGCAGTCGGCAGGAAGCTTCTTGGTTTTCATGTCCGACCACTTCCCGACGGCTTTACGATATGACATAATTTACGCTTGCATTCCGAGCCGGTGTGTGGCCTGCCGTCCGCGCCACAGATTTGCATATTAGCTAACTGAGTTAAGACCTTTGGGGAAACATTTACTTACTTCTTCAGCCAAAAGTTACATGGCCAGGGCCTTATTGTGTCTGGTCGGGCAAAAGAATGAAGAAACCGTTGCGGCCGCATCGACTCGTCAAGAATCTGTGAAAGGAAAACGGGCATTAAAGAGACGGCTTATTCGACAAGCGCGTCGGCTCCGCTGCTAGAACCTTCTGGGAAACAAAGGAGTTTCTTTAATTTTCAAACGACTCCCCGAGGACGTCCACGTTCAGTCCTTTGCTAGTTGTTGTCAGTCTTTAACGCCCACCCCCGTACGTTGATCTGAGCCTCTTGGATGGAGCCTCCACTCCGTCGAAACACTAGACTTTGGCCCCGTCGCGTCGGGACACAGCTACACAATCGCACAACGGGGGGAAGTTGCTTGAATGTCTTCTCTGGCACTTTGGAAACTCTGAAAACGATTTACTTGTGTGTGAAAAGAAGTACTCATTTGATTTGACAGTATTGTTTATTTCCCAGGTCTTATTTCCTTCGGGATGCGTAGCGCGTACAGTCCTCTATCTCGAGACAACGGGACAATAAGATCATTTATGAGAACGGATCCTCTATACTTTAATACTTTTATTGTTTTTTTAATACTTCTTTTTTTGCATCATTACAGTGTTCTTTCTACCTAACATGAATTTATATTTTTAATGGGAAATTGTTTTAGAGACGGAATATATTGGGTTCTTCTTACTTCTTACTGTTTTGTTTGTTTTTGTGCAAAAATCACTGTAAATGCTGAACATTCCATAGTTGTCCATGTTCTTCCTGGCCCATATATGTATATTTATATATGCATATACATATGTGTGTGTGTGTGTGTGTATATATATATATATATAGATATATGATTCTTGGAAATGTTCAGTTATTATTGGACCATTCACTCGACATGTTTGCCTGAAGGATAACACTTTCTGATTACAGAAAATGTTCCGACATCGGCTGTACATTTTGCATTTCTGCTTTGCACAAATAAAAACTGACATCAAAAACATCCTTGTCTTTATCTTGACTTATATGTGGTTTCTCCCCGGTTCACTGGATTGCGTCAGATCTGACGTAATCCAGTGAACTGTGGTTTGGCAGGAGGAGTTGAATCTAATCCATACATTTCTGCTTAGTTTCTTTTTTTTGGAGAAGGGATCTGCAACTCCTGCGCTGTTCGGCCAGTGCTGACGCTGGGCCCTTCAGTGTGTGCGGTGGGAAATCACAACTGGCAACCCCCCAAAGATCTCTGAAGGCCTCTTCCCCCCTGCAGCTGCACTGAAGACCATGTGGACGGTGCATGTGCCTCATAGAAAGGAGAATCCTGTTAAATCCTTGATTCACAGCTGAGGACACCTAGTGAATGGTATCCATATGGCGTGTGAATGAGAGGGTGAATGGTTGTATGCGATATAAAACGATATAAAAGGTAAATTGTTTACTGAATGGATGAATTTTTATGTTTATGCTGCCACAGTAATTTCCCTCTGTGATCGATCTATCTATCTATCTATCTATCTATCTATCTATCTATCTATCTATCTATCTATCTATCTATCTATCTATCTATCTATCTATCTATCTATCTATCTATCTATCTATCTATCCTAGTATAATGCTTAAATTGGGCAAACAGCGACACCTAGTGGTCATTTTTCGCCGTTGCCGTTTCTTAAACGAAGCAGGTTCCCATTTTCACCAGCAGAGGAAGACATTTCAAAGACTACAGCAATCGCAGGAAAAAAATAAAACATAATATATCGATGGCTGGAATGCAAAACCTCCCATCTGAAAAAAAAAAACACTTTTTTCAGGAAATGAAATAAACGTTTCATTTGATTATATCATGGTCTTTGTTAAAGATATTCAAGAATATTCTATTGTTCACAGACTATATTTCTATGTTATAATTTAAAAATACATAGCATATATTTTTTACCACTGACAATGCAGATAAGTGTTTTTTTTTCCCAATTTTTTCCGCTTCATTGTACCCGGGAGTTTTTTCATGTGACATTTATGTCAAAAGAAAAGGCGGGATTATCTTGCAGATAGACTGAAAATGTGGATCCATCCCATTTCTCACCATTCAAATGCAAAAACCCCAAATCGAAAAATTTGCAGATAGGAGGTTTTGCATTCCAGCCATCGATATAATCGTTGGTGATTTAATAGATATGGACCATTTTGTTGTTGAAGTTCATCTGTTCCTCTCGTCTTGTCGGCTGCGGAATTTGTCCAGACATATTTTCTTAAGACAGCGCAGAAACAAAATCACCTTTGAAAATTCTGATTGCACCAATTATGGGACTGACGCCGACAAGTCCAGAGCCTGGTGTCTTGATTTTGTTCTTCTTTGCGCCTCCATCTTGATTTGATCCCGGAGGCAAAGCCCGGTCTGTATTCCAGATTCCTGTATTGCCGATTATCTTGATTTCTCGCTCCTGTCACCTTCATGTGACGTCTACAGGACGTTGATCGCTGTTGTATTCTGACTTGTTCCCCTTTGTTGGACCTTCCTTTATTCTGGATTAAACCCCATTAAGCTCCACACCGACCCCTCGTCAAGTTGCCCTTTTGGCTAAAGTCAAGCCCCGACCCTTCCTGGGTGGGGATCCGGCGAAGAGTAATGATGGTGGCAACCAAAGACTAGATGTTTGTGAACACATCCTGGACATCTGACAATATATTTTCTTGATAAGATACAATCCACTCACATGTTGGACATTCAGAGTTTAACGACATGGAACGCGGGTTATATTTAAAAAAAAGTTACTGGAGAGACGATCACACATCATTTTGTTGGAGATTAAGGTTGAACACGAACAAACATCTGGACCAGGATGCCTCAGGTTTACTCCAACGTCCTCCTGAGGAAGTCGACCAGGAGATGATGGGGAAACCCGAAATCCATTTGGATAACAACGTGGCCCTGGTGTGGCGGGAAGACGGAGAAGACGGTCTTAAATCACCGCCAAGGGGCGGGAACGCGACCCACGGCGGCAGAACACTGACCTCTCGGGGAAGAACCTCGGGGTTGAATATGTCGAACAGGTTCGCCCCCTGTTTGTCCAGCAGCCTGGTGACCTCCGTCTCCAGAACTGGAAACACAGAGAACATGTGGGGGTTCTCTCTTTAAGCATACATGTATCAGCCGTTCCTTCTCCTTGGTATCTCCTTGAGCTACCGAAATCCAGTGGAATCCGAGCGGTTCCTGTAACTACTGTTGACTTTCTACTTGAGATAATGCTCTTATTTTCAAGGGCGCACAAGTTGAGAGAAGCTATGCTGAGTTAGGAGTTGGGTTGTATCTGGTAAGGAAGGTCTTACCAGACAGGACCTTTGGGACTCCTATTTCAGTGACAGCTTCTCTGATGAAGGTGCTGGCCTCTTCCAACTCCTGGAAGGTGGAGGTCAGAGAAGAGAAGAGAACATTTGAGCGGTGAATGCTAGCTAGCTAACCGTCCATCCTATCAAAGATGGCTTCCTTGGAAAAGTACCCGATCTGGGAGTATTTCGGATAACCCGCAATTCTTTGAGGAGCATGGAAACACCACTGGTTTGCTGCCGCTTGTAGCAAACCTTTTTTTTATGTCAAATTTCATTTCATCGTGGTAAAAAGGAGCAGGAGAAGAGGAAGGACGAGGAGGGTTTGTGAGTCAGGGAGGATCGTCCGTGGGACTTGAAGTTGACTATTTATCGCTACCTACTGGAGTGGAGGTGCAGTGCAGTAACTTTGGCCACCTACCCCAGACGTCACCAAAGTCCCCTGAACTTTGAGTTTTGGCAGAAGTACAGGGATCACCAGGAACTCGGAAAAGTGGCCGATGTCCCGAATATCAGTGTCTCGTAGACGGAACCGCCAGTGGAGCTTTGGAACTCCAGAGCGGTCATCTTGGAACCAAATTTTATTGGTTCAATTCCTGAACCCTTAAACTCCCATAGATAACGACAATCACAAGGGCTTCCTCCTTCTTCTCCTTCTTCTAAAACCATCAGGGTTTAGTCCAAGGAAGCAGCATGGAGGGACATTTTCACTCCCGCCCATGTTGGACATCACCCCAACACAACCTCCAAGTAGGAAGAACATGTGAAGCAGACGGATCCGAGTTCAACGGGACCACATGTCCATCAAAAAGATCAACATCTTCAGACGACATCGTCCGATACGCAGCCGGTCTCACCTGGGGGGTTTCTGCCGGCAGCTGAACGTTGGTGACCGCGACCCTGGACCAAGAGCACATTAGATGTTGTCATCAAAGAAGAAGCTGAACGTTGATCGTCTAAATTTCATGAAACATCATTCGATTTCCTTCTGTTATTCCGGGTTTGCTGACACGTCTTTGAGACAAACTTGAATTATATCAGAAGACGACCTCGATCAATGGTGATGGAACAGATCTCACCGTGGAGACCAACCGTGGAGCAACACCTTCTTCTCAGCGTATGAGGCCGTAACGTCCACTTCCACCTCCTGGAGGACGCAGACAGAAGAAGAAGGAATAAGAAAAAGTCCTGGGGCCGTTGAAGATTGCGTCCGCCTCCCCGTCGGCTGACCGTCTGGAAGAGGAGAGGCTTCGTCTCCGGATTCCCGCAGAGGAGCTTTCCAGATGCAGACGCCCAGACTCGAGTCCCGGAGGTGGAGGTGTTCAGGAACGGAAGCGAGGAACTCCACACTTGTAGCTCTGGAGAGCCTGGCTCAAAGAGGCACTGGACACACACAGCAGTCTCACACGTGTGTGTGTGTGTGTGTGTGTGTGTGTGTGTGTGTGTGTGTGTGTGTGTGTGTGGCAGATGGTGAAGGACGTTACCTCTCTGAACCTCTGAGGGATGGAGGCTCTGGTCTTGAGGCGTTCCTGGAGTCACATGGAGAGAACCTGAGAGCTGGAGATCTTTGTCTCCGTCATCGATTCGGGTTTTTGATAAGAAGGTGAATCATTTCACGAGGGGGGAAACGAGAGATTCATTCATTCATTCATTCATTCATTCATCAGGCCACACACATAGACACACAACATTTCACCCTCTCATTAATAAGTCATCCAGGGACGAGTGGTAATTCACCCAATCATTCAGATTTAATATAAAAACGTGTCCATTCACCCTCTCATTCGGACATTATATCCTTTCATTCACACGTCTCGTGGTCGAGGATTGTAGGGGAAACCCGTCCTGGTCCGGCGAGTGCCGGTGTTGCTGAGGCACGCGGGGTTGGACGGAGTACGTACGCGGAGCTCCAAGGTCGATACGTTGAGCCGGAAGCGTCCGTCCTGGTGGGCGGCGGCGAGCACCGGGTTCAACATCTGGTCTGATGGAGCGCAGCCACACGTCAGCCGTTCGCTCCTTCATCTCCGACCTTAACCTTTGACCTCCCCGCCCTCGTTTGTTTTCACAGTTTTTTTTTCCGTTCGGACTTGAACGTTACATGAAAAAAAAAAAAAAAGGCTGTAATGACGATTGCTCCTGACCTGAGACCCAGAAGTAGAGCATCCTGTGTTCGGTCAGCTGATCGGGCCGGAAGGCGGAGTCGTTGATGACGGACGAAATGTTGTGGTACTTGGTCAGACCCTGGCGGAGTACCGAGCGCTGAGCCAATCAAAGCACTCGGTGTGTATAAGCGTGTACTTACAATCGCTATTTACCTTGTGGTAGGATTCGATGTAGTTAGCGGCGATGACCGGAGCTGCCGTCACCCCGATGTCCATGCTGATGTCTCCGTCACTGAGGAACTGCTCTGGGTACACACACACACACACACACACACAAAATCACACATCACTCAAAGTGATATCTGATGACACACACACACACACACCATGCAGGAGCTCACCTGCTCTTTCTTGTATGAAATCTGCCAGTATGTTTGCCAACTTGTTGATCTCCTTACAAATCTGCCTCAGAGAAGAGACGGCGGTGATCTCCGGGGGAAGCGGAGATGTTCGGATCGTCCGGGACAATTTTTACCTGCCCCTTGATGGCCAGCCTGACCGTGAACGACACGAAGTCGGTGAAGAGCTTCTTCAGCCAGTTTGGTCTGACGAACGACACGTTAACACATCGGTGAGGCAAAGATGCGTCTTTTCGTCCGACTGCCGATTTAAGACACGAACTCACTGTCTGTCTCCCTCCAGGTGAAGGCGAAACTTATCGAAGTTCAGGTAACAATCAGATGTGTCGGCGGCTACCTTCCCTGCACCACAGTCTGGAGGAGGAGACGCCATGTGAACCACACACACACACACACACACACTCATGTAAATATTATTCCATAGGTCATTACATTTATATGTTTATGTCCGGAAGGGAGAGTTTTTGAGGGGGTTCAGAGATCGGAGGAGCGACCAACTTCTCGTGTTTGCACATTTAAAGGTTGCATCTGCATGGATGCCGACTCAAATCTGATGATTCATCTGAATCAGTACACTGACTCAGGTCCGTGGACTCACTGCAAACAATACTGAATCAGACGATTCATCTGAGTCGGTCGACTGAAGAATTAGTTGACTCGCAGGAAACAATACCGAATCAGTTGATTCATCTGGATCAGTTCACTGACTCAGGTCAGTTGACTCAACAAAACTGTTCTGAATCAGACGATTCATCTGAGTTGGTTGACTGATTAAATTAGCTGACTCACAGGAAACAATACCGAATCAGTTGATTCATCTGGATCAGTTCACTGACTCAGGTCAGTGGACTCACCGGAAACAATACTGAATCAGTTGATTCATCTGGATCAGTTCACAGATTCAGGTCAGTTGACTCAACAGAAACAATACTGAATCAGATGATTCATCTGAATTGGTTCACTGACTCAGGTCAGTTGACTCACAGGAAACACTACCGATTCAGATGATTTATCTGAATCAGTTCACTGACTTGAATTAGTTGACTCACCAGAAACACTACAGTGTCTCTCACACACACACACACACAGAAGCAGATGTCACATTCCTATTCTTCCATACATTATTACATTTATAGTCTCATGTTTGGAATGGAAAGTTGTTTGGGAGGCGGTCGGAGATCGAAGGAGTGAACAAACGCTTGCGTTTGGACATTCAATATAAGGGTCGGAAAGCGAGACACTCACAGAGTCTGGGGTTGATGCCCAGGTCGATCTGTGACTCGATCTCAAAGTTGATGTTGTTTGCCAGGTTCACTCTGCAGAACAAGCACAAAGGATTCTGATTCTACTGCGTCCGTCCGGGAAACAGTTTGAGCTCTGAGCTGGTTAGCTTGTCCTCTTGTTGTCGGAGAAGATGCGAGACTCACAGCCAACTGCCGTATCCGTACTGGATGGTCCCTCTGAAGACTGCAGATACGTTGTGGATCTCCATGGCAATTCCTTTGCCCGGGTGAAGCTCGAAGGTGCTCTGACCGATGGTCAGGTTGTTAATCTCCAAACTACAGGGGGGAGACAATGTGATGTCATCACTCTTTGAGTCCACGTGATTGTGTGTGTGTGTGCGTTAGAGCTTGCGTCTTCCTAAATCACCCAAGTTAATGATTTGAATCTCTACTACATCACGAGTCCGAGGTCTCAATTTTTGCGAGTCCTCTGGTTGGCTGTTGCTAAGTACTCAACGTGAGACACCAGGACTCACCAGGAAACAGGTCTGATGATTCGTTTGAACCAGTTCACTGACTCCAATCCGCAGACTTACCAGAAACCATACTGAATCAGAGGATTGTTCTGATTCAGTTCACAGACTCCAATGCGCAGACTTACCAGAACACAGTATCAGATGACTGGCCTGACTCAAATCATGTGATGTCAGTTGACTCAACAAAACTGTTCTGAATCAGACGATTCATCTGAGTTGGTTGACTGATTAAATTAGCTGACTCACAGGAAACAATACTGAATCACACGATTCATCTGAGTCGGTCGACTGATAAATTAGTTGACTCGCAGGAAACAATACCGAATCAGTTGATTCATCTGGATCAGTTCACTGACTCAGGTCAGTGGACTCACCGGAAACAATACTGAATCAGTTGATTCATCTGGATCAGTTCACAGATTCAGGTCAGTTGACTCACCAGAAACAATACTGAATCAGATGATTCATGTGAATCGGTTCACTGATTCGAATTAGTTGACTCAAGAGACATATATAACATAACTTTTTTTACATCCATATTTTTTCAGTTGTTTTTGGCTGCTAATCTACACTACAATAATTTATTTAACCGTTTATTTTGATTGATGGAATTGATTTTGTCCTTTCGTATTTTCGTTCAGCTTTGTCACTTTTTAACATTTAGCTATTTAAAATATGACATTCTTCACTCAAGTGATTCAATTGAACCAGGTCGACTCCGGTTCTGAGCGACTCACCTCAATGTGAGTCTGTAAACTGAACCGAGTTCAACACGACCCTGTGTGTGTGTGTGTCCACTCACTTGTCCAGGCCATATGACACTTTCCCGATGAAGAGCAGTGACTTCTCCCCTCTCACACTCGGGTACCTGGCGTGTTGAAACGCTGCCTCAATCACTCTGGTGGTTTTCTCATTCACTGGACACACAGATGAGTGGAGACAGACGATAACTGCTCTGTGCTCAGACTATCTGATCATGATGGAGTGTGTGTGTGTGTGTGTGTGTGTGTGTGTGTGTGTGTGTGTGTGTGCTGGTGCTCTAGGCCTGAAGATTATCTGGGCCTGAGGGGGCAGCAGAGACATCTGCTTTTTCTACTCTGACGGGAAATTGCTGAAGGGCAAAGGACAGACAAATAATGAGCATAAGTGTCCACAACTGCGATTCCGGACGGGACAAATAGTAGGAGGCGTGGTTTTGGAAGAACGTCAGAGAAGCTAATGTGCAAGACATTTTCAGAATGAAGGGTTTATAGCGGCCAGAGTTCCCTCTAAGTATTTGCCAAAGTATTCATTCATTTAACCACTCAAAGATGGAAAAAACGAGTATCTACGCGTGTTTACTGTTGACGACGGTAGAAAACAGTGTGTTCGCTCCGTCCTTTACTGAATCTGACAGGTATCAAACAGTTTTACCTTTAAACACACGTGAACTGATCACGTCATAGCTCAGCGCCCGCTCCTAACCTTATTTGGTTAACCTAAACATGAACACATGTGCCATGAATAAGCATGTACTCAACAAAAAAGCAAAATTAAATACAATAAAGTAATTATAAATAATTATGCGATAATCAACAATCACCAAAATGTAATTTAAATAATATTATATCCAAATCTGAGACTAAATTACAAAAAATGGAAAATGGCACAGGGTTTATTTCGGGTCATCGCTCCGTGAACTCGTCATGACCCGATGAAACAACGTGTAGGAGTAGATAGTAGTGTATAAATCATTCGTCTGCGCAGGGACTTACACACGACTGCGGCGGGGTAGGTGAGGCGGCAGACGGCCCCCGTGAACCTGTAGGCGGCGGCGGGATCCTGCAAGCAGCCGAGCGACGTTCGGCAGATGGACAGCAGGAGCAGCAGCAGCAGCAGCGGGGCGGCGGTTGGAGGCATCGCGGCGGGGTCGGTGTTTGCAGTTCCCTGCGCCCTCAGGCGTGTTTGCTCTCAAATCCCGGGATCAATATCCTTTAGGGAAAGCCTGCGGGCTGGAAAGACACCCAGAAAGGGAGTCAGCACTTCAATAACCGGCAACTTGTTTGTCAATCAAAGTTTCACCCAAGAGAAATATTCCTGTTTTAGAAAAGGAGCGCATTATCGATAACTTATCGGCGTGAATACACACCTGATAAAGACGTTTTTCTGACAACCTTCTGTCCTCCTCGGTTCCTCCGTTCCTTTTCCCTCTGCTTGCCGCCAGTTTATGCAGCCGCTGTTTACAAATGCTCACCTACAAAAGGGGGGGTTCTTGTTGTTGATGATACGTGGGTGGGGGAGCTAATAGATAACAGATCTGACTTGTAGGATATCAGGGCAAATAGGGGGATGAGATGGTCACAGTACAAAGCTAGCGATAGCATGGTGCTAAAATAAACAGATGGATCAACATAGGAATGAGACCGGATGAATAAGTTGCTAAATTATAACGGGATGGTAGAGTCTGATGGTAGGAACCATCTCTAAAACGCTGCAATGACCGATTGTCATGTTCATCTCCAAATTGGATGGGGGTGCAACTGAAAAATACAATGTAATGTCATCACACGTTGAGTCTGCGTGATTGGGTGTGTTAGAGAAGGCTGGTTCCTGAATCATACAGCTTGATGATTCGAATCTTTGATCTGAAGTCCAACAAACTGAGATGATTCGCTTGAACCAGTTCACTGACTCCAAACGACAGATTCACCAAAAACAATACAGAATCAGATGATTGTTCTGAATCAGTTCACTAACTTGAATCCACGGTCACCGTGGCCAGTATTGAATTAGATGATTGGCCTGACTCGAATCAGTGGACTCACCGGAAACAATCAATGATAGGTCTGAATCGGTTCACTGACTTGAGTCGTCCGAACTCACCAGAAACAATAATTCGTCTGATTCGGTTCGACTGGGGGAGACGAATGATACAGTCTGATGGCAGGAACCATCTCCTGTTTTGTTCCTCCAGACATGAGTAGCGTAAACCGGCTGAGCTCCGTGCTGCATCTATGGTAGAAGCATGGCGGACATTGGACTTGGTGTTTAACATCTTCACCTTCTTGCCCTACTTTCTATATAGTGGCCTCCCAATGCAAAGCCACGCATGGTGTCCTCCTCCCCCAGGCCAGGGGCTGGGCTGAAGCTTCCTCAGGATTGGGCGGTGTGGTGTTTGTGGAGGGCCAGAGTCTGCTCACGCTAAATATTTGTCATCGGGAGTTCACTCGTGTGATCATGGGGTTGACAAACTATTCCCGAGGCCACAGGTGGTTCACAACATTTATTGCGTCTGGCACTCTGCCGGTTTTACACGTGCTTTTAAAAAGTCCAGTGAAATGATCCGATATCCCGGAAGTACAGAGTTCATGACAGATCGTAATAAAACATAGAAACCGTTGATTTGGTCATTCAAATAGCAACTCTCACCATTTCATATCGATTAATACGAGACAAGTTTATCATCGATGTTAAATGTTGACCGTTTGCATAAGATACAGTTTGTAAAGTGCTTAGAGTACAAAGAACAGGCGAACGCATTTCTGCACACAATCCGATAATCTGGAGATATTTCTGTTCCCCCAGGAGCAGGGATAGACTCCGAAGTACCTCTATTTGGGGAATTTCAGGGTGAAATTTCCCATTAGGGAAAGGAGCATTTTTGGGGGGGGAAACAGCATCTTGCTTAGAACGTAAAGAAAGAAAAGACATGGGAGCCGTCAGGAGATAATGTCCAATTCTATATTTGATCCGTTAATCAGAGAGAAAATACTTCTGCTTGATTAGAAAAGAAAAATGAAGCCATGTGTCTGAATAACCCGCTTTCCTTTTTGGAAAACGTTTATTGTTATCACGGTATGGAAAATACCTTATGGTCAAGTTGTACAATTTCAATCAATGATTGCTGACATTTGTTTTTTTCCATGATGTTTTTCCAGGGCACGTGGGAAGTCGGGCAGCTGGATCCACGTCACAGCGACGTGCTGGGTGGGGAAATCTCAGCCCTGGGCCGGCGCAAATATCACACACCTTAGTTGCAAGGGTGGTGGCGGGGCTCGTCGGAGTCACTGCTGGAGTGCCAGTCGTGACGGCTGTGTTGAAGGGCCTTTATCTTCATCACGATCATTGTCACCTTCACGGTTGGCCCTTTAATAGTGACTCTCCAAGTTCAAATGATCGTGAAATGAGAAGGAAATCTGAAACCTTTGAGCCAGGCGCACGTGACGGCCGATGGTTCCCAATCTCATCCAAGCTGGAGAACCTGCCTCGGTGTCCTCCCGCTGGTGGTCAGGCTGAAGGTGTCCCGACAGACGCGCAGCATTTTCGTTTACAGTGTCTGGCCGAATGAAGTGTCCGTGACCGTCCGTCAGTTCAAGGCCTGAGGAGCTTCCGGGACCAGCGACGAGAAGAAGGTCTTGAAGAAAATCCACGCCGTCCACATGGCAGACACCCTGTGAGGAGGAACCAGCACGGCCGTCTGTTCGTCCGGCGCCTCGCCCCTTCGTCTGTCCGTGCCGTCGTCAGCCTGAAGAGGAGCAGCGGTGAGTTGACAACAAACACACAGCCTTCTGGTCTGAAGGTCTATCTCAAAGCTTCTCCCTTACAGGCTGGGGGTTCTGGTCCTCCTGCTGCCGCTGGACCTCGGGAGGCTGCTGTTGGTCGGGTGCTTGGACCTGCGCTTGCCTTCTGAAGGGGAACCAGCCGGCGGTGTGTCTGTGCACAGGGACGAGACACGCATTACTCACCTCGCTGAGCTCTACTGTCCATCAGGACGGACATCATGAACTGCTGTTCTAAGAACCGGCTGTAAAAAACACTTCTGATTCTGCACGTGAACATGTCGGGTCCCTAAACATTAGAAACCAACAAACAGGCGGTCAGGAGATCTAGGTGTTGGGTGACTCACAGGTACATGAGGAGGAGTGTGCCCGTCACAAGCAGGAAGCGGCTCAGGTTGGAGTTGAAGTAGATGATCATGAGAAGCACGCCAAACCTGGCGGCCGAGTACATCCAGTCCAGCCAGTCCCGCTCCACGCCGTCCTCGTTCTCCACCACGGGCTCCCCCTGGGCGTTCATCCGCAGGTCCTGGTTGGCGCCGCCCGCGTCCATGAAGGCGCCGTCCTGCGCCGGGTTCTGGTCAGCAGCCAAGTTGTGGATGGGGTTCTGATTGGCTAAGGCGCCCTGGACGGGGGCCGGGTGGGCGGGGACAGCCATGGTCTGGGGAGCGGAGCCTGCTGCTGCGAGCGCTGCTTGACTGCAGGAGGGAAAAGCACGATAATCAAATGAGCCTCTCAGAGGCCTGCGGTCACCAGGCCATAACATCTAAATAACGGGAGAATGAGGTTTTGAAGTGAGACTCACTAGTGGAGATAATACTGCTGGGCGTAGATGTGCTGCAGCCATAGCAGCTGCTGGGGGGTGTAGACAGAGAGGGAGGGGAAGGCTGGGGGAGCCCCTGCTGGAGCCTCGCCCCTGCAGGGAAACAGAAAAAAAAAAAATTATGTTGACAAACAGCTGATAGTTTTTCAGATCCACTACATTTAATATTGAATCTCCCACTTTGGCTCGTTTGGACAAGTGTATCTAATACTTGAGTCTTAATCCTGAGTTTGAGATGCACCTTCCCCTGCCAGGTCAAAGATAGCCACAGTTCCCTCCGGTGTCAGGAGTATTTATTTAGCGTCGGGATGTTTCTGAAGTCGTTCCGTCTTTGCCTTTCACAGAACCGTGTTTTTAAGGATGACTTCAAACTGCCTTCTAGGACACCTCCGGCCTTACCTGGCGTCACCAGGGGCACCGTGAGGGGATGGCGCCGGCCTCCTCTGCCGCAGTGCAGCAAGGCCCGTTATCTCCGCCGTAGGGGAAGTGGGTTCTGGTGGGGAACCAGCTCTGGAGGAAGGAGGCTGCTTGGTAACCGTGGCCTGATGAAACAGAAACAAGAGTGGGAGTTTAAAAACCACAGTGACAAGGACAAATATAAAAACGAGATGTGAAAGACAGATGGTGGAGGTTTGGGCCTGGAGGTGGGAGTGGCATGCAAAAACTACATCCTGGGGAAAGACATTTAAGGGCAAGTTACGTTTTTACATTTTCCATTTTAAGGTGTGAATCGTCTTTACATGGATCAAAAGTTATGTGACACCGTGAATGACATCAAACTATCAGCCATGTCACATTTCTTCAGCGAATTCATTTCACAGATTGCTCAAGCAAATTGACAATTGGTGAAATTTGACAAAATCATGGAAAGGCATCTTTGATCTAACGAAAACCGTTTGCAGAGGTTAGATCCCTGCTGCTTTTTCAGACATTCATTCTACGTTTGTTAAAGATGAAAAACTCATAGTTTCATGTACACACACACATATATATATGAAGAGCGATGAGCTGCCATGCCATTTATTTAGATCAGCTGACAAAAGCAGCCGCTATGTTAAACTCACAACAGTAATGTAAACACATTTTGATGCATTTGCTTTTCTAAGCATTGTCTGAAGGACACAGCCTTCACTGTCCCTACCTCTGGTCCTGACGGGTTCCTGAGCGGCAACACCAGGTGCAGTGTGGGAACCGAGTCCATCTGAGAAGCAGAGAGATAAAGTTGTGATAAGAAGAGACTGGGAAGTTCTCTGTCCTTCAGTGTTAAAATAAAAAAAACAGTCATCATTCAAACACCCAGGTGTGTTTCACATCACAGCTGGTAATTGGGGGATTTGTGCCTAGTTTCTGGTCAATTATGGCTCAAAGGAGATGTTATTTGCCCCTTGAATCGCCCAAATCTTCAAATCCAGAGGTGATGTGGATGCCGGCAGTGCACCTGTGGGAAGAGCTGCCTCAGGTTCAGGTGGTCGGGGAGGAGCTTCCCAGCGTAGATCAGCCTCTGGTCTTCCACCGCCTGAAAGACAAATACACTTGGTAAAACAAAATTAAGGAGGATTATAGGCTTGTAACACCACTGGAATTTGGTTGAAAAACTAAAAGAGTATGTGATGAAGTAAATGCGTGTGTGTGTCTGGGTAAATTAACAGTATGTTGCAAAGTAAACGGGGGCATTTCTACAATCACATTGTTAACATTCTTCTCGCATTTAGCTGAGCTTCGTTTAAGCTAGGCTTCAATTAAGCTAAAGCAGAGTGGAGCATCGACTCTGAGGGTTTTCCGACGCTTTCCAAGACGGAGTACCCGAACCAGACGGTGACAACAACAACAATAAAAAAAGCAAAAAACAAACAAAAGAAAAAAACAAAAACATTAAACCCCAAACAGCTGCTGGACGCCGCCTGTCAAACTACCAGCTACTTCCGCTAGCATTAGCGAGATGGGCTCGGCTCTCACCGGCTTGGTGGGGTAGACGGCGGCCAGATGATCCTTCAGCTCCTTCACGGTCCATCCCAGGCGGACGCCTCGGACGGTCTGGTCCTCCTGCGCCCGGCTGGGCGTCTTGACGAGGAGGCTGATCTCCTCCGGCTGCGAATCGACCATTTTCTCTCTCTTTGTGTCGACGTTTCTTTCGCTACCCTGATAGAGATAAATCAACCTGACGTGGAGAGGAGAGAAAACAAAACACGGCGGTGGTATGTCCGGAAACGGAACCAGTGGGTCTGGAGAGGCTGCTGCTGACCAGCGCGGAGGAATGTTGTTTCCAAACACGCTGTGGCCGCTCCTGATTGGCCAGCGCCCGCTCGCGCTTCAGACGTGGAATCCACAGCGTGGAAGCGACTTGTGAGCATGCGCAATAAGAAACCAACCGTCACAAAAGTCGTGTATTACAAGTTTCGATCCAATTGCGTTGCTTTTCACTTGACAAAATGATGGTTTCTAGATTAATATTGGGGAAATGTGTGCTGAAATCAGCAAACAGATAAGAAAATTAGTTAGTCCAGAAACCAGCGAGTGAAGTGAGTGAAGCCCTTTGTTTTCTTGTTAGACTGCGACACCG
Organism: Fistularia commersonii; assembly: GCF_037954325.1. Classification (NCBI taxonomy): domain Eukaryota; kingdom Metazoa; phylum Chordata; class Actinopteri; order Syngnathiformes; family Fistulariidae; genus Fistularia; species Fistularia commersonii. The sequence continues at coordinate 12,042,925 of NC_141300.1, read as the reverse complement.
TCCGGGAGAGTTACATCAGTTTCATTATGCAACGTGCCAGGAAGCTGTGAAAACCTAAGATTAAAACATTTAACAAAACATTTTTTCCTGGCCGAAAAGGAAGCCTTAACAAAAGCATGGTAGTGGTTTGTATCTTATTATACGTGATGGCTCTAATCACAGGTGTGTGGCTACAGGCAAGTGGGAGAAAAGTTATTTTGAGAATAGGTTTTAAAATCAACCTGCAAACTCTAGCACTCATTCAGTCATGCAAGTGTCTTTTTTTTAACTTACAAAAATTCAGAAACTTTAAGACAAGTGAGCTTCAGTCCGTTTTAATCACACCCGACAGTAAGGTTGAATTTTACTTTATGTGAGCATCATGATACACAGAGTGATACAAATGATTTACATGCATCCCTTTCACTCAGTTTTAGCTTCAAGTTAGATCATTTTATTACCATGTGTTCATTTACCTTGTGCAATGTGTAGAATTTCCTTTTTCTGGAGATTTAAGTAGGATCTTCCAATATTGCTTTAATTTGATTTCAAGTTTCTTTGCATTTTTAACGATTTTGAATAACAGTTTTGTATTTATGGTGATTTCACAAAAAAGACACTTAACAGCAGTATGATGCTTGACTACTTCAAATAACATTACTTGCATATTTCCTTATTCATTGGGCTTTCTCCACAATTATGGCCAATAAGACTATTGTTGATCATTGTTAAATTACACCTGATATCTGAAAATTATCTCTGCAAGGTGACAAGTGTTACTGGCAGTAAAAGGTGAGAACGTTTTCCTGGTTTCCTCGGACCAATAGGACTGGAGCGCTCAGGTCACGTGACAGGAAGTCCAGCCAGGCCAGGTAGAGTGCGCTGGGACATGCCCCTTTCCTCCCCACTGGCATGGTGCTGCCTCACACACAGGACAGTCACTTGGGGTGTGTGTGTGTGTGTGTGTGTGTGTGTGTGTGTGTTTGGACGTAAGACTTACAGAACCACAAGCGCCGCTTCTTTGGAAATCTCCCGCAGAACCTCATTCACACGGACCTGTCGCAGGGACTGGATCACACACACACACACACACACACACACATACATATGTATTGACATGTGTCATGGTTCTACAGAAAACAACAACAGTAAACACGGGAAACGTGCACGTGTGTGAGTGTGTGTGTTAGTTAGACCTTGGCCCGATTCCCTTCCAATTCCTGGTCTGTTATCATCCAGGGATCATCCCGAGCACCAACCTGACCTGAACCAGAGTCGGACTTTGGATTTGTCTCCACCCTGAAGCAGCTCAGCATGTTGTCAAACTGATCAACACTGAAGAGGAAACACACACATGCACATGCACACATGCATACGTCTGAAAAAAAGTTGTATCGTAAGGATTTTCCACTCAAACGTGTCCTATGAAGTTTCAACCATCAGCTTTTTATATTTTTTTCAAGCAACTGCGATGTCTGACCTCTCAGGCTGAGGTTTGAGACGCAGGTCAGGAAGCACCTCTACTTCATGGAAACCCAGACGGAACTTCTTGATCAGCGCCAGCATCCTGAAAAAAGGAGACTCATCATTGAATTGTTTCAAAATCAGAGGAAATGAGGTGATTGAAATGGCAGAAACTAATGGATACAGTGAGCAAACATACGCCAAACAATTTTGTGAATGTTATGAATGACCATGACAACAAAAAAAGGCCGTAAAGCATTCTACGTTTGAGGATTTGATATGATACAGCCAAAAATAATGAAATTAGTGAAAATATTATTATAAAAAGCCAGTAGAAATCTACTAGTAATAATATAATGTATGAATATATATGTACATGTTTTTATATTCAAATATATAAATATATATGTATGATATAATAAAAAAGAACAATACTAATATTAATATTACCAATTTTATTATTGTTATGGTATTTTTATTTTCACAATTTTCAATAATAACAACAATAACTTATTAATGACAATAAATCAATAATTTGTATTATTAATTCATATTATTAATATAAATTATCAAACACGATTATTCATATTAATTATGGTTTATACATAAGTATTCATTATTATTATCATTATGATTATTAGTAGTAATTTACATATGTTATCACATGTAAAAATATTCAATGCATTTACATTTACATTTATGTTCAATTCATTTGTATATCATATTTTTAACAACATCTTACTCTTCTCTCTGCTCCTCCCTCTTTTCTGGGTCTCCTCCCACAAACACTCGGACCTTGCACTTGGACCAGCGCTTCCGACGAGTCAGCAGGTAGGGCAGCAGCAGGGTGAGCCCTGCACACACACCACACACACACACACACGCACGGACACGTCTAGTAATCCTGAAGCTAATGATGATGTTGATAATGATGGTAGTCAAACCTCCATCGTCAGAGAGCCAGAACACATCGATGGTCTTCTGCTGCTGCTTCATCTGGAACACTGAGCGGCTCTGCAGCTCTGCCTCGACACGCACAGATACTGTGGGTGACAGAGTGACACACAACATGTTTTCTTTCAGGGCCCGCAGTTTTCATCTATAACGATAATTGGATAATTTGATTGTATAAAGATCCAATAATTGGATTATAAAGAAAAACGTAGGATTGAACCTGAGGAGAGAGTGTTTAAGGTCACCGGTTCTCCTTCAAAAGCTGGATTCACTGAAAAAGACAGAAATATAGAAAAAAACACATTTCCCATCATGCACCTGTGTCCTCTCCAATGGACAGCTGTCTATTGATAAGCAGAGAGCAATTAGCATGATTGCTCACCGTGTGATCGGGATGCACGAGACACATCCAGTCCCTCCCGCATTCTGAGCACACACACACCAAAGTGCAGGTTGAAGGCGTCACTGAAACACACACATACACACAATTAATCAGACTAGTCATTATATTCAAAACCTGGTTTTTGTGAAACAGCAAAAGAGCAAAAATCCTCATTTAACCAGACACATTCAAACACAAACATACACGCACACAATCAGACCAGACTCTTTCCAGGTCCTCCATATCCACAAATCAGACTCCCTGGACTTGCAACTTATATTTTATCGAATATTTCTACTTAGGCAATTGACATTACAAAGTCCCGATTACAGGAAAATCGGAATGTCGGGTCTCAAGGTCATTCAGCAAAATCAGCCCGGTCATATCAGTGATCAGCCGATGAAAGTCACTGGAGCCGCTCGTCTGCCTTGCCGTTCACTGGCAAACATCGTCAGGACCTCATGGGTGCCGCCACTGTGCTACCTCAGCAGAGTCACGCAGCCAAGGTGAATATTGTCGAAAGCAGTTCACGGCAGAGGGAGAAGGGAGTTGACATCTCATTAAACCGTGGGCGCCTGACTTTTCATGAATGACTGCTGATGTTATGCTGGGCTGACACCTCAAAGGTTTTCACAGTTGCAGACTGAGAATCAGGAGAAAAATTTCAGGAGTCTTACTGGAGTCTGAGCGCTAAGGTGGCAATCTGAGCTGCTATCAGCTCAGAAACCGTCACTTGTTTCTTAGTCTGTGTTTGATTACTGCAAGTCTTTCAGTCTTTTCGGTGACATAGATCAATCAGCAAACAATAGATGAGCTCCAAAACTGGAAAGAGGAAACCTGGTAGACAAACAATCTCCAGAGCAGGTTGGCAGCAGAGACGGTATTTGTGGATTTAAGGACGTTCCAATCAGTGCGGAGCATCCAGATAGACGAGCGGAGGACGGAGCTGTGGGCAGAAAAGCCCGTCTCGGACCATGTCAACACTCCAACATCTCACCACCGAGTAGAGAATTGAGAGAGATGGGCTGAAATAGCAGAGGCCCTGCAGATACTCGGGGAAAACATTGCATGGAGGGGAGAAACTGCTGAAAGAATAGAGTTGTAGTTTTGTAGTGACCGTGTAAGAGTTACAATATTTGTAAAATCTGAGCCTTCAGTCTGAGACTAAAAACTCTGAAAAACCTGTCCTTAAATGTGAGCATTTGTGAGAAGATTGTTATCCATGAGTCTTTTCCAAAACTGTCCAAAGTCCTCCACTGTCTCATGATGTTATTTTCCAACAGTTACTCACTGCAGGATCCCGATGTAGGCGTCAGCGGCTTGGGGAGAGTCCTGGCGCCAGTTTGACTTGAAGCCCATGAGGAGGACATTCGGTCTGATCCGACCCAAACCTGCACCCTGGTACACACACACACACACACACACACACACACACACGCACACAGACTGTTCGTCTCAAAACTGGCTCAATTGAATACCTTTTTAAAAGTGTTTTATCCCGACGTGAGAAGGCGCAGGAAAACAGATCAGGTGTGACGGACCTGCAGTAGCACGTTGACCCCTGACCTCAGATCCGGGGCCGCCACGTCCCTATAGAAGGACTTGACTCCCCGTCGGTTCAGCCAGGCGGCGTGCTGCTCGCCGCCACCGTTCGCCGCTACTTCCTGAGGACCGTCCTGGAAACGCAAGACCTCTCCTCAGCATTTGGCATACTCCCATGATGCATATGTATGTGTGTGTGTGTGTCCTCACAGTGAGCACGTGACCGCACATCATCAGACTGAGACTCTTGGTCAAAGAGCCGACCAGATCCACCAGAGCCGGCCGGGTGCTGGGAGGCCCGGTCAGAACCAAACACTGCGGCCTGGAACCCACAAAGAAGAAGGCCCATTACTCTTTTTCGGAGGAGGCGCCAGAGAAGGCCGGGTGGCAGCGGAGGCGGCTCCACCTGAAGTTCTTGACGTGCTCGTCCACCTGGTTGAGAGACACGCACTGACTCAGAGCCATGATGTAAGAGCCGGCCTGCACGGACGAGCCCCAGTTCACAGCTGCATGCAACAGACAGGTGGCCATTATTGCCTTCATCTCAGTGTGTGTGTGTGTGTGTGTGTGTGTGTGCGTGTGTGTGTGTGTGTGTGTGTGCGTGTGTGTACCTGGTCTCTTGTAGAGTGTATATGCCAGCAGGAATAAGACGATTCCGAAGGCAATGAGTGCAGCCCACCAGTTGAGCAGGAACATGATGACCAGACAACCCACGGCGCACAACAGCGACAACCACTTACTGTACAACCTGAAGGAGGGACGCCAACCTGCACACACACACACACACACACACACACACACACACACACACACACACATATATATTTATGTGCAGTACACACCACTGTGGAGGAACCATGAATTCATGAATTCATTTATTTCTCTGTGTGTGTGTGTGTGTGTGTGTGTGTTTGCTTGTGCATACTGTGAGTGTGTGTGTACCAACTGAGGTATCAGTGTGTGTGTGTGTGCTATCGTGCATGCACACCTGCTGAGCTCCGTGTGAAAATATCTGGAGAGTGGCTACCTGCTGATTCGTGATGTGTGTGTGTGTGTATGCGTGTGTGTGTGTGTGCATACACCTGCTGAGTTGGTGATGGAGGCATGGAAGCAGCTGAAGTTGATCAGGCAGTAGGAACAGAGGAAGAAGTTGGAGATGATGGGGGCGATGGTGTTGAGCTCAGCTGCAGCAGAAAGTGGAGTTGTTTTAATGGCGTCCACTAGGGGGCGCCGCTGAGCTCGTTTTGTCACCTCCTCTTTGGGACGGCACGGAGAGGTTCTCACCGATCAGGATGAAGCAGGCGGCGATGATGTAGGTCAGGAGGTAGCCTCGCAGCGGCTCCTTGTTCCTGCCGTAACCTTTGCCGAAGAAGCCGATGAAGGGATACAGCCGGTCCTGGCAGAGGCACTTTTAGGAGAAACGGCGAGATACGGAGACACATCAGGAGCTTGTGAAGAAATGGTGATGAACCAGCATCAGCACGAAGGAAAGGAAAGGTGGAGAACATGGAGGTGAGAGCTGGAGGCAGCAGAGATAAAGATGTGTAGGTTCCTCGCCAGTGACCGAGGAGGACCGAGAGGATGAGGAACGAGTACGTCAGAGTGGACATGGACAGAAGAGGGATGTTGGACATCTGGGTGCTGAGGCCGGACATCGGGAAGAAGACCAGAGAGGTGGTTTATGGATGGAGGGTAAGAAGACACGGAGACAGTTGTTGTGAGAGGAGTACGCAGAAGAGTGTGTGTGTTTGCATGCACCTGGAACACTTTAGGAGCAGACACCAGGCAGGCCAGGGCCGAGGAAAGAGTCGCTCCGAAGATACCGGCAGTAATGAGGGGGGAGAAGGCCGACACCAGGCCCATGGTCTGCACACAGGACAGGTTCGGTCACCGAGGTGTGACCCGAGGTCACCTTAAAGACCCTCGCCTTGTGGAGGAAGCCTCCCTGACCTGGTAGTAGTTGCTGATACCGAAGGTGCACGTGCGGTTGGCCGCACAATGGCTGAAGTCCCAACCGAACTTGCACTCCAAGCCCACGCAAGCAGAGGTCGGCGAGGCCGAGGACGCCAGAGTGTCGTTCAGGAGGCCTGAAGCATCGCGGACCACACACGACCCTGCGCACACACACAGGTGAAGAAAGAAACAGAAGCGCGTCCAGAAGGTAGGGCCTGCAGACAACACAAACCGATGGTTGCCGTTATGATGAGGTAGGACATGGTGGTGCAGAAGATGGCCATCAGCGTCCCCCTGGGGATGGCAACAGCGGGGTTCTTCGGAGAAAACCAAATGTCAGCGTTACCGTCGAGGTCGGAGTCGGCGAGAAGCGGAAGTTGGGGCGTCACCTTCAGATCTCCAGAGATGTTGGCGCCGGCCAGGATGCCGGTGGCCGAGGGGAAAAAGATGGAGAACATGCCGAAGAAGCTGCCCTCCGGCCCCCGCCAGCCGGGGGAGAAGTTGTCAGCAAAGATCTCGGCTGTGGAAAAAGGGGGTCGGGGGAAGTCAGAAGCAACGGACGGATCTTCTCCTCGGGCGATGAACGTGAACCTGTCACCTCTGTAGCTGAAGAAACCTCTGGCCTGCTTCTCGGGCGTGGCGGGAATAATGGTTCCGACGATGTAACTGGCAAACGACACCATGATGACCAGGAAGAACACAACCTGGGCCTGCGGACCGCATAAAGGTACGGGTTGCTCTCCTCACCAGGTGAGTACGCGCATCTCCATTTCATCAATTTCTAACTATCAGCTCCGGTTGCCATGGCTACCTAGTGTTTCCTCTCCTCACCTTTGATTCCCAGGCCATACCGGCCATGGAGATGCCCAGCAGGAACGTCACAGTGATGATGCCGACGATGCGGATGTCGTTGGTCCTGCTAGTCATAGAGGCGCCATGTTCCTGAGGCACATGGGTTAACTTCTCTGTGAGAACGTCTCTCACACACACACACACATACACAAATTTAAGTCGCACTCACCCGCATGAGGTCCACCACCGTCTCTGCGAAGCCCACAGTGTGCATGGCGACCGCCACGGCGTTGGCGAAGGCGAAGATCAGACCGATGGAGCCGCCGAGCTCCGGCCCGAGGCTGCGGCTGATCAGGAAGTAGGTCCCGCCTGAGGGAGCGCGGGGAAGTTCACGGGATTCCAAGAGCTAGAAGCTCAACAAAATGGCTACCAATGTTTAAACCTAAGGCTCCCTCGGCGAGGGAACAACCTCCGTATCAGGTGGAGCGGAGCTTTCCAGATTCTATCAGCGGATTAATATCACCAACGTTTCATCCTGTGAGGCGACCCACCTCCTTTGACCTTGCCGTTGGTGGCGATGGCGGAGGTGGACAGACCAGTGATCCCGGTGATGCAGGAGGACAGGAGGATGATGACCCAGGTCAGACCTGAGCACACACACACACACACACACACACACACACACAGACAGTGTGATAGATGCCCAGAGGCCTAGTTGCAGCTCATGAATAGTGAGTCGGTGTTCTGCAGGACACACCGATGCCTGCCTGAGCGGTGATCCAGGGCAGCCGCAGGTACAGGATCACCCCCCAGATGTTGAGCATGCAGCGGATCTACAGGCACACACACTCACTGTTTGACTCCCGTGCGTACATGCAGATTCCACACACACAGAAAAAAGATGATGTTCTAGAACGAGAGGCCTCTGTGCGTTTTAATTCTACCGACGTAGATCAGATCTATTTAAAAACAAAACCCCAACCCATTACAATTATTAAATGTCGCCTGGAGGTTCATTTAGTAACACTATTAAACTCATAAATCACATTATTTAACTTATCAGATTCATGCATTTCCAATTGGAGACTGAACTCAAAATCAGGGAGGTGAATTTATTGATTGTGTTTTATTAATGCATTTATAATGGTTTATTAATTTATTAATAAAACATGTTCATAAATATGTACTTGAGATCAACTTTCGTCTTCTAGTGATCAAAGCTCTACCACCCAATGGTGTTGACATTTTTGTTATTATTAATAATGTTAATATTATAAGTATTTTTAAAATGTAATGGATTCATGATTTATAAATAATACATTTTTTTAATTTTTTTTTTTTTTTTTTTTACTTATTCATTCATTTACATTTTTTTCCCTGTGTTGCACCTGGTTTTGGCTGTTTCTAAAATGTCGACCTAGTGAGCGAGGAGGCAAACAGCTGAACTCATACAAAACAAAACACATTTAAACATTTAGAAATACTGTCATCCAGCATCCGACATCCCATAATTCTGCCCACCATGACCCCCTGCACCCATCCAAAGCGGGTGGGCTGCAGCGGCGGAGGCTCCTTCTGCTCCTCTTCTTCTGAGGTGTCTCCTTCCTCCACGTGGCCCCTGGCGGTCTCCTCGTACACGGGGGGCTGCAAATCCGGGTCCCAGCAGATTTGTCATAAAGGGATTTCAAACATTTTCCTGTCACTGTATAGAGACATGCAACATTTCACCCTGTAATTCGGGTGTCACAAAGAGACATAAGACCAGGGGTCTCAGACTCCTGGCCAATTGCGGCCCTCGGAGCAATATTTTGTGGCCCCCTGCCTGAAATCAAATCTTTGTGTCAGTGCGGCCCGTGTGTTTTTTCTCACATGCATCAGTTGGTTTTATTCAGTGGGTTTTAAAAAAAAAAAACAGGGCAAGGAAAAAAATGAAAAAGTAACTTTGCAATGTATTTTTTTGCTTCAAAATTTGAAAACAAAATGATTTTTTGATGAAAAAAAACCGTCAGCTGACATTGTTTAAACAAGCAAAATTGAAATGATTGATTTAATAATCAGAATAGCCAACACTAGCCTTGTAAACATTATACATGCTACCAATCAATTTTCTAATAAATTCTAGCGGCAAATTTTCCCACAATGACAAGATTTTCTCTTTTAACTCAACAATATTTTTAGGGTGTAATTTCATCAATTCTTTTTTAGTATTCATGTTTCATATTAAGTCGTCATGTATTTTATAGAGGAACGGTTCATTCCATATAAAGATTTTTATAATTTACCTGTTTACCTCCTTTACACTAAAACAAAGGAAAAATTTGGACTTAGTGTTTCTTCTAGGTAATAATTTACTGGTCCGGCACCCTTGACATCAAATTAGGCCGTATGTGATCCCAGACCAAAATGAGTGTGACACCCCTCTATAAGACCATTCACCCTCTCAATCCCACGTTATTCGGAGACATAAAATCATTCGCCCTGTCATCCCTTTTGTTGGAAATCTAATTGCAATTCGAGTTTATAATCTATTTTTCGGTTTGTTGGTGTTTTTATCTTTTATGTCGTTTGGTTTCTTTTAATCTCAACGCGCTGTTTGTTGTAGCGAACTGGCACAGAGAAAGTCAAACATGTTCCCATCCCAATGTGTCAACAGTGTGACAACTGGAAAATTTTCCCTTAGCGTAGCATAACGACGTGTTACAACGCCTTTCTCATGGTTTTTCGCCAAACCATGGAGCGTCATGTCTACGTCGACATCATGATCTTTTTTCTAAACCTAAACCGGGTTGGACAACCTTTACGACTCAAAGAGCCATTTGGATCTGTTTCCCCACAGTAAAGAAAACACCGAAAGCCACACAAATTTAAATGAATTTCTCGGCATATAAGGTTTTTTTTTTTTTTTTTTGCCTTTATGCTATGTATAAACAAAATATGTGTTGCATATTTTTAAATATGAACAATGGCAGAGAAAACAAAATTACATTTCTGCATGCAGTAAAACATTTTTAATTGTGAAAAAAAAAGTTGTTGAGTTGAAGGTTACTTTTAAGCAAACTACTCAATGTCTATTTGAGTAATTCTTGTATTTATGAAAAAAGAAGCTGAACTTAAATTATCCGCCGCCAGCAAACCAAAAATGCTGTCTTCTCTCTGTGCGCTGTCATCCTTTTACTGGCGGCAAATATATTTTAACACGTTTTATTTAGATGTTATAAGTTGCCATAATCTCCAAATTTAAAATGACATTTTAAAAATGAACGAATTAAAAAAAAAAAAAAAAAAATTAAATACTCGTTAATTATTTCAAAAGCCACAGGGACCCGCATCAGAGGGATCAAAGAGGCGTATGAGAGCTGTGGGTTGCAGAGTTTGTATTTTCCGCATCTGTTCGAAATGAGAAATCGCGGTCATCCACTTACATTGCAACGGAAAGTAGACGCCGCTCCGGTGAAAAATTAGAAAGTAGCGTCTAACACATCGGCATTGGGAGGGAGAACGTGTAGACTCTTCATAAAAAGACCAACAATCGTTCACCCTCTCATTCAGACATCGTATCGAAACATACAACTTTCACACTCGCCTGGAAATGTCCAATACTACCTAACAGGATAATACAAGATCAGGACATTTATCTTCCAATTGGTCTCTTCCTGACCCATCTTGACCTTAGTGTTTTCTTCCAAAAATAATCTTATCGCCTCTGTCGAGTCTCACCTCGGGTTCGGCGTGTAGCTGGTACAGAGACGGCCTGAAGCGTCTCCGTCGGCCCCAGGCCTCCGTGTTGCTGTAGAAGTCGTAGCTCGGCGGCGCATCCAGCGTGTCGTAACCGCTCGGGACCGTTCCCTCCCGGGACTTCCCGTCGCCATCGGTGTAATCTCGGTAAAACTCCGACCCGGCGGTTCCCTGACCAGTCAGGTGAATGCCCGATAGCTCCATTCAGAGAGGAATAAAAACCTCCTCTCCGAATTCAACTGCAGAAAAAGTGTGAAGGCGATTCCGTATTTTTTTTTTTCAGATTCAGGTGAGCGGCGGAGGTTTCGATCGCTGCTTTTATTCTTGACGGGTCAGGAAGAGCTGCGGGCCAAGTCAAGAGGAGGTTCAGCGAACAGCCAAACAAACACGCTCATTACAGGAGCTATAAAGGCCGACGCAGAGAGGAAATCATTGCGCCGGCAAGGAGGTGAATAAAAGTCCTCTGGCCGTGGCGCGGGGTTGGAGTCAGTGTGCATGAAGGTGAATCACTCAGCTCGTGTTGTGACGTTAATATCCTGCAGGGGCTTTTACCGAGATTTTACGATGTCAACAACGCCGTTTCGCAAATCAACTACCCGTGACGGAAAACCTTCATAGCGTGATTCGCATTTTTGCGACTCGCCGTGGAATTTTTCGGATCCCGAAATCAGACGCGCTCAAAAGACGGAGTTGTATCGTGAAGTAGTTTATTATATCAATTTATTACCAGATCATGTATTCTTTTCTCTGAAATAACTCGGCATTGATTTCCCCGAGATTCACGGCTGCTCTGAAAGTGTGTCCTTCAGGGAGCAGGAGAAGCTGATGTCTATCAGCAAAGTAGGACGTCGTGTCGCCACGGATAAAATCGCGTTTCTCGCCGATGGTCAGATGGTCGGCGTCCAGCCCAGTGTGGCAGTTGGCGCTTCTGTCTCAGAGCGAGAAGGTCGCTGGTTGGATTCCCACCAGGGGGTGTTTCTGTGTGGAAGCTCCATGTTGTCTGCGTGGGGTTCCTCAGGGTTCTCCGGGTTCCTCCCGCAGTCCAAACACAGGCAGGAGATAATGCGTCTCTATATGAATTCTTGTTGAAATCTTCTTCTTGTGGCAACTGAACTTGAATTTCTTCACTTGAAGACGTTTCACCCCTCATCTCAGAGGCTTCTTCAGTTCGAATGACCTGTTGGGAGTTTCCCAGGCTCTACCTTTTCAGATTCCAGTCCAGGTAATCCCCCAAAAGTCGGCCCCCGTAAGCATGACAACCCCCGAGACCTAGTTTCTGCCGATCAACTCTTCCATTTACATAACAAGCCACCATAACTTTGACCCGCCCAAAACCCTGCCTGCTATATTGACAAACTCCCCACAGGTCATTAGAGGTGAAAAAGCCTTGTCTTCAAGTGAAAAAATTCAAATCCGGTCGCCACGACAAGAAGATTTTGACAAGAATTCACCGTGACCTGGAGGACTGAGAACCTGAGAACCCCAGACATGTCTCCATATTAGACCTGGGCATTTCATGGCCCGCGGGCCACGTCCGGCCCGTTTTGCTTTTTATCCGGCCCGCCAAACTACTTTCTTCAAATATTCTAATAAATATTTTCAATCCGTATTGAATTTAGAAACTCCCTCTTTTTCCTTTTGTTTAATTTTGTATGGATGATTACATACAAAATAATGTCGGTACATTTATATGATCAAAATATGAAATAAAATGCCCAAAAAAATCATTTTTTAAATTGAAAATGTCATTTTGTGCAATTTATATGATACCCAGTTGAACCCCTGCTCTGGATGAAGTGTGAATTAGGAATTGATAAATTTTTTTGTCTGTTTGCGGCTGCAATAGCTTTGTTCTCCCCCAAACCCTCCGACCCTGAGTGCAGGATAAGCGGTACTGATAATGAATTAATGGCTATTTCCATCAATAGTACACTTTTTTAACACTATCAACTCAACTCAAAATTCTAAGACTTCAGTGCCGAAGCCGTATCACATTCGTTCCAGCTCGGTTCGTTTAATGGCCTTTAAGTGCTTTGCGGAATTCAATGATTAAACAGGGAAAGGTCACCCGGTGGCCGTTATCAATGATTCTTTCATGTTCATCCACCAAGGTCGCGACCTCCGCTGTAAGATCCTACTCTCCGGGAGCAAAAGAAAAAAAAAACAGCTGCTTAATCGCCCGAGACCTGAGTTTACACAGCCGTTTACAACACTGTCCAACACATGCACACACACCAACCCCATATGCAAACACAGCCACACACACACACACACAAGTGCACACAGGATGCAGAGCTTTTGTTAAACAATACAAGGACAAGTCAAGGACAAGCAGGATTTTTGGATACAGTGAAACTGTCTGTACGGATGTTTTGAGTTAGACCCGATGATAGATGGATGGATGTTGGGAGAAAGCTCCGGAGGTGCAACTTGATGGGGAGGTGTCAACCTTCCTGTTTTCACGAGGGACTGCTGGAAGATGTGAGGTTCTGTTGTTTGTGAAAAATGAAGGTTAATGGACGAGAGGTTCTGGATAAGGGACTGTTGTCGGCGCAGAGGGAAGAACAGCGCGTCACCGAGGGGGATGTTGTTTTTCCATTTAACTCCGCCAAACTGGCGGAGACTGAAGCGACGCGAGGCTCAGCCGACGAGGGGAAGTCCAGGAAACAAGGGTCGTCTCGCGAAGCTTTATTCATCTGTCGGAATAATTCATCAAAACCGGCTTCGCGGCATTAAAGTTGACATCAATAATGAAAGCCGGTGCCTTGTCATGGCCGGGTGCCCGGAAACAGAGACGTATATCCACACGGGTCTGATGTAGATCCACATACCGGGGAAGATGAGAATCCGGCGTTGGCATTGTCACGAGGACTTCGCCATTTATGTTTCATGAAGGATACCCCAATGACGAGCGCATCGCCGGGAGTTTGCACATAAATCTCCCCGCTACGTTGGCCTGGAGTCGACGCTGGAAATCCCAGATCATGCGAACGCACCAAATAGTGTTTGTTTGTGGATTGCCTCCCAAATATTTGTGTTCCGGCGCAATCCCCAAAAGTATCTCTGCCTCCTAAAAGGAGGTTTCTAATCAGCTCGGGGAAAACCGACAATTCCCGCCAAGGCGAAGACAAAGTCCCTGTCGCGGAGAGAGAAGCCGCAACGTTCCGAGATAAGTTCGGCGATAATGATGTGCTTTTGAATGTTTGTTTGGCGTCAACAGATGGGTAATCCCAAACCGAAAGGCCTTTTTGAGAATTCAGAGAGCAGAACGAGTAAAGGAGCGGGTGAATACGAAGCCGGATTCGACCAAAGGTAGCGCTTGGGGGAATTTCCGGTCTGGGAATAGCTAGCCCCTTCTGGTTTGACGTGGCCATCCATCAAAAAGAAGAACAGACCCGTCACTTCGGTTCAGGACGGCAAACAGGGGTGACGTCTTGAACGGTTCCTCGACACTGTAGCCATCGTTTGAAGTGATTGCGCGTCTCTCGTGGGACGGAAAGCGGGCGGCACTTTGATCAGTCATTCTTTTGAACATGTGCTCTCCATGTTGTTGCCAATAAGCGGCAGGGTTCCGTCGCGTACCCGGAGTGCGTTTCCACTGATGTGGTGGCACCATTCACCTGGAGAGAAGCTTCTCTTTGAATACGATACTTGGACTTGGTGGTTCTAACCAGCTGCCGCGATGCGGGGTTCCCAACTTCCCGAGAGTTGGTAACGTGAAGGAACTGAAAAGGAGTTGACGTTGACTCCAGATGGCCGGTCGAGATCAGGAGGCCCCCAGGTCTGCGGAAGAACACGACTTCTTCAACAAATTAATAATCAGGAGTACTTGGAGGAGGAGAAAGAAGTGATATCCATCTGCGAAGCGGGCAGTTGTGTTGCCGGGGATAAGACGAGAGCTCGTAAATATGGCATTGATAAAGCAAAGATGTTGGTTAGCGCCGACGCCAGGGGTCGGCAACCTTCACCATTTTGGGCCCGTTTCCCCATATTAAAGAAAACCCCGGGAGCCACCCAACCCTTTTGGAATTTATAGTGAATTAACGTGATATATAACGATATTTTTTTTGCCTTTATGCTATGTCGAAACAAAATATGTGTTGCATTTTTTTAAATCACTGAACAACTGTAGAGAAAATGAAATTATATTTCTGCATGAACCAAAAAAACTTGAACTCTAAAGGTTACTTTTAAGCAAAATACTCAATGTCTAATTGAGTCCTTTTTTTTATTTTTGAATGAAAAAAAAAAAGCCAAACTTAAATTATGAACCGGCGGCAAACTAAAAATGCCATCCTCTCTCTGTGTGCTGTCATCCTTTTACTGGCGCGTGCAGAATGAGCGACAAAAATATTTTATCATGTTTAATTTAGATGTAACAAGATTGCCCCAATCTTCAAATTTTAAATTATATTTTAAAAATGAACAAACAAAAAGTAATTAAATACAAAATAGCCGTCCGCCCGATGTGGTTCTGCAGACTGGAGGCGGGAAGACCTTCACCGCAGACAGCGGCGAACATCTCCATGGTTATGTTCATTGATATCTCCTTGCTTTTGTTTTGCCGAGATCTCGTCCTCGGCATTGAGTCACAAAAGTGCTCCTTTCCAAAAAAGAAGAAATTACAAATTGGAAATGACGGTGAGAGTGACAGAGGGGGTTTCATTTGGAGAAGAAGCCCGGGTTCCGTAAGGATAACGCGGAGAATAATTCCGAGAACACGACGAGGTTTTAAAGTATCCGTCGGACGCGAATTCTGAAGCGTCAATGATAAAAATCAATGTTGGAGCTACATAAAGAGCAGCGGCGCTGGTGATGGTATTTCATGATGTCACGATGTTTGTGTCACATCCTAATGCGGGTTACGATGTTTACGAGGTGCAAACCATTTGTGTTTCAAAAGGAAATAATGAAAAACGGGCATTCAAATGCTAAAAAGAGACAAAATCTGCTTTTTGTGCGGCTAGAATTTGGTTTAAAGAAGGATCTCCTGTGGGGAACTTTTTATTTTCGCATTCTCACAGGCAGTCAGGGACCTCGGTGGGACAACGAGCATCTGTGACGTGCACCTTAAGCTCCACGCTCGTGGTTTGACGTCACGCAGCTTCTGTCCATTTTGTCCCGAGCAAACATCAAACCAGTGGCCACCATCGTTTTTAGGAGTGCCGCTTCGCAAGAAGCATTTGATGATGGGCTTGGCTTGTAAGTTCCACCAACCGCCAAGTAAAAAGACCGTCATCTGGTTCCAGGAGCTGAGCTCCGCCGTCCCTGGTTCCTCTGCGGTCCAGATGCACCAAGAAACGGTCCTGGAAAGGTTCTCGGTGCGGCAAAGGCAGGGCTCGGCAACATTTACCGCTCAAACAGCCATTTGAACCCGTTTCCCCACAGTAAAGAAGACACCGGGTACCACGCAACCCTTTTGAAATTTAAAATGAATAAACACGGCATATAACGTTACATTTATTTTTTAGCCTCTATGCTATGTATCCAAATGCACTGCGGACCGCAAATTAGGAATTTCACTGCGTACGGAAAGATGTTTCTACACTGTGCTTGTGACAATAAACGCTTTGAATGTATAAATGAAATGTGTTGCAATGAAAAACTGAACAGAAAACAAAACTACATTTCTGCATGGTACAAAACATTTCGAAATCTGAAAAGCACACGTTTGGTTGAAGGTTACTTCTCCGAAAAATACTCAATGTCTATTTGAGTCCTTGAGTGTATTTGTGAAAAAAAAAGCCGACTTGAATTATCCACCGGCAGCAAACCAAAATTGCCGTCATCTTTTTTTTCTACCGTGTACGGTCGTTTATCAAGAGTGACAAAAATATTTTAACACGTTTTATTTAGATGGATTTAGATCTCCATGTTCTCCTCGTGTCTGTGGGTTTCTTAAATCTTCTCAAGTTCCTCCCACGGCCCCAGAACGTACCGCAGGTTCACTGGAGACCCTAAATTGTCCAAAAGATGCGACCCCGACTGCAGGATAAGCGGTATTGATCGCGAATGAACGAATGAATGATCACACGGCAACATGAATTGATCAGCTGTTGGCCTTTGAATGGACGGCTTTCTCCAGATGTAGATGTGTCGCATGTCTCAGAGCAGACGGACGTTGTTTCGAGACTATAAAGCAGGAAACTGCAGAAGTTTCACAAACACTGTGAAGGAATTCAATTAGTTACATATTCAAGATTTATTATCCTTTTTTCGCGGATGCCTTTCAGGCTCATTTAGTAAACTAGAAATTAAATCATCCCTCATTTCTCGAAGGAAAAAGCTTCTTCTCTCCCCCCCAACTCTTTGTGAAGTTCCTCCTCGTGAGTCAATATATTGGACGGGTGACGTCCTTCCTGGCGTTAGCTGTTATTTTGAAATAAACTAACCCTTCTTCCACCTGCCGTCCAATTATGTTGTTAAAGGGCATTAGAAAGGAGCAACGGGAAGCTGCTAATTCTGTGCAGATTGAAGGTGAACAGCAGCTGCCGCCTCCT
The DNA here is from genome assembly GCF_037954325.1 of Fistularia commersonii. NCBI lineage: Eukaryota > Metazoa > Chordata > Actinopteri > Syngnathiformes > Fistulariidae > Fistularia > Fistularia commersonii. The sequence continues at coordinate 12,025,624 of NC_141300.1, read as the reverse complement.
GAAGCCCTCAGCTGCTTCTCATCGCGCACAAGCAGTCGCGCAGCTTACAAGTGATTATCTCGGCGTCCCCGTCTCAGATCGATCGCGCTGTGAGACAACACCGCTTTCTCCAGGCCGGCCGGTCAATATTCCTTCCCGCCTGGTTTCGGGAGTCCCGTGCTGAGGGTCTGACACGCGTCTGCGTGCAGCGCGCCCGTGACTCGGCCGATTAAGACCCCGTCCGTGGCGCTCGGGGACCAAGACGGCGTCCGTCTTGGTCTCTGCCAAGAACCCCCGAAAGACCCTCCTCCTCTTTTCTTGACTCCGAGCAGCCGAGCAGAATAACGAGTCTCTCCAGACTTGAGGTTTCCTCAAAGTACCATCTGCTTTCAGATCCTCGCCGGACAACCGTGACCTTCCCGGGCGCTCGGCCTTCCCGTGTCTCCTCGGCGCTCCGCCTCGAGGGGCAGAGATGACTCAAGTCCAGTCTGGTCAGTATCTACTGCTGAGCTCCTCTTCATCCTGACAGACCTCATGGCGACTCTTTGAATCTCTACCTGAGGACAGTTTGTCGAAGGTGCCGGAATCTCAGTGGACTGCTTGGTTTTCACGCGATGCTTGCTGATCGAAATCAAAACTCCAGGACACTTTTGGGTTTTAAAACTTTCCAAGTTAGACGCTGGATGAGAAGATGGCTTCGCATTTTGATGGAGCAACTGACTACACCGTTGCTTCTCTGCTGGGACGCCCGTCTGTTGTTTGGGTTTTAAGTCTGTGGTTCATTCTGGATGATGAGCTCCGGAGCGGCGGACTGTTTCCCCGGCCCGCCGACTCGTGGTTAGCATTTCAAATTTCCTCCAGCCCGAAATCCGATGTGAGCCAGTTAGATGTTCTCAGAGACGGCTGGCCCATCAGGCAACACAGCAACGACATCCTCAACCTGTGGCGATTTATGGTGTGAATCAAGCAAATTTCGCACGGGAAGTAGATGGAGGAACTTTCGTTTTGGTTTGCGTTGTTTACTTTGGGAACTTTTCCCCCTTCATTACGGCTCTCAAGCGTTAGTCAGACTCCTCTGATGGCAGGGCTTCAAAGAAAAGGAAAGACGTCTCCACGGGAGTTAAATTAGATACGATAAAACAATCAGAAAAGTGCGAAACACAGACAATGTACCCTTGAGCTCACACGCATGACTAACAACATTCCGACCCAAGTCGAGGACTTCCTGTAGAGGCAAATGGTAAAGGTGTTGTTGCCTCTAGGGTGCGCCACGAAGTCAGGAAAAGCACATAGTATGCAAATTGGGTCAAATTTTTTCTTATAAATTAAAAATTATGGTAAAAATGATGCTATGCAATTTCTGCTGTAGGTGGATGTAAATCACCTATTGAGGGGGGTCGCCGTACAACATCTATCCTAGGGCACCACACTGGGCTGCAACAGTTGTGCATCCATCGGAGTCTTGATGCCAGTGTTTCGTTTGGGAGAGGCCGGCCTGCTATGTGAGTCTCTTTGTGGAAGCGGGCAAGCGAGGGGAACGTTAATCCACTGTGTTAATTCTGCTTCCAGTTATACTGTGAATTGGCCGTGTTTGTTCATGGTAGCAACTTGTGACTTCTCATGCATTGAGCCAGGTGCTGCAGCGGTTAGGGCGTCCTCCTCACAACGAGAAGGTACCTGATTGGATTCCCCCGGTTTCCTCGGACAGTCCTGTAACATGCCGGAGGTTCACTGGTGACCCTAAATTGCTCAGATGTCTGAATGAGAGGATCAATACTTGTATGCCTCTAAATGACATGTGAATGATTGTTTGTTTGTAACATGTAAATGGCAAAGTGAATGATTTCATGCCTCTATATGATGTGTGAATGAGATGGTGAATTGTTACATGGCTCTATAGGACATGTGGACAGAGACATGCTGTGAGGTTCATGGCTGGTGAGTCTGGTGACCTCATCACAATTAGATTTACAAACATATGAATCCTATAGAGAAACTTATTCACCATTTGATTGGCAGCAGTAAATGGGTTATGTTTAAAATCTCATACTAGCCGAGGAGTCGCAAAAAGAATCCCTGGAATCACGAGCGCCCCCCTACCACGAGGCAGGAGAACTGCACGCCTCACTTTGTAGCTCTTCGCAGGTTTTTTATGATCGTTCTGCACAAGAAACTAGTAGCATACAGTTGTTGACAAAAAACACTGTGTATTGGAAATGTAGTTCATATAGCAAAGTGTTTAAACATTTAAATAGCGAGGTAGAGAGAGACAGCGATATGGTCTCAGTGCAGAGCATGCTAGCAGTCAGCTGTTATTTGTGCAATCTACATCTCTTCTCAATATTTGAACTGTATATGTGAAAATCCAGCGATTTCTGAATGAAAAAAACAATCTAAAATTGGTGATGTTCATTAAAAAATACCCTTTATACTGCAAATCATTGATAAATATAACCATTTAATCATTTTTTTTCTTTCCAATATTGGCAAGTGAGGCACAGCCTATCCTGCCTCCCCTGACTGGACGTGAATGAGAGGGCAAATGGTCGTATGTTTCTTTACAACATTATAAATGACAAAGTGAGTGGTTTTATGTCTGTATAAGAAATGTGAACGTCAGGGTGAATTACATCTCTATTTAACGGATGATTAATGCAATACTTTGTCTCGATATGACATGTGAATGTGAGGGTGAATAGTTGTATGTCTCCATTTAACATGTGAATGAGAGAATGAATGGTTGTACATCTGTATGGTTTGTGAATGAGAGGGTGAATGGGTGTTTGTTTGGGTATGAAATGTGAATGAGAGGGATAATGGGATGGACTAAGCAGTGTCCATGATGAATGAATGAATGTGTTGAGCCAGTGTCACTTCAATTTTCTGCCTCCTCTACCATTTCCCCCTGAAGGACGAAGACCAAGACAATTGATTTTAGGAGGAAACTTCTTATGTTCTCTGCCCGACGCTGACAGTGACACTGCTCCAGGAGCTAATTGTCAGATTTTTATCACTCTACCTGAATAGCACTTGTTACAAGGCCACTTTCCGTGGCCTCGTGGACTCACGCTGGATAAATGCAAGTTTTGTTGCACGCTGGCGTTGGTCCCCCCGATTCATGTTGTCGGCCACAAGCTGGTCCTGACATTAATATTTCACAATCGATTTGCCTCTGAAAAGCTGTGAGAGCCCTGGACCTTTCACTCCGGTTTCCGCCGGGGAAAATAGTCGTCTGTTGGAGCAAACCACCGTAGGCGTTGTAGTTTGCATGTGTTTGGAAATACGAATGTGATTTTTCTGTGTAACGGCTGAGGGTTCGTGCCTTGTTCATCTGTGCTTCCCTGTCCGACCGGCAACCGGAGCGTAAATTGATGTTTTCACAACGTGACACAATGAAGGGCTCGAATCCGGAACGGTTGGCAGGTATCGATTTGATGATGATGATGATGATCACTTTGCGACAGGGTGACAAAACACTGCGGAGGACAGAAGCATTGCGGAATTTACTAAACACCACCGCAAGGCTGAAAACACCTCCATCCACCATTGGCTTGTTTGCAATGAGCATCCTATTTGATTATTCTGCGCTGGAGTGGTAGGCATCGGGGTACCTTCACACCTCCGGCACTGTTCCATCATTTACAAGTCACTCATAACAACAGTGCATAACTGGCACACAAACGTCTGCAAGAGAAACCTCAAAGTCCCCTAGCAAAGTTCTCTGGACTTCTAAGTGCTTGACTAGAGCAGAGCATACCGATATATTGTTCTTGTTCAAAATGCGTCATGTTGCATCGCATTTTCCATCCAGCATCCGGCCAAACAACTCCACCATGCCCCGGCTGTTTGAGAATCAAAGATGTCGGGGTCGAGGCGACGGGGAAAGCGGCACCTGGCTTCTGGATGCTCTTCAAGACGAAGGAGGATCAAAAAAAAAATGTTCCTCTTTCCGACGTTTTCGGAGGGATGTTCTTATTCCCTTTTGATTTCCCGTTCTGAACCGGCACCGGAGACCTTCTCTTAGCGTCTCGTCGTTTGATACTGAAGACGACAATCGCTTGCTTGAATGGCAGGAAAATCTGCTTCGCTTCACGGCCAATTAACGCGGCTGTTTCTGAAAAGGCGCTGTTTTACTTTAAGGCGAGGATCTACCTCTCGGGGGAAATCACTTCCAGGAACACGTTGAGCTGCGAGAGGCTCTTCATCGATGCTCAGATATTCAATGCAACGCGCTTCTACGCCGACGACGCCCTCAAGACACAGGGCTATAAAAACACTCGGCTGCTAAGAATAATTGGTATCTGACGTGCTTTTCGTTCTACCGCCTCCTTCGGTTCCCTCCGGCTGTAAAAACCCGGAACGGGCCTCCGAGCAGACGAACGCTCTTCATCTCTGTTTGTCGGATGATTTAGGTGTGAACGTGCAGGATGTCTCAAATGTGAAGACACCTGACCCACGCTGTTTTTTTTTCTAGTAGTTTTGCCTTCTTCTGCTTTGAGCTGCTTCCTTCAGGGATCTCCACGGCCAATCATCTGCCTCCATCTTACCCTCTTCTCTCACACCAACCATCTACTGATCTTCTTTTCATCCTAGACCTCCTGCCTGGCAACTCCAACGTCAGCATCCTTTGACCCAGATCTTCACCATCCCCCCTCTGTCCATGTCCAAATCATCTGTCTGATTTAATTTCCGTAACATCTTTGATGGACTCATTCCCCATCATCTCCCCGTCTTTGCCGCCTCCAGCTTTGCCTCCCGTGTTCTCCTCAATGTCTCCAAATCGGACAACATGGCTGCTCTCACCTCCATCTTCCCCACCTTTGTTTTCATTCTCTTTTCTTTTCACCCCTGATGCTTTCCTCCACCCTTTCCAACTTTCTGGACCTTCTACGCTTAAACCATCCGACTTCTTCATCTCCACTCCCTGTCGCCTCACCGTTCTTTCCACCTTGTTCCCTTTCATTCGGTATTCTTACCTTCACTTTTCCAGGTCGTATCTCCACCTCCCTAAGTGTTCCTCCACCTGCTCCCTGCTCTCACTACAAATCCCACAACTTGGATGATAGAGCGAGTGACCAGAATAAGCATGAGATGTCTTGTTAAACTCTACTGTCCACCAATGCGTCAAAGTGTCGTCGCTATTTGAGAGCCCTCCCTCGCTTTCCCCCCCCGACACGGCATCCTCGGCATCCCTAAATTGCGAATGCAGGTCGTTTGTCTTCGTCTCGGACCGAGCGGCGGTTTGCACGGCCGAGGGGCCGCAGGGACGGCAAAGACACATTTATAAAGCGCGGCGCAAACAAATGAAAACATGGATCGGGAAAGAGGGATGGCTTACGTGAGTGAGATGGAAAATGTCAGAAGCAGCCCAAACAGACGATTTACTTTTCCCGGCTTTTCCGGAAGGGTTCACCCTGTAGTTCAACACAGAGCCACATCTTCAGGCATACAACCGTTCACTTGGTCCTGTGTGTTTTTGGACTGTGGGAGGAGACTGGAGAACCCTGGGAGAACATGGAGACACAGAATCCAACCACGGACCTTCCTGCTGTGAGGCGCTAACCGCCATAGCAGTATCGTTCCTGATATTTTAGATTAGCAGCCCGAGCGAACTGTTTTGATTCCTCTCCTCCTGTATGCCGAGGACCTACTGGGGTGTGAGTGGATCTGCGCTTAAGATGCATCAGACGGGAGGTTGGTGTGGGTGGCGAGAGCTGACAAGACTCAACCTGCTCATAATCACAAGGCAGGTAATGATTCCAGATGATGACGGAGCGCTAACGTTGAGCGAGAGGGATTCTGACAAGAAGTGCCCTGCATCCGGCGCTCTCTGACAGCGCGAGCAGAGAATCATCCGGGGAAGGGGTGCGTTTTTCAATGAGCTGTCGACAGCAAACGTGCAGCGATGTTTGACATCTTGTGTGATTGCCTCGCATCACATGTCTGGACCGCAAAAGGCGGGGGGCGGGAGGCAAAGGCGGCTGATTTGGAGAGAGATGCAACACAAGTGACGGCACAAAGTTGGGATGAGAAGTTGCGTGATGGAGCCTCTGGGAGCAGACACAGGTTGCAGGGTTTAGCGTGGAGACGTTCCTCCACTCTGCTGACGGTACAGAGTGAAACTCAATGTAAAGCGCAGGGGGAAAGCAAACAAATAGACCAGGCCAAAGGTTTAGATGCAAAAACGTGGTTGAAAAATACCCTTGGAATGCAGATGTGTCGGGGACGTGACCTGGTAAGTGGTCTTTTCTTAAGGTTGGATCATCAGATAGAGAGCAATGAGACCTTCTGTTAGTGGTTAGAGGCCCGTAGCCCTAACCTGCACCCTTACCCCAGCCATAGCGATAACCGTTGACCTAAACCTTGCCATGGCAATAGCCCTTGCCCTAACCCTTGCCATAGCCATAGCCAAAGCCATAGCCCCAACCTCTGCCCGAAGCCTTGCCCTAAGCCAAGCCAAAGCTCTAACCCCTTGTTCTAACTCTAGTCATACCCATAGCCCTTGCCCCAGCCCCAACCCTTGCCTTAGACACAGCTCTTGCCCAAACCCTAGCCAAAGCATTAATCCCTGCCCTAACCCTTGCCATAGCCCTAGGAATAACCCTTGCACTAGCCCTAATCCTTGCCCCAACACTAACTCCTGCCCCGAGCCTTCCATGGCCAAAGCACTTGTCCTAACCCTAAACCTTCCCGTGGTCAGAGCCCTTACGCTAACCCACGCCATAGTCCTGCCCCTGTCCTTGCTCTAACCTAGAGGTTGGCAACCTTTAACACCCAAAGAGCCATTCGGACCCGGTTTCCATGGAAAAGAAAACACTGGGAGCCGCAGTTACTTTTTGACGTCTAAAATAAGGTACCACCGTATATACAGTATATTGCCTTTTCATATTCTGCCTACCTTTGGTTGAAAGTCTCGACAAATTGACGGTGTCTTGGCGGGTATACCGGCTTTCTGCGAGTGTGACGTATATTATGAGCGTCGAAAGATAATAAAAATAATTTTATTTCAATATTTCAAGATCACAACAATCTCCCAATTTAGAACAAAAATTAAAAAAAAAAAATGAATTAACACTAATGAAATACACTTCAATTAAATACTTATAATTTACTTTCCCAAGCCACTCGGAGCCGCAGTGTAAGCATACGGCTCTGGAGCTGCGGGTTGCCGACCCCTGCTCTAACCCTAGACATAGTTCTTGCTGTAACCCTAACCCTTAGAGTGTGTATGTGTGTTTTTGAGGTCACGCATTTGCACCTTTTAAGATAATTCCCTTATATCGACAGTATCGGGGTATAATTTTGCAGGCTGCGCTGCGTAAGGGATCTAGAGGCACAAATGAAGATAGAGGTTTTAAGCAAATCTTTTCAGATCAGCGTCCCACCGGTGCCAGATCCCCCGGGACCGGGAATCCACTTAAACAGTCACATTGAATTTAAAATCCTTGACAGACTTACGCTGGGAGCCAATACAGTTAAGAAGCAGCAGGTATTAAAGACGCAACAGCAGAAGTGGAAAATCTGTAAAAATAACCTACTTTTATGTACACTTTTTGAAGTTCCAGCCTTTTCAGAGGCTGGGACATCTGTTGTCCATTCAGACAGCAGAAGAACCGCGGACTGTGCGTCTCAGTTCCTCGAACCATCTTTGTTCCTACTCCAAAGCAGGGTCTTTTTTTGGATCCGTAAAAACGCCATTTTAAGCGCCATTTTAAATACGATCGTGGTCACAGGTTGGGTGTTTTCTTTGGGGCAAAATGAACAGAAGCGGTGAGAGATGAAGCGACGAAGAGCTCCAAACTCCTCTGGTCTGTCTCTCCTCAGAGGGGTTTCCAAGGCTTGCAGAGGAACATCAACATTTTGACCCAAATAAGTCCGGAGTTTGCTAACGGCTAACAGGGTTCTTCGCACGGCAAAGCAGCGCAGGGAGAAGATAGAAACATGTCAACCATCTGATAGTCCGCGGTTACTCTTCCATGAACACCAAGCCAACTTTCGCCTTGTTTGGTCTTACTCTTCTTCTTCTTCCTTGTCCGTGGTCCTTTACTGCTCATGAGAATGCAAAACTGAAAGCTTTCCCCTGGAGGAGGATTTCCTGGCTAGAAATCCGATTTGGTCACTTTGTAGACCTTTCGTGTCTGTAATTGGCCCTGGACGATATGTCTCTCATGGGTTTGGGTGAAAATGTTCTTGTTTTATGTGCATCAAACTAAAGGTTGCCTAAACGCTGGCCCCGATCGTTCAGCTTAAATGCCAAGAGAAGGTCCAACCCCGTTGAGGATGTTCTCCATGGACTCCGGCTTCAGAGAAACCCCGCGGATGACTTTGACCCAAGTAAGGTCAGTCCCATATAATTCATTACCATGTCCTTTTACCTCAGCTAAACTCTAAGGTTGTCTGCCAATATTCAAAATGTCCTCAGCATCGTGTGGACACATCCAAGATCAACCGTTCCATCTTTCCACTTAGGGAGCGATTTTATTTATTAACAAGGCTGCCGTTGTCAGAGCAACGATTCGTTTGTCTGTGCGTGGAGCGAAATACCGCCGCTCACTTCAATCCAGCCTTTAAGGGGAAATCTTTGTCTGAAGCCGGTGTGGCCCGCTTGCTGCAATTTATGGAGTCACCGGGGGACCGTGGAGACCGCCGGGAGATTGAGGTGGGCTTTTATTCAGCTCGTCTCGTTGTCTTTTACCCGTTGTGGCGACTTCTGCTTTTCCATGCAAGAGGGAGAAAAGGCCACGGTCCAATATGATTTCCCTTTCATGAGCGCCACACCGCCGTTTCCAGGCTTCGGGCTTCTCTCGCAGAGCTCTGCCTCTGACCTTGTTATTGCCGCTACTTGATGGATATGCAGGCCTCATATCGTATCAGATACCCGTAAGGTTCCTTCTATTTTGGGTAGGATGCAGGATGAAGATTTCTGGGATGTGCTTGTGAAGAATCAGTACATTCATTCATTCATTCAGTCATTCACTTGTCATACAGGACTGTCTAAGAAAATTTGAATATTGTGATAAAGTTCATTATCTTCTGTAATCCAATTAAAAAAACAAAGATATTTATAATAAATTTCATGATATTCTAATATTGTGAGAAAGGATTTCTGAGTTTTCTTATGATGTAAGCCATAATCAGCAATATTAAAATAATAAAAGGCTTGCGATATTTCAGTTGATTTGTAATGAAGCCAGAATGTATGGCATTTTTGTTTTTGTAATGGCATTACAGAAGATAAAGAACTTTATCACAATATTCTAATTTTCTGAGACAGTCTGATACAGTATAGAGACATACAACTGTTGACTCATTCATACATCATATAGACATACAACTATTCAGTCATTCATATGTCATCAACAATCATTCACTCACCTTGCACATGTTACATAGAGACATACAATGGCTGTATTCACATCCACATGCCAAATAGACTTTTTCACTCATACTTTTTATAGAGACATGCAACCGTTCACTCTCCTATTCACATGAATTGGCAATTTAGGGCATCCAATGAACCTCCTGCATGTTTTGGACCGGGAAGGGCAAACTTTTTGGCTCAGGGGCTTTTAAAATTTAACCGGCGGCACAAGATCCGATACATATAAAAAAAAACAGCGTATTTTTAAATAGCACATATCAGACTCGTCGGACATTTGTTTGAACATTGTCTGACATTTGCTTTGAAAATAAAACCGGTTTGGTTTCGAAGGCTTTGACCGTTTGTTTGCATTTCACGCACAAAACGTTCTTGCCCGGGTAGCTTCACGTCCAGCTTATTCACGTGTGTCACTATTTCCACAGTAGAGGCTAAATCACAAAGCTAATCTGTGTCATTCAGCTTCGGAAAATTCTCAAGTGTTCTCAAGTAGCTCCAAAATTGAAATAATCCCCTGTTTGAGCTCCCGCATTTATTGATCCAATCATTCAATCAATCACGTCAAGTAGGAATTCTGTACATATCATTAGCGGGCCGGATTAAAAAGACCAACGGGCCTGATTTGGCCCGCGGGCCGTAGTTTGCCCAACCCTGTTTTACACTGTCAGCACATGATGTAAGACACTTGATACCTTCCAGATGGTTTGGAGTGTGTGCTGATGGTTGCCCATCCCTTCTGAGATGAACATATGAGGCATCTTCCATGACACTCTATCTGCTTGTAGTTTCCCGGACGGGCAGACAATCCTCGGTGTGTTCCCAGGAGTCCGCGCCGAACCCACCGTTCAATTTTTAATGTGCTCATTTAGAATTTTTGCCAGTGGTGCGAGAAGCCACTTTCAGCATTCACTCTCTCATTCACATCTATCTAGTTTTCAATTAACTCAGCGGGTGTTTTTTTTTTTTTTTTTTTGGACTGCAGGGGGGGAAACCGAAGAAGAAGGTGTCCATGAATATTTCAGTTTGAGCAAAAAAAAAAAAGGGTGACTTTGGGCAAATCCATACCCCCCCCCCCACACACCTCCGCCTTGCTCGCCACAGAAGAGCTACACGTGAAGCGCGGGGCGAAATAAAATCATTGTTTATAAGACAAAGAGGAGCGGGGAGAATTATTCATGAGGAAGATTCAGGAGACTCGGCAACAGTCCGGACCAATAGAGGGTAAACGTTTGAGTTGTGGGCGATCGTCACGCCGCATCTGCCCTGGGGAGCAAGTTAACTATTTGATTTTATCAAAATATCAAACGAGCCCTCACCTCCTCTTGTGCTGCAGTGGCTTTGGCTGGATTTTACGGAGCAGCTTTTGTTCCGGGCGCCGGTGAAACAAAGAATACACAACCCGTAAATGATGCTTTCCTCCCCCGAAATGATCGCGAGTTAAATATCGGGCTTTGTTACCTGTTGGTGGTGAAAGCCTGGATGGTCAGAAAGTGGTGGCGTGGAAAACGATGGCTGGAATGAGCTGTGGTTGCTTGGAGTGTACATTTTTTGGGCGTCTCAAGTATCTGTGCAAATTCATCCAATTAATCTATTGCCTACTAATTAATTAATCTATACATTACTCAAGCATTACTCTGATTAATCTATATTAATCTATTGGTAGGCTATAGAATGGATTAATCTTTTGACAGTTAATCTATCGATTAATTAATCTACAATCAATTAATCTATTATTTTTAATCTATATCGCATCAATTGACAGGATTAGAGCTGTGTCTGATTTTTGCCTTTCTCCGTCCTAGGGGTTAATTATTGAATACAAATCTGCCGTTTGGACTCGAGGCCAACGGGTTGCCGCACAACGTCACTCGTATGGGAAGATACCAATCCGGAATTAGACCAAGAAATGAACCAGGTAATCCAGATTATCGTATGTAAATGTCAATATAACCCAGGTTGCGGATTCAATGCGTCACAGACCCTCTCCGCCTCCCCTCCGCGCTCAACTCTCGGCTGATGACCTTCCGTAATGAACTGCATCCCGCCGGGGAGATGCTAAACACTCACGCCACAGAGATGATGAGCTAATGTGCTCATTCACCTCCGCTCTTATGAGTGCGACATGAAGCTATGATCCATGTAATGCAGGAAGTACCGAAACTCTTTTTAAAGTTGAGAGAACGCTGCTCCCGTCTCCCCCGACAGCCGCACTCCTCTATCTGTTTGTGATTTATTTATTTATTCACCCCGCTGTCCTCTCGTTCGACGTCGGGCCATTACTTCTCGGCTCCCTATTTGCCGCTGACTCTGCAAACCTTCCTCTGAGCCAACGGGCAGAAAATACCGAGCCTTCAATCTGACAGTCTTTTACCAACCATGAGTCTTTGTTCTGTCGGTCGTCCAGTTTCTCACCACTCTGTATCTTGGTGTGGATACTGTGCCTCTCCTTTCAGCTCTCCGGTCACGGCACAGTCAAACTACTACGAATGCGACAGCAGAGGGGTTCAAGATTTCGGTCACCGGAGAAATGGAAGGTGGATGAGATGTCGCATGAAGGGGAAAGCGTGCATCTTGTTGCCTGTTGCTTGTCATACTGTTCACCGGCCGACTCCACTTTTGTACATTTAGCGTCTGCGTTTCCTTCACAGCACATCTATGGCCTACAGTCTCCACAAGCCCCTTCGCCGCCAAGGCAGCTGCGCCGCTGGTTCACGTGTCAGGTAAAAGGCGCAAGAAGCTGCCATCGGCTTGTTTCGCCCATGAATTCATCAAATGTCTCATTCCATAAATGCAAAAGGGGAACAACTAGGATGGAATTAAAACCAATTTCCCCAAGTGCTTTGGCCACCGATCAACAAATTAGGACCCTCTGAGCTGTCTTGATGGCTCCCTGCACGTCGTCCCTGGACTGGGAAGTTGACGTAGAGGTCCGAACCAGTCTATGTCAACTCCAGCTTCCCCCTGCGGTTCTATCCTCTCAGGGAACAATGAAAGTTCGCAATCAATACAAACCCGCGAGGCTCCACTGCTGATGATGAGCAGGGGCATGGTCACTTCGGGTTTACGCAAGAGCTTCCAGAAGAACAGCTTTGAAAAGCAGCCCCACCAATCCACCATGCCTGACAAGAAACCACAACTGTAAAAGTAGAAGTCAGAGTTGGGGTCAGAAATGCCAAGGTATGATCGGAGGAGAGCCCATCTAGGTCGGGGTATCATCAGTCCATCTGCACTAAATATCTTGTGGTGTATCCCGTCATAAGAGCCAATATTCTGCAGCCGATGAAACTCCAAAAAGTGGCCAAAGTATCAAAGTAGAGAAAGCGGCGGTTTATCAAAGTTATCCAACACAAGCAGCCTCGCAGCCTCTTGGCCGGGACCATCAATCATTCATTCACAGATGAAAGGATAATAAACAATGCCAGGCACGCCCCTTTGGCTCAATTTCAGAAACAGCTTTAGGCGATTAATTCAGCCCAAATCCCCCAGGGGATCGGATCAAAGGGGTGTTGCCTCTCGCACAGCTCAACCATGTCTTTAAACACAACGATTCGTGATTCGGTTTCAGGTGGATACACCTGTAATCGCGTAAACAATCGGAAAGGTCCCCGCCCGAGACTTTGAATATCATAATTCTCCGGTTTCGCAGCCAGTTTGAAACTGATGGCCAGAATAGCTGTGACATGTGGGCTTGCGAACCAGTCCCTGCGGTTCCTTAAGCTCCATGGACCTCGCTTGTTGGGATTCTCGGAGTATCACTATCGGCGCTTGTAACGCATTTTAATAAAGCTCGGCACTCCTGCCTCTTCAAGTGAGCTATTTTATTGGTAGCATATTGCATATATTACTCTGTGCTAGTGCACAGTGACTATTTCAAGCTCTCGCCTCCTTCCTGAGGTCAAGAGTATAATTCACCGCATTGGTATGTCAAGCAAAGGTATGTTTTTCTTTCCCGTTCTGCAGGATTTTAGATTACATGTTGGAGCCTGCAGGAAGAATCCCAGCCTTGATGTCATGAGATGTGTGCTCGAGTTACTCATGGTCTGCTGGCCAAACCTCAACCTTGTTAAAAAGTGGAAGGCAGTCGTTCCTGACCAGAGGTTAAAAGGCTACGCAATCTGCAACGCAGTTTGGGGCACGATGGAAGAAACCCATGACTTATCGCTAAAAGTGTCTGGAGTGTATCTCAACTTAACTACTTGCATAAAACCAGACGGTGCGTGGATACATCATTAGTGTTGGCACCGAAGGGTTATTGGATTTCTCAGGGCGATGGACAAACAGTGCATGGACCTGCAATTTTTTTTCACCGTGGATGTAGCGAGGCAACGGTATGTTTTAACAATGTTCCAACATGTTCCAACAATGTGAAGACTTTCTTCAGAGCTGCTTCCGTAGAACGAAACCGGAACGGCGGTAGCATGTTGTCGTGGAAACCGAGAGGGGAAATACTTCTCCGGCATTTGGGTTCCCTAATGCGTGCTCTCTGCGGGTTCGCTTATCTTCTATAGGTGGCAAGGTCGAATCCCCTGCCTGCATCCGTGTCATCTGTCCTATCCGATTCCCCCCTGCGCCCGTCCTTGTCCCCGCCTCCCTGCGCTCACCGCAAATGGATTTCTGACATGCAATTCCGACACATGGGCTCCGCATTAGCATTCAAACTCGGTCGGTGACAAAGTCAGATGGTGGCCCGACAGTGAGGGATTTTTAATCTTCTTGTTTGGACCGCATTACATTACTATTGATTTAATCCATGGCTTTGAAAAAGGAGCGGGCGAAAGGGGAGAAAAAAAAATGAGCAAGTGTTACCTCGCATCTCGCCGTGACCTTGTCTGGTTCTCCATTATTATGGGAACTTCAAACTCCATACATTCTGAATTCCTCATGGTCGTCCAGGGCTTAACCGGTGTCTCCTCGGTCTACTTGAGATAAGTTTGCCCTCAAGTTCTCCCTTTAGCTTCTGAGCTGTTTCCGAAATCATCCAAAGTTCTGTTTATCTTCTTCAAAATCATTCCCCGGACCGTCCAAGTGCTCAGTTATTCACAACCAGCTATTGGGATACGGTGATCCCTCGCTATAACGCGGTTTACTTTTCACGGTTTCTCTACTTCACGGATTTGCATCGTGCATTGTGTTCTGCATTCTCATTGGCTGAAAGGTCACTCCGCTTCTTCTCTACCCGTGCGTCAATAACGTTGCAGTTTAATACGTACACGCACGTAAAACAGCTCGCCAAATTTACATTACGTACGTGCAAATTCTCTTGCAATTTCGAGTTTCTCTAAAACCCATAATGTTGACAAAACGCTCTGGACCGACAAAAGCACCTGCGGCAGGCCCCAAAAGGCAGCGGAAGATGCTATCTATCGCAGATAAAGTTAAACTTCTGGACACGCTATAGGAAGGTAAAAGCATAAGGACGACAGGAGCAGTGTTTAATAGGGTATTTAAGTGTATAATAATTGTAAAAAAAAAAAAAAGGTTTCTACTTCACGGATTTTGCCAATCACGGGTTCTTTTTGGAACGTCACCCCCGCAAAAAACAAGGGTACACTGTACTCACCTTTCTGAAGAACAGCCAGGGCAAGTGCTGGTTCCCACGCTGTTTGTTTTAGCATCCGCTATCCATAATGTCATCGGGACGCTCAGGGAGTCCGACGAATCCCAGTGTGTGAGGAGCAACGATGAGAACCAGCACTAGATGGAACGGCTCAGACCTTCAGAACCTCAGCTGGTTCCACATTCAAGACCCCAGAAACCGAAAAGGCGTTGTAAAAGAAGGGTTCCAGCCAGATGGGGGTTGAAAAGGATTTGCTGAGATGATGATTACCACCAGGGAGAGAACTTTGGACCAGGTGAGGCTAAATATAAGGATGGAGGTGAGAAAGGATGAAGACAGATGGACAAGTGGACTGTCCCGATGAGGAGAACATGGGCGACTGACAGACCACAGTGATACAGAGTTCTTCTAGACTAGTTTTTGGACAACCCTCAACAGAGGCCTCACATGGAGTGGAAAACATCCCATCTGCTCCGTCTCTCACGGTGTCCAGGCAGAGAAAGATGACCTGAAGTATGACATACCAGGAGTCCATGACCTTCATCAGCCCTCCAGAGCTCCAGAGGACATGACGTTTCCAGGAATGACATTTTTTAAGTTGATCACATGTCGTGACCTACAACTGTAGATGTTCTCATTCTCAGGTCTGGACGATTTAGGGTCTCCAGTCAATCCCCTGGATGTTCTTCCACCCTTGGAGGAACCAGGAGAACCCATGCAGAAGCTGTGAGAACTTTGGGACTCCACACAGAGAGCCCCCCCCCGTTGGAATCCGGTCAGGATCCTTCTTGCCGTGAGCTGGCGCCACGACACCCGCCGCTCCACGCCGCCGACCGACAGCCAAGGTTTTCGCTTTCAATTCAATTGCAATTGCTTGGGATAAAGAACTGAACATTGCATTCATTCAGCCGTTTTAGAAAATGGCGTTTCCGTGATTCGGTTTTTTTGCGGCGGCAACTGAGAATGAAAAAGCGGTGAATCTGGAAACCTTTAAGAATCCTCCAGGCTGCGGAATTGAAGAGGTGATTATAAAACGTTTTTTTATAGCCAGACACTGTCGGTGATGTTATCGTGAACCCTGTTTCTCTGTCCGGCAAATCCTCTCAGTGGACCATCTCTGCTAATCTGTCCTGCCTCAATAGCTGTGTGGCTTTTCTCAAGCTTCCAGCCGCAGATAAGTCCAAATAGTAAACTTCCTGGTGCCTTCCCTCTTCTATATAAATATATATATAATTTTTTTTTTTTTTAATCACATTCTCCAGGTTTAAATCCCAGCACTTTTCAAGCCTCTGCTCACACGAAATCCACGGAAGCGGTCGGGAAGACGAAGGCTGAGGTGAAGCGACGAGGACGGGACGAGGTGAAGGCAGGCGTGTCGAATGCAGCCGCACAAACGAGACCTTACATGGGAGGAGAAGGTTTTTGGTAATCGGTCATTCTTATCCTGCGGTCAGAGGTCGCGGCAGGGGGGTTGGTGGTGGCGCCTATCCCGGGTGTCGCGAACCGAGAAGCGGGATTTATCCTGGACGGATCACCAGTCAATCCCACTTATAGAGGCATACAGCTAGTCACTCCCTGAAGTACTAGCCACTGCACATCCATGCCACCCACTGCAGAAGCTAATTTATCCTGTAAAAACCTGTCAAAAATCATTCCCGGTTCTGTTTCATCACCATAGCAACAAAAAACTGTCATCAAAGAGTGGCCCTACATCGCTAAAAAAAACAGAGATGTGAATTGCGCCGGGATGAATTGATCATCTGATATTTTCCTCATCCCATCCACTGTCAGAGCAGCAGAAATGATGAGAAGAGGAGGATGGCGGGGCGATCGAGAGATCGATTGAAGCCGCCGGCAGGGAGGAGATCCATGCGCAGGTGACAAATGGCGGAGTCGTCGCTAATTACTTTGTAAACCAGCCCCCCTGTGGCTCCACGACATTCTGTCAGTCCGTTATTGAGGCTGAATTCTCGCCTTTCCCATTAACATGTGGGGTCCAAATCATTAAATCCGAGGGTGCGTTGATAAGCTCTTGTCGGAGGAGTGCTCGCCGAGCAGGGCGCCTCTCGGGTCCCTTAACGTGCGGCCGATCCAGCAGGTGTTGTGATTGTATCCTCACAAGGAGGAAGATGCAAACGATTCATCCCCGCTGAGATTGACGCCCTTCTGTTGCGGGAAGTCAAAAGAGCGATTCACGGGGACAAAAGCACAGTTCGTGACGGAGAGAGTAATGCGAAGGTAAGCGTTCCCACGTCTGGCGCCATCAAAAGAAGTTTCAGGATGCCAAAAGAGGGATAATGATGGCAGGGAAAGGAGAAACAAACGCTCGCAGCGGAACCGAAGTAGATGCTATTTCTGTCCTGAGAGGAAAAGCGAATCGCATTTGCAGATTGCTGGCTGGCTGGCAATGAGATGAGACATCCTACAAACTGCTTCTGTCTCTGGCAACAAGATGCGACACATACCCTTACTACGCACTTTCTGAAGTCATACATGCCGTCGCTTCAATGATTCTTTGCAGATGACATTGTGATCTGTTGTGAGAGCAGAGAGCAGGTGGAAGAACATCTAGAGGGCCGGAGGTATGACTTGGAGAGGAGAGGGGTGACCGTTAGCAAGAGCAAGACCTAATAAATGTGTGCGAATGAGAAGGACCCATGTGGAACGGTGAGGCTACAGTGGGGTGCAGATGAAGAAGGTGGAGGATTATAAGTACCCAGGATCGTGTTTGGTTTAGAGTCCATCAGAGGAACAGCACATGTTAGATGTCCTTGAGGAGAAGGATGCTGAAGTTGGAACTGACAGGCAGGAGGTCTAGATGAAGACCAGAGAGGAGGCATATGGACGGAGAGAAGGAGGACAGGGAGTTAGTCAGAGAATAGGGTCAGGTGGATGAAGCTGATTGGCCATGGCGACCCCTGGAGGGAGGAACAGCCCAAAGGAATAGAGGACATATTGTACCTTTAGTGCACAAACACACCTGTGACTCTCCGACTATTCATTCATTCATCAACAGATGATGATGAGGATGGTGCACATCAGAGGGCTCTGATGATCTCTGAGGGTTTGACAGGAGCGTCACTGTGAAGAGAAGAGAGGCTACTTGTGTGAGGGAAGCAACATCAGCCCCCTGCACTTGTATGCTCCAAGAGTCTTAACCCTCTGAGATGTTCTCACAGAACAAATGGGGCGAAGGTGTGACAGAACACGAAACACAAACGACCACCTCGGGTTAAAATCTCCAGTTGGGGAATGAAGTCAGCCCTCGAACGCAGATGTTCAGTACCGGGATGAAATATGGCCGCGGAATAAATAGAAAAACCATCCGGCGAGAACGGCAATCGATCACAAGGAGACAGAATTCTTCCCGACGTTTGGACCAGCAAAGCCGAACCTCCTGAAAATCTGCTGCCTGCGTTCGCCAGGTGTGTGTGGGCTCCACACGGAAGTGTGTCCGGGGATCGTATATCACACGTGACGCCCCTGAACGAGTCTCAGACCTGGACCTGGTCGCCCAAGGGGATCCTCGTCGCCCATCAACCAGGCCTGATCACAGATGACCATAAATACCCCTTGGACTCAAGGGTAGGCTGTAATTAACACACAGACTGTGTGTGTGTGTGTGTGTGTGTGTGTGTGTGTGTGTGCGTGTGTGCGTGTGTGTGTGTGTGTATGTGTGTGTGTGTGTGTGGCGAAGCTGAAATAAGAGCCGTCACATAAATTCCAAGAGGATGAATGGACTGTTGTTAAATGTGACACGGGAAGAATAAACCCTCTGCTCACTGCCAGGGGTTGGCTGGAAATCCTCCTCGCTGCTTTAATGCTGTTCATCTCGCCGTCGTCCGCCCAGCATGGGTTCATGCTCGCACGTAGGTGCACCTTCTTCACATCGGAGGCGGCACAAAAGACGACTGGCCCCCAAATGAGGACCTCCGGGGAGGAAAGGGACTTGCAAAGAGGCGACATGGCGGCGCAGCGGTTCGAGCGTCCTCCTCCTCACAGACAGAAGGTTGGACTCCCACAGGAGGTCTTTTTGTGTGGAGGCTCCATGTTCTCCTTGTGTCTGTGTGGGGTTCCTCAGGGTTCCTCGGGTCCCTCCCACAGTCCAGACACATGCAGGAGGTTCACTGTCCAAGGAAGGGAACGATACTTGTATGGCTCTAAATGATGTGTGAATGAAAGGGTGGATGGTTGTATATATTTTCAGGACGTGTAAATGAGAGGGTGAATGGTTGGCCGTCTGTATGTGACTTGTGAATGAGTGAGTGAATGGTTGTATGTCTCTATATGACGGGTGAATGACTGAGCGAATGGCTCTGTGTATTCATATAATGTGCGAATGAGAGACTTCATGGTTTTATGTCTCTACTTGACATGTGAATGAGAGGGTGAATGTCTCTATTTGACATGTCATTGAATGAGTGAATGAAAGTGTGAATGCCTTTGTGTCTCGATATGACGTGTGAACGAACGGGTGAAAAGTTGTTTGTCTCCACCTGGTCCGGGGTGAACACTGCCTCTTGCTCCACCTCCCGAGACCCTGAGTGCTGGATAAACGCCTCGGATGAATGAATGAACGAATAGATGGTTCTTCCTCTGCCGTTTCTTCGACGTTGCTCAAACATCTTCATCAGGTCCCTCACCTCACAGCCTTTGGTCCCTCTGACCTGCTAAATCTAAAGAAGGGCCGGACCTGCTAATGTTCTGGGTCCTTTTCCCTCCAATTGTAATCTCCTGGATGATTCTGCAGGGCTGCTCACTTGATCCACCCGTTAACCTGCGGGCAACTGTGAGAAGGACCTTTCCTGAAATTGTCGCCATTATAAAAATGTTGCGAGCAGGTCGGTGAGCGAGCATCTCCAAACACCGCGTATCACTTCCTGAGAAGCTAGTCTGATGTTATGGCTTGTCTAACCTACGTCATGCATCAGGATATTTCCTTGGAGATGATTGACATGACGGTAATCTTCTGAAAATCACTTTTTAATCTGCATAAATCAATATTCATCCGGGCCGGATCACCGCCTAAATGCCAGCGGGGTCTTAGCTAATGAGCCCACATCCCGTGTCCTTAGGGTTCTCTCCCGGCAACAAACCGTGAATTCCACACATATTAGCCCGGCTTCTTCATGCATCTTCAAGAAATCTGTAAACGTGTGACCGAAGAGAACTCGACGAGGAAGGAGGTCAGATGTTGTGGAGGTTCTCCCCGTGTCTGCGTGGGGTTCTCTGGGCTCCTCCGGCAGCTGAAGAACAATCAGGATCTTCACTAGAAACCCTGAATTGCATAGCTGTGTGAACGAGTGGTTGCACGATTGCACACTTTTAATGATTTTTGAATGGTTGTTTAGATAGTGCAGGATAAATGGTACAGATAATGAAAGAGTGGATGGATGGATGGGTGAATAAAACTGTGATTTTGATTTATTTGCAAACAAGAGGGTGAATGGTTGTCTATATGACATGTGAATGAAGGAGTGAATGGTTGTATGTTTCTATACGACATGTGAATGAGAGGGTGAACGTTTTTATGTTTCTACATGACGGCTGAATGACAGAGTGAATGTTTGCATATGACGGGTGGATTAGAAAACAAACAGTTGTTTGTCTCTTTATGACTTGTGAATGAGTGAATAATTGTATTTCTCTATCCGGCATGTGAATGAGAGAGTGAATGGTTGTCAGTCTTTATATTTTTACCCTTAAAGAAGCTGTGCGGAAAAGCGAAGAGAACGCTACGTGGACTGACGGCGATTTGAGGCCGTAGGACCCGAATGACAACGAGCCCTGCCGATGCGCCTGGTTGCCGAGGTTACCGTCAACCGCCAGATTAGACGCAATTCAGCCGTCTCCTTCATAACTCTGATTTCTGACGGATTGCATTTTTCTTTTAGGCGACACGTCGACCCTCACTCCAACAACACGAGCGGTAGATTTTCCCTCCGCACTCCAGCAGCTCCAATCTCCCTCTCTGGCGAGGTGGCGTGGGAGTAATTGCACTCTCTCTCACTCTCTGAGCTGCAGAGTGGATGTGATGGAACAAGAGCGAAGGGGCTGATCGTTTTCAGTCCTTTCAAATATCTTCCGATCAAAAATTCCCGACCCGCCGTCTAGAACTCCGCGTTTGACCCACGTCGGGTTCGGTTCGAGGTCCGGGTCGCCGAGCGAGGGATTTTGAGTTTCAGGAGCAGGCAGGAGAAACGGCGGCTTCCAGGAAATAAACCCCATGCTGATGTTCATCAGCTCCAACTCACCTCAGGCTGGCGGCGATGTTTCTCCAGCTGCGTTTCTGCTGCGTCGGATGCACGAGAGCCAAGTAACATAATATTCCATGAAAATCACGCTTATTTCTATCGAAATAAATGCAATCAATCCATCATCTGGCACGTTTAGATCTTGAATAATTGAGAAAATATCCTGCGTGGATCTACGTTCCCACCCTCTCCTGTGGTCTACAGCCGTTGGTCGCGACCGAAAGAGCAAGATCACGGACGCAAGAAGCCGATATGGGAATCCTGATGTTCGAGATAGCCTGAAGAGACCAGGTCTCCTCAGCCGGCCTGGGAACGCCTCGGGATCCTCCCGGAAGAGGAAGATAAGCAGGAGAAGACGGATGGATGAATGGATTGGCCGTCGGAGCGCCGGAATACACGACTTGAGTATCTTTCTCTGCTTCGGAAAGAAACTCTGCGCTCCCATCGTACTCCTCGCTCTTTGTGTAAACACATGTTGAGGCGCTTCACAAACAATTAAACACAGATGCAGATAAATAGATCGGCCGCTTCTCTCCTGGCTTTTAAAACGCTTTCTCGGTGTCTCGCTGCCGACCAGGTCATCTTGCAGCGGCGCCACGTCCCGGCTCCAGGTGTTTCACGGCCACACATCCTGATCCTCTGGATTGGCTTCTTCTGCTCTTGTGGTCCTCGGCGTGTCTGGAAGAAGAACCCTCCGGTAGCCGGTAACGTACTTTACTCTTCAACTTCAGCTCCAGAACTTAGGAAGAACATCAGGTTTAAATCACCTTTTGATCTCAACGTCTCTGTTACATTTGAGTCCCTGTTCATGGAAGAATGAATGTCTGTTTAAGCCAGGGGTCTCAGGCTCGCGGCCCGCGGGCCGATTGCGGCCCTCGGAGCAATATTTTGTGGCCCCCTACCTGATATCGAATCTTTGTGTTAGTGCGGCCCGCGCGTTTTTTGTCACACGCATCTGGGGGTTTTATACAGAGGGTTTCATAAAAAAGGAAAAAGTGAAAAAGTAACTTCGCAATGTATTTTTTTTCTTCAAAATTTGAAAACAAAATGATTTTTTGATAAAAAAAAAAAAAAAACATCTGGTGACGTTATTAAAATGGGCAAAAATTAAAATGATTGATTCAATAACCAGAATAGCCACCACTAGCCTTGTAAACATAACAAACATGCTACAAAACAATTAAGAATAAGATTAAGAATAGGAATAAGAATAAGAACAAGAACAGCTTTATATATCCCGAAGGAAATTGTTGTGCCAGAGTTCCAAGAAAATCATAACAATTATAAATAATAGTAGAAAATTGTATAAACAGTTAAAAAAAATAATAAAAAAGGGGGAGAATAAGAAATACAAATAAACTATAAAGTGTCTTAAGTAACAAGTGAAAGAGAAGGAGTGCACAAGAGTATGAAAAAATATTGTACATGTAGCTATTATATAATATGATATAATATAATATAATGTAATACAGTGGCAAATTTTCCCACAATGACAAGATTTTCTCTTTTAACTCAACAATATTTTTAGGGTGTCATTTCATCAATTCTTTTTTAATATCCATTTTTAATATGAATTCGTCATGTATTTTTTAAGAGGAACGGGTCATCCCATATAGATTTTCATAATTTACCTGTTTACCTCCTTGACGCTGAAACAAAGGAAAAATTTGGACTAAGTGTTACTTCTAGGCAATGATTTTATGATTTTCTGGGTAATGATTTTCTCCAGAAAACATCTCAGCTCTCACCTCCGTCCTCCCCACCTTTCCTTTCACACCGGCTGACGCTCTTCACCACCTCTTCTCCACACCCTTCCTTCCCAGGATGAGTCTGAAGTGAGATTACGTTTCCCTTTGACAGCAGGTGAGCTCAGACCCGCGGCTCCGGCAAAGAGCTCAGCAGATCCCATGTTTGCAGCCGCGCCGGAGAAAGAGACTCCGAAATCCAGACGGAAATTGGAGGCACGCAGCTGCGCGTCCCTGACGGTACTTAACGATATTTTGCCGGTAAATCGTGATATTGCTTACCGTTCAGCTGTCAGAGCCCAGACAGAAGAGAATCTGGCGAGGCTGCGCCACAACGCGGCTCATCCACTCCGAGGAGAAAATACACACACGTACACACTCACACACACACGCTCGCGCAGGCCTTGACTGCTACTTTCTTTTCTGAGAGCCGCTCTAATTAGATCCTGTGAAAGATGCTCACAGCCTGTCATCCATTACCCACACCGGAGACTTGCCAAATGCAACCTGGAAATTGTGTCTTCCATCTTCTCCATCGGCGTCACTAAGACTTGGCCGGTAAGCACAGAAAGCCGTCCCGGTAACTCTACGCTTTTACTGCTCGGCTTCTCAGACGGACAAAAGTAGAATATTAACGGTTTGAAACTGTCTAATGAACTAGTGTGATTCAAAATATTTATTTTGATGGGAGATATTCAAAGTCCAGTTGCCCAGAAAGTCTTTTTCCAAACATGAATCTGTGGAGCGTTGGCCCTTTTGGAATTAGTGTTACCTCTAAATCAGGGGTCGGCAACCCGTAACACCCAAAGAGCCATTTTGACCCGGTTTCCTCGGAACAGAAAACAAAAAAAAAAAGGTACCACTGTATATGTTGCTTTTTATTACCTTTATACTTTGTATAAATAAGCGTGTAGTGTGTTGCTTCTGAAATTCACAAAGTATTACAGAGAAAATTAAATCTGTAATGAACTCATTTTGAGCTTTGGGCTTTCAGAGCATTTAGCGGAGCCTTCACCTGAATTTTAAAAATAAATCGGGAAAAAATCACAGTGTCAGTAAACAATAAAAAATAGATATTTGCAAAATATCTTCATAACTATCTATTTTACCTGGTTTATGGGACTTCTGCTCCTGATCTTCTGCGCACAACATCTGCAAATCGGGACTTTACCGGCTGGCGGGTATACCGGCTTCCGCGAGTGTGACGTTATTTTAAGCGGTGAAAAATAATTAATAGAATTTCATTTAATATTTCAAGACCACAATAATCTTCCAACTTAGAACTAAAAGTTAAAAAAAGGAATTAACACAAATGGAATATAAATCAATCAAATATTTATCATTTATTTTCCCAAGCCGCTCGGAGCCGCAGTGTAAAGTTGAAAGAGCCACATGCGGCTCCGGAGCCGCGGGTTGCCGACCCCTGATCTAGGTAATGATTTTACTGGTCCGGCCCCCTTTGACATCAAATTCGGCCCTTCCTGTCACTTCCTGTCTTGGCGCCATTGTTGTTATGGTCCAGCCACCTACCGTTTTCAAAATGCTGCGTTTTTGCTTGTGGCGTTTTCACCCCAAAACACTGTTGAGTAAATTGAGCGGCCCAGACGTCCGGATGCCTCCACGCCGTTTGGTGATCCACGGGTTCAATCCCGCCTCTGGCTCAGAGTCACCGGGGATTGGCTTCATCACGGCCCAACTCTCAAAGAACCTTGGAGTCTTGTGACGCCCAGTCATTGACCAGGTCTACACGGGACCCTGGAGGATCCTCTCATCTCCTTGCTCTGCAGCAGCTGGTCTGTCTCAGGAGCAGTGCACTTGGCGTTGCCAGATTTTCCACTCAAACTCCATTTTAGTGGTCATATTGAATGAACCGGTGAATTAAAACCCTCTGGCTGTAGATTCACCCGCTCACCATAAGAAACCACCATCATTTCATATAAAATCCAGTGAAAATGGCTACTTTTAATTGAAGCATACAGTCAGAGTACATTCTATGCAGATGATGCTGTGACGGTTTGGAGGTTTGGAGGCGCTGAGGAAAAGACAGGAGGCAGAGCTGGAGATGGAAATGCAAACTTCTCTCTCTGGGTGTGAGGAGGATGGAGAAGATCTGGAAGGAATCCATCAGAGGAAGCGCTCAGGTCGGGGGCCGTCAGGCTAGGCCCACGAAACCCCTTCTTCGTTTCTGAAAGCGGACAAGAAGTCGTTTCAAGACGAACAAACAAACTACTCCAAACAATAATCTGATGACGAATGCAATCAGTTGGGTTTGAGAGCAGGAGACAAAGCTGGTGGGTTTTAGCATCAAAGCTACATCCACAAAAACCCCAGTCAGTATTTGTATATTTTAAGTACCCTGGACAAGAAGCGGGATCCGTAAAATCACAAGCGTCAGGGAAAGTGCTTCTCAGTTGAAAGAGCTGGATGTTGGCGTCGGGTCTGCGGAGATGATTTGGTTTAACGCAGAGCTCAGGAACAAGTGCCAGAAACAACAATATTCTGAGGAGCGCAGGTAGCCATGCTGGCTGGGATGGAGTGGAGGACGGAGCGCGTGAGCAAGGAGAAGCTTTAGCTGGGTGGAAGCAGGAGCGGTGACTCACATTCTACACATAAAGAAACCCACAATAACCTCCCATCACACACACACACACACACACCATCACTACAGACACTTGAATGTATGCACACACACTCAGCTGTGTGACAGGCTTGAAAGCCGGCAGCCTGTCTCTAATAGGCTCCGCGGGAGTAAACCTTTCTTGTGCGGCAGAGCAAAATGGAAAAGGTGGAAAAGCGAGTGTTTAAGTGCGGCAGACAGAGGGGAGATCTTTCTAGAACATGCTCAGGGATTCCTTTGCGGGATGTCCTTCACGGAAGGAGCTTTTTTTGGGGAGGCGAACACCAGGCAGAGGCATCCCGAGGGTTCTGTCGACAAGGAGACGACCGAAGTGGCGGAGCAGATGGTGAGGACCCGTGATGGCGTCTTGGAGAACCACATAGGACACAATCCTCACGCCAATCCTGTTGTCAAGCTAACGCTAATCACAGTAATGACGGTATTATACCGTGCAAATACTCACCTCCACCGGTGCAAAAGTGTCTTCTACGGCACCCGGCAAGTTGGTATGGTCCATCGGTGAAACGGGTTTCCTCACCAGTCGCACCGCCCGGTGGGCTCCAGCCGGCGCGGACACGTGTTTGACATCTTGACGAATAAATATGGATCTTTTCATCTGGCTGCCAAGAGCTGAATTAAGCAGCGGATTAACATCACTCAGCTTCAGTATAAATCAGGGATCTCCGTTTGATTGGACCTCCCGCCGTCTCCGCAACTCTCGGCGCCGCTCTCCTCCTCGGCTTCTGGCAGACACCGCTCCTGTGGGAAGTACGGCTGTCATCACTTTAGATGTAAGCGCCTCAAAGAATTTCTGCCGTCGCGAGGAATATTTCGTCAATTTGAGGCCCAAATAGTGAGAAGTTAAAATTCATTTGTGAGAACGGAGGAGGGCTCGCTGGATAATTACAGGGTGATCCGATAATTCGAGCTCACAGCAGAAAACCGTCTCCGGGGTCTCTTTTCATATTATGGTCAAGCCACATGTCCCTACCCGTCCCCTCCGATCTGCCACCTCTAGGCAATTGTTCACCTGTTCACTCGACTCTTCTCTGTCTTGGCACCTCAATGGTGGAATGAACTCCTGAAAAAGGTCAGAAGAGCAGGGTCGCTGCCTATCTTTTGCCGTAAGCTTAAAACATGCCTCTTCACCAAGCACTACCCTACTAATCGCACCCGCCCAAAAAAATGGTGAACGATGAACTGAATGTACATATGGTTCTGAGATGCCTATTTGGTTGAGTGGTTGTTTCTAACTTCCGACTACTTGTACTTTGGATCTTCGGTACTGAATTGCATTTCTTGGAGGTTGCTTTGGATAAAAGTGTCTGCCAAATGAATGTAACGTAATGTAATGGGGTCATCACTCCTTTACATCGTCAGTCGCCGCTAAAATGACCGACAACCCACCCGTACCTGTGTAGAGTCACTTCCTGTCTCGATGGCGTTGTTATGCTCCCCCCACCGCAGTGCATTCATTAAGACACTTCCTGTCTCAATGCCGTTGTTGTTAGGGCATACAACCCTGGGCATGAGGAGGGTCACTTTCTGTCTTCATTCCGTTCTTGTTCTGGTCTTCCCACCACTGCCCTCAGTCAGTAACTTCTTGTCTCAACGCCATTATTGTTTTGGACCCACCTGCACATTCATGGAGCCACTCCCTGTCTGGACGCCATTGTTGTTATTGTCTACCTACCAGTGCAAGCATTAAGACACTTCCTGTCTCAGCGCCATTGTTGTTATGGTGTACCAGCCTGGGCACTTCCTGTCTTGATGCCATTGTTGTTATGGACCTACTTTCACATTTCGTTGAGTCACTTCCTGTCTGGACGCCATTGCTGTGATGGTCCACCAACCCGTGCATACCTCGAGTCACTTCCTGTCACTGTGCTATCGTTGTTATGGTCTACCCACCAGTGCATGCATTAATACACTTCCTGTCCCGGTGCCGTTGTTGTGTGGACCTTCCTGCATGTTAGTTGAGTCACTTCCTGTCACTACGCTATCGTTGTTCTGCTCTACCCACCGATGAATGCATTAAGACACTTCCTGTCTCCACACTTTTGTTGGTATGGTCTACCCAGCCCTGTGTTAGGGTTAGGGTTAGGGTTAGGGTTTGTATGTAGTGCAGGGGTCCCCGACTCGCGGCCCTCTGAACGATATTTTGTGGCAAAATTATTTTGTGGCAAAATGATTTTTGATGAAAAAACATCTGGTGCCATTTTTAAAATGGGCAAAATTAATATGATTAATTTAAGAACCAGACTAGCAACTTCTAGCATGGTAAACATTATACCTCCTCTTATACATCCTACCAATCAATTTTCTAATAAACTCTAGTGGCAAATTTTTCCCACAATGACAAGATTTTCCCTTTTCACTCAACAATATTTTTAGGATGTCATTTCATCATATTCTTTTTTAATAATCATTTTTAATATGAATTCATGTAATCATGTCATGTATTTTTTAGAGGAACAGTTCATTACATATAAAGATTTTTTAATTTACCTGCAACCTGAAAAATATGGACTTAGTGTTACCTCTAGATAATGATTTTACTGGCTCCGCCCCCTTGACATCAAATTAGGCCCCTGTATGTGGCCCCCGGACCAAAACGAGTTAGATACCCCTGATCTACTCTGTCACTTCCTGTCTTGGCGCCATTGTTGTTATGGTCCAGCCACCTACCGTTTTCAAAATGCCGTGCTTTCGCTTGTGGGGTTTTCACCCCATAACTCTGTTGAGTAAATAAAGCGGCCTAGACGTCTGGATGCCTCCACGCCGTTTGGTGATCGACGGGTTCGGTCCCGCCTCTGGCTCAGAGTCACCGGGGATTGGCTTCATCACGGGTCAACTCTTAAAGAACCTTGGAGTCTTGTGACGCCCAGTCATTGACCAGGTCTATACGGGACCCTGGAGGACCCTGGAGGACCCTGGAGGATCCTCTCATCTCCTTGCTCTGCAGCAGCTGGACTGTCTCAGGAGCAGTGCACTTGACGTTGCCAGAATTTCCCATTCAAACTCCATTTTGAGTTTGAATTAAAACCCTCCCTCACCACGTCAGTCGCCATGAAAATTCTAAAAGTTGACTATTTCACCAACAACTTGATGGAAAAGTTCCCGAAGACCAAAATGAAAGGGCTATTCAAAGCGTCAAAGGCTCTTCATAGAATCCAGGAGGCTTTTGAAGCAACAATTTAAGGCCATTATTTTTCAGACAGCCTTCAGGATAAAGGGTTGATTAAAAAGGTCCATTGGTTAGAGCTAATCTTTATGATTTAGGGATGAAATACGCAGCCGGTCTTTATGTCCTCACGAACGTGGAACTCGTTGGTGCTCATGTGGGCTGGATCTTTCAGGAGATCTGTTTTCCAACATCTGACCTCATTCACTTCTACTGCGGCAGAACGGAAATAGTCGGTGTATGTTTCCCTCAAGCACAAACACACACACACACACACACACACACAAACACACACACACACAGATAGCTCTCGGCTGTGCAATGTAAGTTATTGGAAACCTTTCATTTGTTCATCAATCCAATCCGTATAACTGACCTGACTGGAGCACAGGGCCACAATATAGAGATATATGAGCATTCACCCTCTCACACACACATTATATGGAGATATGCAGCCGTTCACGCGGTCATTCATACATTGTTTCAACGCCGAGGACCATTCACTCTCACGTATCATTAAGAAACAAACAACCATTCACCCTCCCATTTGTAGATATAAGAGAAAAAAAAGAACAAGTCACCCACTGATTCACACGTCACATAAGGACATGATACCATTCTCACTCATTCACATGTAAAATGAACAAACAACATTCACCCTCTCATTCACAGATATAACAGAAAAAAAGTTCACTCTCTCATACAGACGTCACATTGAGACATAAAACCATTCACCCTCTCATTCATACATTGTAGAGACATAAAACCATGCACTCACTCATTCACATGTAAAATTAACAAACAACCATTCACCCCTATTCAGATATATCATGGAAAAAAGAACCATTCGCCCTCTCATCCACACATATAATGAACAAATAATAATTTTACCCTCACTGTCACGCGTCATATAGAGCAGGGGTCCCCGGCCCCCGGTACCGCACCACGGATCATTTGGTTAAAGAAAATCTTTCTCGGTACAAATAGTAGTTTTTTCATTAGACCGTCCGGATCTTATTTTGAAAAACGACCGTTTCCGCCTTCGCCTTCTTGCTGCACTTAAAATGGTTACTACCTCGAACCGGTCCGCGGAAACATTTTCACGCATAAAACTGGTCTCTGGTATAAAAAAGGTTGTGGACGGCCGATATGGAGACCCACAACCATTCACCCTTTCATTCAGATGTTCTATATAGACATAGAAAGCTTCGGTGTCGCCCCCTCACGGAGAGTCATACATGGGTCAGGAGGAGCTGAGATACAGAGGCCATGAAATCCGTGTTGTGATGTTCTAACAGTGATTCCCCTTCGGCGGATAATCTCATCACACTGTTAACTATGACACCGGGTGAATAATCTAATCCCCCGAGCAGGTGGGCGGATCTCTTCCCCCGAAAGCTTCTCGCCGGTTAACCCGTCACGCAAAGTGTGACACGCGTGAGCGGCGTGGGAATTCAACCGTCATCCGTCTCCGTCCGAAGCCGTCTCCACGGGAACACGACGGCCGGAAGAGATAGCGGGAGAGTTCCTTCGAATCCGATAGATGTGGCCTCGTCGGACCTCCCTGGACCCCCCCTGCCCTCGGCCAACGCTACGCATTTCCCCATTTCGATGATTTATTCCACCTGCCCTTGAGATTCAGGATCTATTAGAAACATGTCAGTTACAACTGTTATAACAGCGTTATGACCGCGTCACAGTCCTTGTGTTGCCAGGCAGGAATAAAAACAATATAGCGAACGTTCGTTCATTCATTCCTTCATGCCGAGATAAGGCGAGAACCGCTTGTTGGTGGTGCTGCAGCGTTTTTTTTTTTAGGCGACGAGCCGAACACGGCCGCGGTTCGGGCCTGTGATTTGTTAATTATTACACAGATCCCCTCCGGCTGGGGGGGGGGGAGAGGCTGGGAATAGAATTTGGCGCAAGGCGTGCAATTTTACAGCCAGTTTTGGTTGTGCGTGTGTGTCTGAGGCTCCTTCTTTTACAAACTGGATCTCCTCTGTAAAAAAAAAAAAAGGATGTTTAATTCCACTATTCTCCAATCTTTATCAAGCGAGCAGGTTTTGGCGGGGCGTGCCGCCTACCTGGCTGCTGGATTGTTCTCCTCGGTGTTTTGTTCCTTCCGTTTGTTTGAACAGCAGCCAACTTGCCCTTTTTCTTCTTAGAATTGTAACGCTGCACCTTCTTTTCCGGACTTTGGTAATTTATTAAATGCCAATTATATCTTTATGTTGCCTCCCTTCCCCTTGCTGACCCAACAGAGCATGATAGATGATTTGACCTTTTAAATACAGTAGAACCTGCGAATTGAATTGGTTTTTTCACTCCGTTCACGAACCAAATCAATGTTTCAACGTTCTTCAGCTCCGAAAAACATCCTGTGCTCTTTTGAAACCTTTTTATGGGTTTATTTCCTGGGGGAAAAAATATAGGAAGGAATTAAAGATAAATATATTATGACTTTTTTGGTGTTCTTTCTCTTTCTGCCGGCACCAGTACTCACCGTTTCCTTCTCTCAATCTGCAAAAGTAAAGCCTTCTTGCATATGAGACCCTCGCTAACGCTATCTCCAGCTAGCTGTCTTTCTTTAACCCAAGCTAACAGTCACTTTTCTAATTCTTCTAAGATTTGAGACCAATATAGTCGCCCCTTTAGCTACATTAGCCGTCTTTAGCGCATCTTTTTTTCTACAGGATCGCACAGATGATTGACTCGTAGAGATCTGCAACACCAACAGCACTCTCACATTTAGCTAGTATTTCCTTCTTTAGATCGACTGCAATAACTTTATGTAATAACTTACCTCCTTAATAGCTCGAGAACTATTATCTTTTTGGGAGCCATAATGAGGGCTAGCTTACTGAAAAATGCGCTCTAACAGGAGAACACAGTGATGAAGGATGTAAACAGTGGGGAGTAGCACGCCCGGCTGCCGCTACGCTACCGCGCTACATGGCAGAAAACCCTTGAGAAAACCTTTTTGTTTGTTTGGGTTGGTGCACCGAGGCTTGTTTGCGGCTCGAAAACTTTGTTCCGAGGCCGATTTGTTGGTGATTATCCTCTCATTGATTCGCCGTGTGATTGACAGGTGCGAGAGCTCCTTTTCAGGAACGAGGCCGATTTATTCCTATTCCTATTTATGCGTCGGACTGAACCCGTCCCCTGGTGAAATGACCTTATTGACAGGACGCTGCCGAACTCTCCTCTCCACCTTTTCGAGGTAGCGGTAGCTCCTGCATCCCGGATCCCCCCGCGGTTCCGCAGCAACAACAAGAACCGGTCCGGCGATGATGGACGGACAGATGAGACGCCTGGAGATGCGGAGACAGACGGAGAGACAGACGAGGTGATGAGAAGATCCTGAATATTTCATATCCATTGCATTATTTATCTGGCAGTCAGCTGACGCAGCAGCTCCGAGGTGAGAGATGTTGATCCGCCACCACATACGTGTCCAAGTTCTGTAGATGTGTGTACGTGTGTGTGTGTTTGTCAATGCGCATGTGAATTCCAAAGCGGCGGAGAGATGAAAGTAGCAGCCAACAGCAGCTCGAACTGTGAAATCCATCTGCTGGTATTTCGGGTCTCTGAAGTTACTCCAGG
Organism: Fistularia commersonii; assembly: GCF_037954325.1. Classification (NCBI taxonomy): domain Eukaryota; kingdom Metazoa; phylum Chordata; class Actinopteri; order Syngnathiformes; family Fistulariidae; genus Fistularia; species Fistularia commersonii. Next base: position 11,993,306 of record NC_141300.1, on the reverse strand, counting down.
TAACCCTGGAGTAACAGTCGTTGTATGTGTGTATGTGCGTGTGTGTGTGTGTGTGTGTGTTTTCTTCCCATTTTCCACCCCGCGTGACGGACCAGCCACTGTGACTCCATCAGAAGGAGTAAGCCGGTTGGGGTTGTAGTCTTCAAGCTTCGGTTCAATAATAAATAAATAAAATCTCAACAAATTAAAATTTCCTGTCACAGTTTCCTCGTCAGCTATAAATAAACCTTGCGTCTTTTTCTTTTTCTTTTGCATGAAAGTCTTCTGGATGACTTCCTGTTGCTGATTTGAAGCACCTGAACTTCCCGGCTTCCTGTAAACAAATATAGTAACATTCATGAAATATGTAAAGAAAAACTGTGTTCTGGCAGGAAATCAGAGCTTTGAGGGAGCTGGTGGATCTGCGGTTTTTGCAGTTGGTGAGCCATTATCTCTTGGGGGCGTTTAAGTTTAGGGACCCCTATAAGTCGGGGTTCTTGTAAGCCGAGTTGTCCTTTCAGACCGGAGTCCTTTTCGGTTGGGTTCAGGGGTCCCTTAAGTTCAGAGGTCTGTTAGGACCCTGAGTTCTTTAAATTGGGGGTCCTTGAAGTTCAGGGGTCCTTCATGTTGTAGGTCCTTTGAGTCTGGGCTCCTCTAAGTTCAGGGGTCCTTAAATTCTGAGGGGTCCCTTAAGTTCAGGGATCTTTTAAGTTCATGGGTCTATTATGTTCAGGGGTCCTTTAAATTGGGGGTCCTTAAAGTTCAGGGGTCCTTCAAGTTGTGGGTCCTTTGAGTCTGGGCTCCTCTAAGTTCAGGGGTCATTATATTTGGAGGTTTCCCTTAAGTTCAGTGATCCCTTATGTTCAGGGATCCTTTAAGTTGAGGGTTCCTTTGAGTTCTGGGATCCTTTGAGTCTGGGGTCCTTTTGGGTGGGTGTGCCTTAAGTCTTGGGGTCGCTTAGGTTCGGGGGTCCTTTAAGTCCTGGGTCCTTTAATTTGGGGGTCACTTAAGTCCAAGGGCCCCTTAGGTTCAGGGGTCCTTTGAGTCTGGGATCTTTAGATTTAAGGTGTCCTTTAATTCCAGGGGTTCCCTCCCTGTCCTGCCACCATCTTTGCATGCTGACCCAGGGGTGGGCCGTGTTTCGCTAGGAGCCAGATGGCACGACAGAGCCTGTCGGCCTCCTGGAAGCCTTGGTTTTTCATGTGGGGATCCAAAATCACATGTGATTTGACAAGTTCCTGTTCAAAAGGGAAAAAAAAACGACAGGAGGAAATGAAATCATTGCTTCGTCGCTGTCGGGACACGCAATGTCCTGCGATACGTGATGCTAACGTGTCTTTATAAACCTCTCGGGCACTGTCATCACCTTGCGGTGGTTTTGCATTCACTCCTTCACACACACACACACACATACACACACACACACACACACACACACACAGTAATTGACGAATGATCGATGAATGCACAATACAATGATTGGAACCGGAACACCTGTCTGGAGGTATCGGATGAAGCCCCTCCCCCACCTGAGCGGCGGCGCTTAGGCCACGCCCCTTCTCCCCCCCTATTGGCCGGCGCGGGGCCGATGAGCGCGGAGGGGGCGGGGCTTCGGCTGACAGCCTGGCAGCGGCGTCTGCGGCGCGGCGGGACTCTTCCCCCGCCGCCCTGCACGGAGCCGAGCACCGAACACACCGGCGCCGGCAACCGGCACCGGCACCGGGACCGCCGCGCTTCCCGGGTCGCAACAACATGTCGCGATGCTTTGCTCCAGGAGAACCAAAACTTTGGTGTCCACCTGCGTGGTACTGAGCGGCATGACCAACGTCGTGTGCCTGCTGTACGTGGGCTGGATCACCGGGTACGTGGCGAACGGCGGAAACAAAGTTCCCGAGGCCGGCGGAGGAGCGGCGGAGGCGGGCGTGAAGCTGGAGGCGGACGGGCTGCGGATCATCGAGCGGCTGGAGCGGCTGGAGAGCGTGGTGAACGAGCACATCCGAGGTCAGCGCGCACACACACACACACACACACGCACACACGCTGCTTCCCAAGTTGTTCAAGTTGATTTTATTTTATTTTATTTTTTTGTTTGTTTGTTTGAACTTGCGCCCGACAGATTGCTTTTCTTATTGAAAACAACTTTATGGATATTTTTTTTTTGTTTTCTTTTCTTAGTTTTTTTTCGCGATTCAATTATATTCGCGTTTAAGGCTCAGAAGACGGGAATCCATAGAAAAGGATGCATTTATTCATTCAAGCATTATATACCTTCATTTACACACGATAGAGACACAACATTCACTCTGTCATTTAAATCGCATATTAATCGCATACAACCGTTCACTCTCTCATTCACACAATGGAAACACAATCATTCACCTTTTGATTCAAACCTCATATACAGGACTGTCTCAGAAAATTAGAATATTGTGATAAAGTTCTTTACCTTCTGTAATGTTTAAAAAAAAAACAAAAAATACCGTTTCATGGTATTCTCATATTAGGAGATAGGATTTTTGAGTTTTCTTAAGATGTAAGCCATAATCAGCAATATTAAAGGCTTGCAATATTTCAGTTGATTTGTAATGAATCCAGAATGCATGACATTTTTGTTTTTGTAATTGCATTACAGAAGATGAAGAACTTTATCACAATATTCTAATTTTCTGAGACAGTCCTGTAGAGGCATGCAATCATTCACCCTCTCATTCCCACCTCATAGACACATCAACCATTCACCCTGTCGTTCTTTATCTCATAGATGGAGCTCCGAACGACTAGCACAAGTAACGAGAAACTGTGAAAACCTGAAGTAGAAACACAATGTATTTACTTTTTGCACTGATTCCATGTTGATTCATGTGAAAGCGGTAGAAATGAATGAATATATGAATATTTATTGAATGAACAATAATGATTATTTATTCAATTAATTTTTTTTTCAAACCTGACCTTGTGGTATCGGGTGTTTCGCCGATGTCGTTCCTTCCTTCTCCTTTTCCCGGCTCTTTGTTCTGTCAAGGAGCTGCAGAGCGTCTCTGAAACAGTGTTGTTTCCTCGCTGTGATTTAGAACGCCGCTGCCGGTCGTTTATTGGGTGTTTGGTGTTGACACGAAACTGCCCGTCACCCTGGCGGACGCTATTTAACCGGAACAAACGGCCCAGCCGAAACCCAGGCTCCGGTACCGTGGCCCAAGGGGGGGGGGGGGGGGGGGGAGAAAACAGAAAAGCAAACGGTGGCGAGATAGGCCTTGCTAAAATGTGAGTAAAATGTGCGTATGGGCGCCTGGAAGACAGGAGGTGTCTTCAGGACGGCACTCCTGGGCCTGCATTGCTTTGTCGGGCTGTGATGGCCAACGTTTGGGACGTTGGCCAACGTATGCCCATAGCACTTTCTCGCTGTAGGAACCTTTTTCAGCGTGTTCAAGAATGAGGCCACCTTAGCTGCTACTCAGGCGCAGGGTTTCTTTGCATTTCCAGAAGATGACTCAGATGATTTGGAGAACTCCTAAGCCAGGGCCATTACCAGAGACCTCTTGCACATTGATTTTTAAACAGCATCCCAGTTACGGGTTGGCTATTTTCTCAGGACAAAATGGACAGAAGCTGTGAAAAATGGATCAACAAAGAGGTCCAAGCTCTTCTGGCCTGCTACACCTCAGAGGGGTTTCCAGGGATCGCTGAAGAACATCAATATTTTGGACCGAAATAAGTGCGGAGTTAGCTTACGTCTTTTGTGTGCTGACCGCATCATTCGAGAGCCTTTCATGCTGTAGGAACTTTTTGCAGTTCCTTGAACTCTTGCAGGAAATGGACCATTTTTTGCCCGTTTGAATAGCATAGGAACCAGAGTTGATAGACCTCAGTGGAACTCTGGGGCCGCCTTAGCTCCTACTCTGAGGCAGGGTCCCTTTATGGGACTCCTATGAGGTAGGTTCTTGGTGTTTGGTAGAACGCAACAACTCAGTGTTCATGGTTGTTGTCCACGTTGTCCGTGTCGTCTTCCTCTTCTTTTTCTTCACTGGTTTTTTTGAGTGTGGAGTTCTAGGTACCTCCTCCCAGGTCTCTTCCCAGAATGAACAACTCAAAGGTTCCCCTAGAGGAGGCTTCTCCCCAAAACCCAAATTGAGCCGGGTAGTCGTTGGAGCCGCAACGTACCTCCCTGAAGGTCAACGAGGGAGAGGAAGGACACGCTTTGAGAATTTTATTGCGTTAATTAGATTCAGCCGCATCGCACCAGAACACGGCATGAGAATGTAAGATTTGAGTTCCGGGGGGAGGTAGCCACCAATTGACCAAAATCTGACCCACTTTAAAATGTTATCTGCATTCGCATAATCGGCCCAGTTCCTGCCTTCGTCCGAGTGGAAGTGACGTCCTGTAGTTCAACCCACTTCAGGAGTTGCACCTTCTTCCCGGGAACGTTACGATTCCCTGGAACCATCACCCCCGCCCCCCGCCCCAGTCCTCCATGTTTCAGGGATCTCTAGCAACAACGTGTGCGCAGAAGTGGGACAAATGACATCCGAAGTGGGCCAGAAGAGTTTTCCGCCGGAGGATTTACGGGAAGGAACCAACGGACGGCGAGTCCTAGCAGCTGTGATATTTGCAGAATATGAGTCCCTTCCAAATTTAGACCAGCCCTAATATTTGCGTTTGCCGGGCGTCGGGCCGAGTGATGGACGTTTTCGGTGGACCGCGGCGAGCGACCGGATTGCGATATTCCTCCTACGGCGGGAGGAGCCGAACACTTCACTGACGGGACATGACGAAACATACAGACCGGCTCATTAGCGCCGCCTGCGTCCCCGTGCGCAAAGGGTGCAGTGACACCTGACGTTTCCATGGCAACATCCAAATTAATTAGCTAAATGAAAGGTAAAAATGGATCCTCGGCTTTCTTTTTTTTTTTAATTTCTTTTTAAATATTGACTGGTGTGTGTGACTGCTCCCTGGCTGTGTGTGTGATGGGAAGATTTACCGTCCCTTTTCATTTCTCTTATTACGATCGTCCCGATCGTGTCATCGTAATTTTCAGGATAACGGCCGTGACGAGAACAAGCCTCGATTCATTTTCAGACAACGACATTGGCCGCCTGAATAAAGCATGACGACATCCACGCTCTCTGTCTTCGCTCCGAGCTGTAAAATAAAAAGCGGGGCGCTTGGAGGGAAGACGATTGCAATGGTTCCTCCGCGGGCGGCTCCTCATCAGATTCTGAAAAGATGCCGGTTCTTAGAAACGTACTGAGTGTGTGGCGTTTAAATAGTTTTAGCTTCGGCCTGAATGATAGGACATTCGACCGACATCGGGATAATGCTAGATCTCTGTTAGCCCGCGTACAGAGCTGGGCAGATGTTTGTTGCTCTCCTGTCCCTACGGCTTCTGCGGTGAAAAGAATCCTTTCTTTTGCAGTCGCGTTACGCCTCATGATGTTTCACGGGCGCCTGAAAGATTTTTCCCGCTGAATATAGATGTTTCGGTAAAGCCTGGCTAAGTCCTTGCAAGCGAACACGCCGTGGAGATGGTTCCATCCAGACGCTGTTCCTGCGTTTGAACAAAAAATGGGCCAAACTTGGGGGCCGGAGACCAAACCCTGCCCGGCACCTGGCAGAGTGTGTCCTTCAAGAGCTTAGAAAGGCCATGATTTGCAGAGTACGGTTCAAAGCAGAGTTTAGGAAGTGGAGGAAGAATGGACATACATGTCCACCTGTGGGCCCTTTAGCTTTTGTTGTATCAGGCGTACTGTCAATGTGCTACCGCACCTTCAATACCTCACCCATTCACATCATGCCCTTACTCTGCTATCTTTTTCTACCCTTGTTGGTCCCAGCCCGCAGGCATCCTGACTATTTCTATTTAATTATCTTATTCTTGTCATTGCTATTGTCACTCTATTTATATTGTCGTTTAGTTGTCTATTTTTCACCCTTACTGCTCCATTCTGCTGTCAATTCTTATCCCTGATGTTGTTGCTGTTGCTGCTCTCCCTGCTGTCTATATATTCGTTAATGTCTTTGCTAACTGTCTCTCAATTTATATTCATATTCACTTTTGACACTTAAGTGTTACGCCGCTGTGAGACTTTCCCCTATAGGGATCAATAAAGTTAATCTTATCTTATTTCCCATATGATCAAGCTGTTAGGATTCCTGGTTTTCGCCCCGGGTTCGAGTCCCGGTATGGGAACAAGGCGTTGCGGCCCCTTAAGCGTTCCTGGTTGGATTCCCAGCTCTTCCTAGTGTGTGGATGTGTTGAGCAAGACACCGAACCCTTAACTGCTCCCCTGGCGCTGGTGGACGGCAGCTTATACTGCTTATGGTTCTTCCATGATGAGTTATTTGCAGAGAACCAATTTCCCTATGGGGATTAATAAAGTATGAATTATCTTATTTTCTACATTTGATTGCCTTGTTAGTACTCTTCCTGCTTGTCCAAGTTTGTCGATAGTCATTCAATGCAAAATCAGACTGGAGAACTCTTTTGGGATCTCGGCTCTGGCGGTTTGATTCATACCCGTCTGAGAGGTTGCACAGTGATCTGCTCAGTAATCCCCTCTCTGATCCCAGTGATGTGAGGTATGGGGCTCCGCAGGGGTCCGTTCTGGGTTCACTGCTGTTTTCGTTCTTCTTGCTAGCACTGGGCAAGATCCTGTGTTCATTTCAAAACTTGCTCCGCTATGCAGATGATCCGCTTCTGTATATGGTATGGTTTCACTTTGAGGCAGGAATCTTAGTGTCTTTCTTTGGACCTCTGGATCAAATAGGACACCAGAGTAGCTTACCGCTATCTTGGAAACATCACAAAGATCAGACCTGTCTTGTCATTAAAGCATGCAGAGATCCTTATCCATGCATTTGTGACATCCCTTCTGGATTATTATAATCCGGTCCTTTTATCCGGGTTGCCTGAGCAGAGCGTCCGAGGCCCGGCCTCTCCAATGGCTTCCCGTCCAGATCGGAGCAGACTTCAAGGTGTTGCTCCTCACCGAGTCCACTGCCTCATTTTCAGTGGACTCCCTGAGTTCAAGTCTTTTGTGGTACCCCCAAGGTGCCTTCAAGACTGGGCAAGAAGGTTCCTCCCTCAGAGTTCTCTGGTTTCCTAACACAGTCCAAAAACCTTCAGGAGGCTCAGTGGAAGCTTTTCACCCCATGGAGTCCCTCACATCGGGATAGGCGGAATAAATAAAGTAAATGCGTGCAATTTATTCGTTCTCATTTGCGCAGCCCTGCGACAGAAAGTACTCCATAAATATATTTATTACTTTTATTATGAGTTTAATGCAGAGTTGGATCACCAATCAACCGCTGTGTCGTTTTATCCGTGACACAAGAGGCACGAGTTTGAAATAACGTCCGTCTTCGGTTGTCCCTAATGCAGGCTGACGCTCCCGAGTTCAGCCGGGTCGGGCGGTCCTCTGGACCGGAGCCACGTCACGACTTCCCGTCAAACACAGTTAAGGATCACCGCGGCGTACCTGGAACAGGAGATGCACAGAGCTCCCCATGTTTGTCTGCGTTGCCAAACGCGCAGCTTATTTTTAGTTTTCTATTCATGAGTCAATGCGGGTCGATCTGCGCTGACAGTCTGCTGAGGAGGAGGAGCGGCAGCAGCAGCAGCAGCAGCAGGAGGAGGAGGAGGAGGAAGGCTGGACGTGACATCCGTGCGCGTGTTGTCGGGGTGTGTCGTTGCGTCCGCCTCCTGCATGTAGAGCGACTGTCCTTGCACGCAGAACCCCGACCCGCTCAGACCCAGATCCTGGTTCTCACCGGCGTGTGATGTGAAATAGAGCGGATCAGGAGAACGCTGACGCGAAGCCGCCGCTTTGTTCTCGGACCCCGAGGGGTCACGCTTTAATCAAGAGACTGCATTAATGCGTCCGCGGTTGCAAACTGAAATTGAAAAGCAAAGGTGGGGTGATGGTGTGGCCCCATCCCGCCCCCACCCGACCTGCCACACACACACACACACTGAATCTGAAGTTTCTCAGCTTGACTTTGACGTTGCAACTGTGTGAAAACCACAACTGGTATGTTTGAAAGAGAAGTCAGCGAGTGGAGCTTCGGCCTCACAGCCAGAAGGTCCCTGGTTGGATTCCCACCGGAAGCCTTTCCGTGTGGGGTCTCCATGTTCTCCTCATGTTCCTCGCACAGTCCAAACACTTTGCTGGAGGTTCACTGGAGACCCCGAACTATCCGGACGTGTGAATGTTTTTTTTTTTTTATACGTGTGAACCAGTGGGTGAGTGGCTTTATGCTTGTATATGATGTGACGTGCGAATAAAAATAAGAACAACTTTATTTATCCCGAAGGAAATTGTTGTGCCAGAGTTTCAAGTAAAACATAATCATAATAAATAATAGTAGGAAATTGTATAAACAGTAAAAAAAAAAGGGGGGGGGGGAGAGTAAGAAATACAAATAAAACTATAAAGTGACAAAGTCAAGGCTATAAAGTGTTTTAAGGTCTTAAGTGCAAAGATTTGAAGAGGAAATTAAGAATGACAGAGTGAATGGTTGTTTGTCTCTTTACAGAAGTGAATAGCTGAATATCTCTATTTGATCCGGGAATGGTAGAATGAATGCTCGTCCTTCTAAATTCCCTGTGAATAGTGAATGGTTGTGTGCGTTTCCGTGAGCTGTGAGTGAAAAGGTGAATGGTTTTATGCCTGTATTTGACATGTTACTGAAAGGCTGATGGTTGAAATGAATGGCAGAGGCCGTGGGAGCTTTTTACGGCATGTGAATGAGAGGGTGAATGCTTGTCTACATCACATGATGGTTGTCTGTCTACAGGACATGGGAATGACAGAGTGAATGATTGTACGCTTCTATGCGACGCGTGAATGGTCATGCGTCTCACCATGGCTCCATGATTGACAGGTGCGGGGCGAGCCCTACCTTTTGCCCAATCACAGCTGGGATAAGAGCCGCCACCCCCTTGGATAATGAATGGGTGAATTGGCAGAAAAAAACGTTTCATATTCTCCATTATCATCATCTTCTTCTTCGGGCTGCTCCCTTCAGGGGTCGCCAATTATCCGCCTCCATCTAACCCTCTCCTAATGTCCCGTCCTCTTTCCCTCCATCCATCTTCTTCCCCGGGTCTTCTGCCTGGCACTTGCCGACCTCAGAAAACGTTTTTTCACGCCGACTGGTGTCACCCCGCGTGTTCATTTGCACGACTGAAACCCCCCGGAGAGCAAGAGACCCCTCCCGTGAAAGGAACGACACGTGTAAAGGAATGGAGATGGTTGTCGGAGCGAGAGAGCATCAGGAAACAGGTTATATAAAAATGCCACCCACGCAGCTGTGATCCCTGGTGGGGCGATGCGTGACGCTCCGATGGAAATTATAGATAATACGATGTGTTCCGATGAAATTTTTTTCACCTGATTCTCACAGCGTTTATTTTTCCATAAAGCAAACAAAAGGAGGGTGGAAAAAACACGAATGCATGTAAAAAAAACACCTCTGAAAAACACGCCTTCTGATGACTTGAATGGCGTCAGCTGTGGCTGTGAGAAAAATGACTGCTGTCCCGATAGCTGGGGTTTTAGTTCCTTAACCTTTCTCCTTTTCGGTGGGAAGTCGGTGTCGTAGTTTTTATGAACGGCCTGAAAATGCTGCTCCACATTTCTGTTTTTCTATACAGCAATGGCAGACCGGCAGATGAGGCAAACGCACTTTGAAAATGACATAGTTAAAAAAAAAAAGTCCACCTCCCAGTCTGTACGGAAGTGATACGTTTCAGTCTTTTTATTCAGTCCGGCTCTCCCACTCATTTTTATACCCATAAGTTTAGTAGACATAAACTGGAGGCTAACTTGCTAGCTTGGTAAAATGTGCCGTTATGTGCTCATGCGCAGTGACGCCTGCGTCAGAAAAGGTCAGATCGGACAGACCGACTGTCAGTCAAGTGACGAATTTCATAATGAGGATGATAAGCTGACGTCTACGTTTTAATGCCATGCCATCTACACACACTACCTTTGCGATCAACGTATTGGGCGCACCTGATCTAGATGACACGTGAATGGTTGAACGTCTCTGGACGTGAACATACGTACGACTGGCGAGCGGCCCGGGGTTAAACTCCACCGTCCGCCCAATGACAGCTGGGATAAGACGACCCCCGAGTGCAGGATAAGCAGTGAATGAATGATGCAGAATAGACAGTGTAAAGATCCACTCTTCTTACGGTTTTTCAGTCAATTTAAATGCTGTAGTTTCAAGGATTGGTAAGGCGTGCACACACACACACACACACCACACACACATACATACAGAGCACTCTCTTGGACATCTCGTCACAGACTTTTAATTTCCCGCTGTTTCGCCGGCACAGAAACCCAAACAATCTCCCGGTTGGTGCCGCTGGGTGAGTCGGGGTGAATCTTCATTAAGGCTTCACACTGATTAAAACCCTCCTATTAGCGATGACAGATCAGCCTTGACATCATCATGCATAAATCATCCGCCCACATCCCCCATCAAACGGGGGGGGGGGGAGGCTGTTTTCTTCCATTAACGCGCCGTGTGGACATTTCCCCTCCACCTGTGAAATTACACAGAGCCGCGTGAGTCACAAGCGCTTCGCTTCTCGGCCAAAGATGGCCGACATCCAGCCGCGTCCCGCTTTTTCTTTTCTTTTTCTCCTCCCGGTTCTTTATCGGTTGGTAAACAAGATCCTCGCATGTGCGTCGGCCAGAAGCCGGCTTGAAATACCGCTGAAAGATTCGATGCTGAGATGCTCCTCCAAAGAAGAATCTGGTGTTTCCTACAGTCACGCTTCATATTATCATCCCCGTCATCTGACTGGTCATCAGTGTAATTTTGATTTACTCTATTAAAGGAACGCTAATCTCTGAAGATGAAGATTGCGCGCCGCCCGAGCAGCTTGTTAACCCGCTTCCCATCCTGATAAACACACTCCGGGCTGCGCATTACACACACACACACACACACACATACACTCCTGGGAGTGCCATAATGGGTTTAGCCCCTCGCCTCTGAGACGCCGAGCGACGCTTTATGAGTTTGACCTGACATGCACGTGCACTCTGGAACGTGGACGATTCCTTTGCACGCACCGTAAAGGCGACGCGGAGGAAAATCGTTGAAATCCCTTTCACTTGCACGCAACTCTTTGGATTCCTGGAAAATATCCCACGTTTCTCTTCTCCCGGTGGGGTTCGGTCAACCAGCAGTGGTCCTTGCCTGAATATCTACTGGAAAATACCCGAAATGTGAAATGCCAGAGAACTTGCCACAGCATGCAGCTCGCGCCAAAACAGTGATTTCTTGTAGATGCAGCTCCATCATCTGCCATTCATCTTCTGGCTCTTATCTGGCGTCTGAGGGGAAGCAGCCGAAGCTGCCGGGTCGCTCGGTCCAGCCCGAGGTGTCGTCCTGGCTCGTCCTCCAGGAGGCCCGAGACATTTCTCCTGGCTCGTCCGGAGGTGGAGGAGAAGCGGTTCTTCTCTAAACCCCTCCTGGATGACGAGGACCTTAATCTGTCTGAGGGAGAACCCGGAAACCCTGCAGAGGATAAAGTGTATTGATCTCCATAGGGGTCACAGCAGCGTAACAGTTCTAATGTCAAAAAAAAAAAAGGAAATAAATATGAATTATAAATAGAAAGGCGGGAGATAGCAAAACAAAACAAAAAATCCAGGAATAAATAGACAAGATGAAAACAACAACATCATACTTGTGAAGCGTCTTTGAGTGTCATGAAAAGCGCTATAAAAATCCCATGTATTATTATTATTATTATTATCATCATCACGGATGACAAGAGTGAGGGTGAAAAATACTGAACTATAGAACTAAACAATATAAATAGTGACAAAAATGAAAAGCGATGAATAAAATAAACAAATAAAATAGGCAGGATAAAACCCTTTGTAACCATGATCTGGTTCTTTCGGCCACCACCGCAGCTTGGACCAGAGGTGAAGGAGGGAACATCCAGATCCTCATGGATCCTTCTTCACCACGACTGGCATTACACCTTTTTTATCGTCGTTGCAGCGGTACAAAGAAATTGAAGTAATAAGTAATACTCCAGGAAATAAGATCCAGAAAGCAAAGTCGGCCGCAGGAATGCTTGACTTACGAGTAATATTGGTTCTGTTTACGAGCTTGAGACTTAATTTGCTCGTATATCAAATTCAATTTCCCCGTCAAAATGAACCGAAAGGCTATGAATCCGTTCCAGCCTCCTGGCTTTGTTACGTGTTTTTAAATATGAAAAATTGACTTTATAAACAAGTTTCCTCTATAACTGACAATAAATTATGTGCAAAGTGAAATGATAAATTATAAATACTAGACGCTGGGGATTAGTGTGTATATATATCACGGTCGGATGAAGGCGACAGAACCACGTCATCTGCAAAGCAATTCTTGTGGAAATCCTCTTGTCGTGGCTACTGGGCTTGAATTTTGTTTCAGCCCTCATTCCAGAAGCTTCTTCGCTTCTAAAAGCTGCGGGGTTTTTCCCAAAATACATTATGTGCACAATTATGAGGCAAGTTGTACTTTTGAGCATTCATTTTGTTGTTGTACAACTAGAGTGCTCCTGGTCAATCCAAAATGTTAACAAATCCTCAAACCTGAACAATTAAGTAGTAAAAGTGAAGTTTTGGGCTTTCTTAAGAGAATATCTATATGTACACTGTTAGTGTTTGAATTCTGCAACTATTAGTGTGCAGAATTAATATGCAACTTAGTGAAAAACAAACATGTCCCATCTCACTCGTTTATTTTCACCGGTTAAAGTGAGAACTCAAAATTTACTCTTAAATAAAATTAAAAAAAATAAAACCTTAGTGACCAATATAGCCACCCTTCTTTACGATCGCAGTCACAATTCTTCCATTCACTCAGTCAGTCGGTTTCTTGATCTCTTCAGAGAGGTGGCTTGTTTTCCTTCACTGTAAATTTCCTGCTTAAGAAATCCCCAAAAGTTCTCAATAGGGTTTAAGTCAAGTGAAGAAGGGGGGCCGTGTCATTAGTTTTTGGAGGTTTGTCTTGCATAAAAAGCAAAGTCTTCTTGAAAGATGCAGGCTGTTTTTGAAGAAAGCGTCTTCTAAAAATTGCCAGTCGGTCTGAGAGTTGATTTTCAAACCGAAAAGGTCCAACGGGCTCAAATTTAATAATACCCGCCCATACCGGCACCCCCGCCTCCACCCCGCTGGCGTCCGAGTGGAAATGCAGCTCATCTCATCAGTCCACAAAACCTTTGAAGAATCTGGCTTCAGATATTTCTCTGCCCATTCTTGACTTAGGTTGTGGAATATGGCAGCGCTGGATTGATAACGGCTTCCTGGTAGCTTCTTGTTTGATTCTTCTCAAATCTGTGGCGGTTCATTTGCGTCTTTTCACCTCGACGCCTTTCTCGCGACCCTGCTGACCACTTGGAAACAACAAAACGTTGTGATGGTTTTGTGATCACGCCCCGAAAGAGTGCCGCCTCCCTCTGAAAGACTTTTTGCAATTTTTGATATTCTTGATATGGGGTGTTGATCTCCTTTGGTCACAAGTTTTATACAGCTTGTTGTTGGAAATTACGGATAAAAAATGTCCTAATTGTGCACACAGTTTAACTGCAAGAGTTTTGGGCTCGTGTAGGTGATGGCGACCAGCTATGTAAAACTCGTGGTGCTGATTTTCCAGTTAATCCCCAAAAGTTGCGCCTTTGTCCCCAACGAACGACTCATTAGAACCGACTCTGGGATGAGGTTTGAAAAGGGAAGACATACAAGTCCGGTTTCCACGATGATTCAAGATCTCACCATGATCCGAACGAACAAGAACCGCCGCGGACATCGTCTGCAAAGAAACTCATAACATCCAAAATTCTGGGTGCTGCACTCTAGAAAACCACATTTCTTACGGAAGCTCTGCTTCACGTTCCTCCCGTCGGCCGGGATGGTCGCAGGCTACGCTTTGGAGGATTTAATCAGAGATTCAGCAGAGCGTCATCTATATTACAGTGTCTCCTCTGCATTCCGGTGAATTACCCCGTGATGTGACCTCCCTCCCTCCCGCCGGGATCCAGTTAGTGCTCCGTGCCCGAGGCTGCTCGGTCCTCAGGCGAGGGTTGGAGGGTCTCTCTCCATCTGCTTCCCGCCCTCGCCGCGCCTCCCGTCGCTCGCGTCGCTCTGTTTGAGTTTCGGTCCCGTCGAGCCTCTGGAAACCACTGAAATCCCACTTTAATGAGGAAACTTTTTTTTTTTCTTTTCCCACCCCGCCCGAACCCACGGCATTTCCTCACTTCTTCTTATGAAGCTAATTTAAATACCGGGATGACTAATGTGTGAAACAGTGTCTAATTACTCCGCGAATTAAGTGAATGAATGACCCAATTAGAATCGCCGGTTATGGTCAATATATCACGGTGATTAGAGAGGATTTGGGGCCGAGATGAGTCGACTAATGGCTGAACGCAGGGGCCGAGTGTTTTATATGCAGCGGCGGCAGCGGCGACGCCTCCGTGGTGACATTTTGATGCAGCCTCAGAGGCGGATGGCGTGCAGATCAGGTAAGGATAAAAAAATAAAAAATAAAAAATAACCCAGACAAGAGCTGGACGGGAGAGGTGGACACAAAGACAAATGTGGCTTTGGCTAAAAATGTCCAGATGAAAGAAAGAAAGCGCTCTTTTTTTTTTTCTCTTTTTTTTTAGTTTTTATTCATTTTTGCTGTTTCAATGATTTGCAGATGGGATGTTCGTTAAGCCGTGCAATTTAACCACTAATACAACTACCGTAATTTTCAGACTATAAGCCTCCACTTTTTTTTACACGCTTTGAACGCTGCGGCTTAAACAATGATGCGGCTAATTTATGGATTTTTTTGGGGGGGGGGCTAATAAGTGTCATGCCGCCAAAACATTTAGCTTCGTCACATCGGACCATTTAAATGACCGTGAAATTCTGAGGGTGCTCAATTCTGACGACTTGAAGAAGACGACTTGAATGGATTTAGTGCACAAAAGGAAGACGAAGATGACGATCAGCTGGAATAAGACAAAACGGGGATAGAAAATGGATGGATGGATGGACTTTTCCTTGTTATTTATCATTAATCTTTTTCATCAGCCGTGTTCCAGGCACTGATTAGGGGGAGAAAAAAAAGCATTTCCAATATGTATTTGTGGATGTTACTGGTATGTATTTAATTAAAAGTTAAAAAAAAAAAAAATTTCTGTGTAAATATGTCATGTTATGAGACACCTACGGCTTATAGGCAACGGAATAAATTAATAGATATTCACATATTTATTCATTCATTGTAGCCAGTGCGGCTTACAGTCAGGTCCAGAAATTACTGTAGTCGTAATGACTAGTAATGTTGATGATTATAATAATAAAAATAATAATAATAATGATAATAATAATAAGGGCTAGCAGCATCATGATGCTTCCACCAGAGGCTCCTTTCTTTGTGGAGGCACTTAATTTTCTGTGTTTGTGTCTGTATGACGTTTGAATGAGAGGGTGAATGATTGTATGAGAGTCCTTTATGACTTATGAATGAGAGAATGGTTGTATGTCTGCATGTGGCCATGTGATGTTACCTTTGTGTGTGTGTGTGTGTGTGTGTGTGTGTGTGTGTGTGTGTGTGTGTGTGTGTGTGTGTGTGTGTGTGTACACATGTTACACTCAGACTCTGTTCCCTATTGGCTGCTGTCTGCTAGCGCTGTCATTAGTCATGAAGCCCGGGCATGCCTGAGCCGATCTGGTTTTTCATCATCCAAGCTCTGGAGCTTTTGTCCACCGGCGTGACGTGTGGATGATGGATGATACCACGCTGATGGACTGATCGGCAGCAACGTGACACTTATTGACTAATGGTTATTGATTTTCTGTTCCGAGACATGTCACGATCTGCAGCGTAAGATCAGCAAAGACCGATATATGAATAAACTGATGAATATGCACCTGCCATTGATATTTAAATACGTACACACACCTAACGAGGAATCACCTCTCACCTGTAGAAGCCTTGGTTTGTTTCTCCGCTGCACATGAAATGTCCTCAAGATGGGAAAATAACAAAAACAAAACCCACATTTCAAAGTTGTTGTTTTATAAGCTCCAAGTCGATGAGAGACCGGCACTTCTTCATAGAAGAGATTTAGAGAGTAGTCGCTGTGTGTGTGTGTGTGTGTGTGTGTGTGTGTTTGTGTGTGTCTGAAGGGAACCTGTTTTTTCTCCAGGACGCACAACTGAACATGAACGCACTTCATTACTGAGCTTGAAGAAGCTCCTCTCCCACCTGGAGGGAACACGAGGCCTGGACTCCTGGGAGTTTTTCAGCTGCAGCCACTACAGAGGAGGAAAGAGCCTCAGCTGCACACACACACACACACACACATACACACACACACAATACAATAACCCCTCTCACACAGTCTCTGGTGGATTGTGAAACATTAATATGGACAAAAGGAGGGAAAACATTGTTTACTAAGATTGGTGTGTGTGTGTGTGTGTGTGTGTGTGTGTGTGTGTGTGTACGTGTGTGACAACTGATTATTTCAGACGCCTCTCAATCCCTTCTCAACACACACATACATCCCTCATTCTCTGCACAGGTTTATCCTCCAAATAGTATTTCCCGCTCCCTCATCTGCCTCCTCCATCATCCATCTCCTCCTCCATTATCTCGTCTCCTCCGTCGCTCCGTCTCCCACTTCTCCTCCGTCGCTCCATGCCAATAAAAGTAAGAATTTTATCCCCGCCGGCAGTTTGTCAGCGACAGCAGCCGTCGTCAGGAAACTGGTCGGCTGCTCCCCAGCCCCGCCTGGACTTCGGCGTCGGACCACGCCGCTCCACTAGCCGTTAGCTGCTAGCTGCTAGCTGCTAGCTGCACTGAGCGACAGCGGAAAAAAATCCAACCGTCTTCCGACCTCTTCTTTTTGTCTATAACAACCTCGTTTGAATCCACAAGACCTTGGAAGACTCAGCAGACTTGTGGGAATATCTGGTTCCTCGTCATGGCCCAGGATGGCTCATGTCAGCGGCGTGCAGATGACGGGCAAACGAGCGCATTAATGAGGAAATCGGACGTCACTTAGCGGGATGAAGAATGACCGGGTGGATCGGCCGCGCGTCTGCCTCCCGCCTCCCGCCAGCCTGTCGGCGGGCCGTCGCAGCGGGTTTCGGCTCAAGGCGTTCCGATCCGCGCAAACGGGGCCCGCTCTGGCCGGAGCGCTTTTTCCAAGGGTCGTACGAGTTCGCCGGGAGAGCCGGACGGGGGAGGGGGAACCGATGCGATTCGGGCGTGGAGCCGGAGAGGCTCCGAGGTGAACGGCGTTTCCCATGATTCACGGCGGAGCAGCCGCGGGGCGGAGCGCTGCAGTGGAGGTTCAGGAACTTGGTATCTTTAGCTGTTTTTCTCCCGAGGAGGAAACGTTCTGCTCATTAGCCCCTTTTCCGTCTTGAAGGAGCTTTTCGCAGTTCCTCCGAGGACCTTTTCAGAAACAAGGCTGTTTCTTGGTGTGTTCAAACAGCGGAGGAACCAGGAACCATGGACCTCTGGGGGCTTGGTATGGTTCCAAAGGCACTTGGTGATTGGTGGAAATCATACGCTGTGTCTGTTACCAGATACTTCTTGCATTTAAAAAAGAAATTGTGGTCACTGCGTTGCTGCTAGCTTGCTATAAAAGTGACAGAAGGACGGCTAACGGCTTGGGACTGCCTATCAGAGGAGTCTCAGTGATGCCAAGAGATCTTGGTTTCTGAATGGACCACCATGTCAGGACACTTTTGCCGCTATTGGGCTGAAGGAATTTTTTGCAGTTCCTGTTTCAGAACTGTTTCAGGAATGATCTGTTTCTTGCATTCAGGCAGCAGGGCAGCCAGGGACCATGGACCTCAGCCTCGACTGCAAGGAGTGTCTTTTTAGAGCCTCATCGGTACTCATGTGATTTGGACGGACTCATACGCCGCACCCATTAGCAGGTGCATCTTTCAGAGTCCCATTTTTAAACACTATCCCTGTTTTTTCTTGCTACAAAATGGCCAAAAGCAGCGAGAAATGGAGTGACAAAGAGGTCCAAGCTCTTGTGGCCCTCTGCACCTCAGAAGGATTTCCAGGTTTGGCAAGGAACATCTACATTTGGCTATAATAAGCGCAGAATCTGCTAAAGGCTAACGGGTTTCTTCAGCAGAGGGAGAAGATAGAAACACAACCATCTGATATTCCATGAACGCTCTTCCACTTCCATGTTGTCTGTGTCGTCTTCCTCTTCTTCTTGCGTGCTTTCTTTCCGGAGCTGAAGGTGAGCACCACAGGTGTTTGTTGTCACACCTCACTGCCTGCGGGAATGCAAAGTTAAAAATCTCCCGGAGGTGGCTACTTCCTGGAACCAAACGCGAGCCGGACACTTCTTAGAAATAGAGTTCCTGGAACTTTTCTGTCCAAAAGCAGCTTTAGTCAGGTTTCTATATTTTCACGGAAGGTTTTTATAAATTTCCCCACTCGTTTTACTTTCTCACCTGTGAAATCAGCCATTTGATTTCCAGCCATGGAGAATTATTTAAGTAATCAGTTGATATAGAAGTATATTTTATTCAATTCCATTTCTATGGACCATGTTTGTTCTTGGCAACCCTGCAGAGAAACTTGTTTTTCTTTTTTTTTCCCACCGTGTTGAACTGACATGATTAACCTCGAGCAAGAGTATAAATCAATTACAAAATGGCAAGACGCAGCTGATAAATGTTTTTTTAAATAAAATGAAAAGAAAATCAGCGTGAAAATAAATCAATTTCTGCAAGTGCTCACCTGAAATCCAGGGGAAAAGGGCTCGGCTCCCAAACAGGCCGACCGGGACAATGAGAGCATTTATCACCTGTTTGGCACGGAGAGGATAAATCCTGACGACTCATTATGCGATGGGAACCGTTGTTATTATTAATATGCCAGATAAAATTGAGTCCAGGCTCAGAACCAGAACCCTCTTGTGTTCTTCTGAGTCTGGCGCCGCTCATCAAGTCATGTTTTATTTATATGGTGCCAAATCACAACCCGGTTTTCTGATGACCATTTTGTCCGGACCGCCGTTTTCAAGATGATCTGCAGAAATGCAACATCCCCCCCCGAGGAGCAGGTGCTTGGCGAGAGCGACGCGGCCAAAAAAATTGGAAAAATATAACAAAAGCAATAATGGAAAAGAGACAAGGGGGGGTACGAGGGTTGGGGCTCAGATTATGCATTACTGTAACGTACAATTTGATTTGATTCGCTTATTTTGCGAATCTGCAGGATTCACTGTGCATGCGTGCAAAGGCAAAGTTTGAATGAAACATAAAATAGAACGTGAACCCGAAAAGGAGAAGTGGAATTAAAAATCTGACAAAAATAGAAAATGGAAAATAGATTGGAAATAGAATGAAGAAACATTAATTAAAGAAATGAAAACAATGACATGAAAAAATTAAGGAAATCCTATTTTGAGGACTCCAAAAGGACTATACAATAAATGAAAAACAGAGAGGCTAATAATACCGGTAGCGCCAACAGTTACATGCTAATAGCTGAATAGTAGCCTCGATGTTCATAAAAGGAATAACCGCGTTGGCCACCTGATGAGACGTTGCAGGAGATCAAGCCACGCCCCTCGGGAAGCTGCCCAATCACAGAACCCGACGTGCATGGCGGTATTATCCCCCCGCAGAGTGGGCCTTGGCAGCGTAACAACAGGCTAGCCTAGCGCTAACGTTAAACTTCCAAGTTCTCTCAAGACGGTCTTGGCGATTTACTCGCATGTTTTTATACATCTATGCTCAATGTTACTCATCGGCACAACCTTGGGCTTCATCAACGACCGATCGCTACAGATGTGACGTCTGAGCTTCCGCTATCCGTGCCACGAGCTTTTCAAATCTCTACAAATCTCTTCATCGGGTTTATTTGTTTGCCGTTCGGCTTTGCGGTGAATGAAATCAAATCGGGAGTAATGAGTGATTAAAGTGTATCCAAACGCGGATTACGATCCCCCGGCCGTTGGGATCATCTGGTTATTAAAAACTAAATGATAGTCGTTCAAGATAGAATCGTGTTCATTAAAAATCTCATCGCCGTGCGTGGATACGGACGTCTCGGAAGCTCTCGGCGCCGGGGATGCAGGCGGGAGTCTGAGCCCATGCTGGGCGAGAAGGAAACATCTTTGCCAAATATCCCTCGAGGTTGTCTGACTATTGATTGGAGTGGATACAAGTACATTCGGGGTTCATGTTGACGTTTCTCTTAAAATTGATGTACTACCATTCATTCATTCATTCATTTGCAGTGGATGGGGGCATCCCAACTGCCATTGGGCGAGAAGTTGGGGGTTTTGGACCACTTATAGTGAAATGCAACCATTCACCCTTTCATTCACAGGTCAAATAGACCCATCGATTCACCCATCGTATCGAAATAAAAAAAAAAAAAACATTAATTCTCTCGTTCAAAATTTCTTGAGGTCATTGAGTTACAACTGTGTCTCATTCATTCATTCTGTAAAATGTCATTGGATGAGAGGATGGGTTCACCTTGGACCGTCATCGGTTGATAACGGGGACCCCATTCACCCTCTCATTCACACATCACAAAGAAACACAACTATTCACTCATTCATTCACACTTCATATATAGACGTACAACCCCATCCACCATCTCTGACTCTTCACCACATGACCAGGAACATGTGAACTTCTCCTTCCAGCCTCATCTCGTCTCCTGAATGCCAGGTCAGAACGCGGGTCAGCGGATGACCAACATCTCAAACAGAGAGCGCAAAGGGGGGGCGGGACTGAGAGCGATGTTCTCCGTCGCGGAGAAAAGAGGGAGGATCGTAGCCGAAGTTCGGTTCCTCGCGCTTTTTGGGCGGCTTCCGCCCCGGAGATCAGGCGATCCCGGGGTTCTCGGGATCCAGGACCATATCATGAGTCTCTCGGTCCTGCTGGGTCGGGCGCCCCGAAGGTCTGGTAGATGTTGAACTAGACGCCACGCCGTCGTTCACAGCCGGCTCCACAAAACAAAGCAAAGCAACATGCGTGTTTGGGAGGTTCAGGTCTGGTTCCCTGTAAACAACCCCCGGCCCCTTGTTGTCTCTGGAATATTTAGAGGAGAAGCTCTCGGAAAGCTATTTTTAGCCCCAATCTACATTCCGTATCCGAGCTGGTTCTTCACGTTCAGGCCCCGAGTTGAAGCTGAACCAGCTTTGAGCTGCCGATCAGAGGCGATCCGGCCGATTGATACCCAGAGCTCTTTGGTCCACCACGTCAGGACTCTTGAGCCTCTTTCTTAGACTCACCTTTGCCCTGGGGGGTCGGCGACCCGCGGCTCTTTGATCCGGTTTTTATTTTAGTTTGTTCATTTTTAAAATGTCATTTTTAAATTTGAAGATTACGGGGATCTTGTTACATCTAAATAAACGTGTTAAAATATAATGACTGCACGTAGCGGTAAAAAGATGATGGCATTTTTGGTTTGCTGTTGGTGGATAATTTAAGTTCAACTTTTTCCATAAATACAAGAAGGACTCAAATAGACATTGAGTATTTTGCTTAAAAGTAACCTGTTTTTTTTCAGATTTCAAAATGTTTTGTTGCATGCAGAAATGTAATTTTAATTTCTCTGCAGTTTTTTCATTGCAACACATTTCATTTATACATTCAAAGCGTTTATTGTCACAAGCACAGTGTAGAAACATCTTTCCGTATGCAGTGAAATTCCTACTTTGCGGCCCGCAGTGCATTTGGATACATAGCATAAAGGCTAAAAAATATATGTAATGTTATATGTCGTGTTTATTCATTTTAAATTTCAAAGAGGTTGCGTGGTACCCGGTGTCTTCTTTACTGTGGGGAAACGGGTTCAAATGGCTCTTTGAGCGGTAAATGTTGCCGAGCCCTGCCTTTGCCGCACCGAGAACCTTTTCAGGGCCGTTTCTTGGTGCATCTGGACCGCAGAGGAACCAGGGACGGCGGAGCTCAGCTCCTGGAACCAGTTGACAGGGTCTTTTCACTTGGTGGTTGGTGGAACTTACAAGCCAAGCCCATCACCAGATACTTCTTGTGAAGCGGCACTCCTAAAAACAATGATGGCCACTGGTTTGATGTTTGCTTGGGACAAAATGGACAGAAGCTGCGTGACGTTAAACCACGAGCGTGGAGCTTAAGGTGCACGTCACAGATGCTCGTTGTCCCACCGAGGTCCCTGACTGCCTGTGAGAATGCGAAAATAAAAAGTTCCCCACAGGAGATCCTTCTTTAAACCAAATTCTAGCCGCACAAAAAGCAGATTTTGTCTCTTTTTAGCATTTGAATGCCCGTTTTTCATTATTTCCTTTTGAAACACAGATGGTTTGCACCTCGTAAACATCGTAACCCACATTAGGATGTGACACAAACAGAATGGGAGAAGTATCTGGGTGACATCGTGAAATACCATCACCTGAATTCAATCCAGGTGAGAAACACCAACGGCGCCGCTGCTCTTTATGTAGCTCCAACATTGATTTTTATCATTGACGCTTCAGAATTCGCGTTCGACGGGTACTTTAAAACCTCGTCGTGTTCTCGGAATCATTCT
This sequence comes from Fistularia commersonii, assembly GCF_037954325.1. Taxonomy (NCBI): domain Eukaryota; kingdom Metazoa; phylum Chordata; class Actinopteri; order Syngnathiformes; family Fistulariidae; genus Fistularia; species Fistularia commersonii. Next base: position 11,970,728 of record NC_141300.1, on the reverse strand, counting down.
CCACGTTATCCTTACGGAACCCGGGCTTCTTCTCCAAATGAAACCCCCTCCGTCGGTCCAATTTTTTAATTTATTTATTTTTGGAAAGGAGCGCTTTGGTGACTCAATGCCGACTGCTCGAGGACGAGATCTCGGCAAAACGAAAGCGAGGAGATATCAATGAACATGACCATGGAGATGTTGGCTCGGAGCGGTCTGTCTGCAGCGAAGGTCCTTCCCCCTCCGGTCTGAAGACCCATACGTGTTGTAACCACATCAGGCGGACGGCTACCGCTGGCGAAACGCCTCGGCTACTTGAGACGCTGGCCCCTGGCCGTTATGCCCCTGAGAGCTGGGCTTGCCACCGCTGACCCGGCTGGAGGGGCCGGAGATGCTGCTTGGAAGGAAGACCTTGGGCGGAATAACCTCACGACGGCTCCAGAATGAGAACTCGCCACTGCAGCGACATCTCCGGGTGTAATGGAGGGATCGGTTTCCATAACATCTGCGGATGGTAGCCCGTTTACACACGGTGCCATGGCAACGGTGGGAAAGGGCCCATCTTGTGGCGCTCCGAGATCGCGTGAATATTATCGATTCGTTTATCTTGATGGGAAACCCCCGGAGTTGGTCACCATGGTAACGGAAGGCGGGCTGCGTCCAAAGAACCAACTTTGCAGGAATCCCGTTTTGTGTGGTTTATTGTGCATCTCCGTTCCCTGACGGTGAAGGTCCGACCCGTCCTCGGACCTTGACGGTTTTCAGTAATGGCCCTCCTGGATGTCCTTGAATCTCCGTCCTGCAGATATCTCCCACGTTCTGGAAAGTCTCAAGGTCAAGGAGATTTGCCTACATTGTGGCGTCTCCACTGAACTCCCTCGATGGTCTCTTGAGACTCCGCGCTGGTCCTCCCTGTTGGAATTAAACCAGAGACCCTTTTTGCTCCGAGGCCGCCGTGTTTATCGATGTAGTAAAGGTCCGTGTTTTTTCACACCCCCGGGAGGACGGAGTCCAATATTGACATGAGGATTTCGATAACCGGAGCTTGTTTCACAACCCCGTGCTGTTTTTCATCTCCGGGCCAGCAGAGCTTGTCCCCCTGGTCCTCCAGATCTGTCTGAGAGCGCTTTCATACTGGCGGTGAATTCTGGGGCTCCAGTGTTTCCCTGACAGCCGTTTAATTCGCTCTCGTCGTGACTTTAATTACTTTCCATCTCCAGACTTTGTCCTGGCTCTTAGATTAAAGTTCCCACTGTCTCGTGTGGTTGGAATTATCCCTGGAGCAGAGGTTAGAGCGGCAGCACAAGCAGAAGGTCCACGGTTGGATTCCCACAGGAAGGCCTTTCTGTGTGGAGTCTCCATGTTCTCTCTTGTCTGCATTGGGTTTCTTCAGGGTTCTCGGGGTTCCTCCCACAGTCCAAACACATGCAGGAGGTTCACTGGAGACCCTGAATTGTCCAGATGTGTGAATGAGAGGAGTGAACAGTTGTTTCGTGCAGGATAAATGCAGATAATGAATGAGTGAATGGATGAAACTGAGTGATTTGTGAATGGGAGGGTGAATGGTTGCATGTTTCTATGTGACATGTGAACGAGAGGGTGAGTCGTTGTATGTCTCTGTCGTACGTGAGAATAAAAGTGACGTGAGTGAACGGCTGAATGTCTCTATATGTGAACATCTATAGCGGCGGCGGGTCCAGGGTTAAACCCCGCCTCTCGTCCAATGATGGCATTGATCGGCCCAAGGCCTCTGCTGGCCCTGAATGCAGGATAAGTGCATAGATAATGAATGAATGAATAAAAGAAGAATTGTTGGTTTTGTAGTCAAAAGATGAGGATTTATGGAAGAATTTTTGCAGCAGAGTACAAAGCGGGCAAAAAAAAAGCGAAGAAATGAATTTATGTATGTATATGGTCTTGAGATGGGTATTTGATAGCGTGGTCACTTCTTACTTCTGACTTCTGGTGCTTCGGATCTTCGGTGACTGACTTGCAGTTTTTCTAAGTCGCTTTGGATAAAAACATCTGCCAAATGACTGTAATGTAATGTAATGATCGGTCAAAGTCAAACACGGCGTCTTTGTCTGGACCTGGAAAGAACAGCTAGCTGTTTTCATGCTCCTTGTTTCCTGACGGCAGCAGTAACGCGTCCATTCTGCCGTGAGTAGCCAGTGATTCACTCCGAGCTCATATCGCGTCAGTGTCACCACCTCTGTCTCCGACGCCGGCGATCTGATTCGCTCCGTCACATCTTCGCCCGCCGGACAGAAGACGGGGAGCATGATGGGATGTGGACGGCGAGGTCGCTGGGGAGAGATGACATCTAGAGCGGCATTTTGGATGATTGACCGGCGGTCGCAGAGCCCAGCGCCGACACGGAGTCGCCGTCCGACGTCGTTATTGGTCGAAAGGCGAGGCGGACATAGCAAATCCGACAATGTGTCTCCTTGCTTGAGACGTGGCGTCTTGGCTCGGTGTTTTCCCGTCTCTGAAAAGCAAATCGAGAAAGTCCCTTTTTTGGGAAAGAGTTTGAACGATTGGCTCAAGTTTTGAATGTAAAGGCTTTTCTTCTGCTGCTTTTCCATTGCTGCGCCCTTCAGGGGTCTCCGCAGCCAATCATCTGCCTCCATCTAATCCTCTCACAACTCACTCCCTATCCTCTTCCACTGCATTCATAAACCTCTCATCTTCCTCTAGACCTCCAGCCTGGTGGTTGCAATCTCAGCATCCTTCCTCCATCTCACTCCGTCTGTATCTCCAGAATGTGTAACCTGCTGATTTCCTGGGGTATCATGAATAATTGAGCGACAAGAGAACCACCCAACGGCGGACGACGAGTGGACCAATTAGCACGTTTGTCGATTTGAAGCGACGGGTTCTTCAGGGTTCCGCCGATGGTTACGTAGAAAGTTGGGAGGACACGTGATCTTGCGGAATGGCGGCTCAAATATAAGAGATCAGTGGCGATCCTGACTGTAAACCATTAGACTCCAACATTGTACCCAGGAGGGGGCCAACAGATGACGGTGTTTCCGTGGCGACGGCCTTTAAACCCCACAGATAAACAGCCGTGGATTGTCCTCCATTACGATGCGGCGCCCGCTCTTATCCGGGGAGCGATAATCCCTTGTCCCGACACCTTCCTCCCCCCCCGAACTCAAGGTGCCTCCTAATTTCGTCGGCAGGACGTTCCCCGTCATTGTGGATGTTCTACCATTTCTCAAGGTGCACGAACCGTTGCCCAACCTTTGTAAGGGGGACGGACAGATAAACGCCGGAATCATCGCCAAGGCTCGTAAACAACACATTTTCCATTGCCGCCGTAGAGGAGTGAAGGCTGAACGTGGAGGAAATGCCACGGCTTCAGAATACTAAACTTGTTTTCACGCCTTCAACAGAAACTAAATGGACTTCTACATGGATGACCGCTAATCGAATTCATTTATTCATTCATTCACTCGTTATTTATTTGGCTTATCCTGCATTCGGGATAGCGAGGATGCCGGATTGGGCGATCTCAGGACCGCGTAGTCACATATATACAATATAGAGACATACAACCAATTAATTATTCACTCTCATTCAACCATCATATGGAGACATACAACTTTCATTCATTCTCAAGTCAAATACGCGATTCTCTCCATCATCCATGCATTGCACAGACATTCACCCTCTCATTCACGTCATAGGATATTCAAGTATTCACCGTCTCATTCGCTGTCCTATCGAGATGCAACCATTCGCTCGCTTGTTTTCACGCTATTAAGAGACATACGACATTCATTCATTCATTCACACGTCATATAGACACAAATCCATTCACTCATTCATTGTCAGATACGCAACCATTCTCATGTTGTGTAGAGACAAAAAAAGATACACACATTCAGATGTCACGTAGACATGGAGCTATTCTTCCATTCATCATGTAGAGACATGCAACCTTTCACCCTCTCATTCACACATCATCTGAAGACCCACAGATTCAAATCATGAGCTTCCTCTCAGTCGCCATCATTACTTTGACTTTGCCTTGACCTCTGACCTCCACCCCGTTCGTGGAAACAAGAATGTTTGATATTTCATTTCAGATAGACCTGAGATCTCCGGGGCGTTTGGAGACCCCGCCATAATGATCAGGCTCTGGGGAGGAAATGAAAGCGCTGTGGCGGGTCGCGGTTCGTCTTCGTGTACGCTGGCGAGGGAATATTTTCTAATCGGACAAAAGTCCCCGCGAGCGCGGCGAGACCGGGAAAAAAAGTGTGTGTCCATCTGTGCAACCCAGATTATTGAGATTAATCTTAATCTCTACAGGGACATAAGTGGTGCCTGTTTCCAGTGTAGCCTCAGTCCACACACACACACACACACACACACACACACATATATTCTTATAAAGTATTGATTTTCTATTTTCCCGTTCCGCCGTCAGAGCCTGTTAACAGGATGTTATCACAAGAGTCAAAGCCAATCAAATGCAGAGGCATAAAAATGAGTTCTTATACACACACACGCACACACACACACACACACACACTCACACACCCACACACACGTGCAGTGTATAGCACCCCTCGTACGATAGCAATGCTAATTTCATTAGCATTACTGTTAACCCTCTCATTCATACGTCATAGACATTATATTATTGTATGATATACTATATACTGACTTTTTTCTGCCTTTGTATCCACTTTTCATTTCATTTTATTTATTGGTTTGTTGGGACAGTGTACAATTACAGAGGCACACAGAGGCAAAGATGTTTGTACCAGATTGTAGTTTATAGCTAATTTCCATCTGTAGTCCTGGGAAGACAATACAAATTAAAAACTGTAAAAATAGACAATATATACAGAATATACAAATAGACAATAAAATGACTATACAATATATAAACGATACCCAGAAAGGTAACAACTGATGGCAAAATACTTCATTTCTTACCTGCTATTGTATGATTTTACTAACTGTTATTTGCAGTGAACTGGACAGGAAACTGCGTCTACTCTATATTCAAATCCAAATGACATCTATTCGCACATTTCAGGTTTTTTGGCTGTTAAATCTCTGCCATCCTTTCACCTCAGCACCAGTAGATTGTATCTGCTGCGCATCATACTTTATAATTTGATATTCATTGTTTGTTTCTTGTGCACTTTACTGGTAATGTGCAAGCTATTATTATTTTGTTAATTTCATGTCACCGTGGAAAAGTGAGACTGTACAGTTGGTCGAGTGCATATGGAGAAATTGATAGTAAAAATGACTTTGAATTTTTTCTTAACAAAAAATTCAAATACAGACGTACAACATTCACCCTCTCATTCACGTCATATAGCGATATACAGCTCAACCATTCACCCTCTCATTCATTCATCATATAGAGACGTGTCCCTCCACCCCGACATTCTCACCTCATGTAGAGCCATCCGTCCATTCACCCTGTCCCAGCACCATATATAGACATGAGACTGCTCACAGAAAGGCCCCCTTTCGGAATCCAAATTCTTTAAATCATTTAGATACACATCTTTACATCTTTACCCTCCTGTTACCCTCCTCTGCCCAGGTCAGCGTGCAACCCCCCCCCCCCCCCCTTCGCCCATTGCTTCTGCTCTGGGGCCTCCAATCTGGAGAACGTGCAGCCGGGTTAATTAAGTATAAATTGCTACCTGGGGCGGGGGGGCGGGCATCCACATCTTTACTGTTTCCTCCAAGTTCCACCATTCGGCAGCTCACAAGATCACCAGACATCAGATTGTGATATTGTTTTGGTGATGCTAAAGCTAATGTTAGCATCGTTCCTTTAAGGGTCCTGTCTGGTGAACATCTGTCAGCAGCTTGTACTCTGGCGGATGTTTCGGTCTCATTGTCTGTATAATGGCGCTCCGCTCCTGTTGGGGATGTTGGTTCAATTCCCACTGCCTCCTGTCTGGGTGTGGAACCGCTTTTGGCCGACCCAACCCGAGATTCTCTTAGTGGTCTTGCTAGCACCTTGCAGCTCTGTTGCATATGTGAATGGGCGAATGCAACCCAGACCGATTTAAATATGAAATGGTAATTATATTAATTATCGTCATCATTTAATTACATCTGTGATTCATGTTTCGTCCAAAGGAACATAAAGGACGAGGGAAAAGACGGCGAAGGGAGAGACGGGGTTTTGTCTTCGACTGCGGGTGATTGACAGAATGAGTTTGTCTGATGATCCCCAGGCAGGATTACAGCGAAGGATCAGGGGCCTGCATTGGGCGGAGACACACACACACACACACACACACACACACACACACACACACAAACACATGTTGGGTTGTGTTGCCCCCCCCGTCTGTCCTCTGGAGTGTGTGTCACCGCAGCCTCATAGCCGAGCAGGAGCCTGCGAGCGTGCGGTCGGTGACCGAACTGACCAGCTGGATGTGTTCAAGCAGTTTGAATCAATTAGGGAGCGGTCAGTGACCGAACTGACCAGCTCGGCGTGTTCAATCTGTTTGAAACGATTCACGGCGGGAAAGCTGATGTTAATTCAAGTCTGGAAATTGTCAAAACCTCAATCGCCCTAAATGGATATTGGTAGGAGAACACGGAGACTCCACACAGAGAGGTCACCTTGGTTGGGAATCCAACCAGGAACCTTCTGGCTGTGACGAGGAAGCCCTCAACACACCTATTTAATGATATTTAAAAAGTCAATTCATGTGTAAAACATCGAACAGCAGATTAAGTTCAAATCCAACCGTCAGATCCCGGGCGTGGATGTGAGGAACTTTTGGAAGACCTCCATCTGACAACTTTGTCTCCCTGCAAATAGAAACGTCAGTCGTTCACCGTCCCAAGACGCCACTGCAAACGTGATAGTGACACTCCTGTTTTACATCGTGACGCGATAAAGTCATCTCCGCGTCAAACTCTGTGACAGATTGACTCGTCGGGTTTTGCGACGCTACTGACAGTCTTCTCCCACGGGTTCTCGCAGAAGGCGAGGATTCCGACGGCCCGCCCCAGGAACCCGCCGGTGCCGCCGTGATGTAAACGCAGCCGTGGCACTTTGATCGCCGAAATGACTCTTTATGACGTGATTAAACCCGAAGTGCATGCGGGGGGAGTTCGGGGATCGGACACGCTCGCTCCGCTCACACCGTTTCGCGCACATTTTCAGGTCGTTAGGGAAATGGACGGGTTGTTTGCGATCGGCAACGAGACTTCTTGTGCTTCAACCTGAACTCAGGAGCCGAATCCCAGAACTGAATCCGGTCTTCTCCCACTCGGCTTTGACCTTTACCGTGTTTTTAGCCCGCAGCGTCTTATCGGGTTCTCCGCGTGTCCTCTCGGCTTTTCATCTCATCCGGCCTGCATCCTCGAATCCCCCTCCTCTTTCGCCGCTCACCCTGCGTTAAGATAGCGATGAGAAGGAAACAGAACAGGCCTCGTCCATCATCAGGAATCAATGCGCCGGAAGCTTTTATTGGTCATCTTGAATGACCTTCATATTTGACTCCTATGAGTCAAATGACTCCTATTCATAAAAAGAAAAAAAAAAAAACAAAAAAAAGGAAAAAAAACTGCAATATTTCATTTCATAACAGCTGCATGTGCAATTTTTTTCATTTTCATACTCTTGTGCACTCCTTATCTTTCACTTGATACTAAAGACCTTAAGACACTTTATGGCCTTCACTTGCTACTTAAGAATAAGAATAAGAACAACTTTATTTATCCCGAAGGAAATACTCAAGACACTTTATAGTTTATTTGTATTTCTTATCCCCCCCCCTTTTTTTTTTTTTTTTTTTTTTCCACTGTTTATATGATTTTCTACTATTATCTATTATTGTTATGTTTTTCTTGTAACTCTGGCACAACAATTTCCTTTGTGATAAATAAAGTTGTTCTTATTCTTATTCTTTTTCAGGGGTGTAATGGCTGTATATCTTTACGGCATCCAAATGAAAGAATGAATGCTCTTTTTTTTTCCTCCATATGTCGAGTAAATGGTTGAATGCGCCTTAATTACAAGAGAATGAGAGGTTGAACGGTCGTCTGTTTGTATGACATTTAAAGCTGTTTTGTTTCTATATGATGAGTGAATTGTCTGTTTCCATATGACTTCAATGAGAGGGTGAACGGTTGTATGTCTATTTGCGGCCCCTGTGATGGTCCAGGGTGAACCTCGCCTCCCGCCCAAAGTCAATCTCTGCGGTAGAGATGAATAACCGAATGAACCAAATAACGAAATTAAAAAAACAACGTTCATCATACAAACCAGGTTGCTGATTTAACCTGTTTGTAAAACCTCGACTTTTTACACCCCCCCCTAAAAAAAAACAAACAAACAAAAAAAAACAAAAACAAGGAAATGAATGTATGTATGTATATGGTTTTGAGATGGCTACTTGGTAGAGGGGTGACTTCTGAATAACGACTACTGATACTTTGGATCTTCGGTTATTGAATTGCAATTTTTGTAAGTCGCTTTAGCCAAAAGCGTCTGCTAAATAACTGTAATGTAATGTAATGTAATCAACCGGAGCGCAATGGGTTTGATATAGTCTCCGTGGCAACAACCAAGGAGATGCCTTCAGAGAGACCCTCTGGCCCGAGCGTTCTTGAGGTCGACGGTCACGGCCCTTGGAGGCTATTCTCCGGGTCTAACTCAGCGTGCCGTCTCTCCTGGCACAATTGGATGAGGTTCCTGATTTACGACTGGAGGCGACCGCCTCCATCTCGCCGCGCTTCATTTTCAGTCCCGTATCGACTCCGCGCAAATGGCACAGATGAGCATCGCTGTAATTGCGCCGCTAATTATTGTATGGACACATTGATCCACGGGCCGGCCCGCTGGTCCTCCGCAGCAATAATCTATCAATTCCAATTACATTTTTTTCCCGGTGCGTGAACGTGTCCGCGGAATAAAAATGTGATGTGTAATTTGATGATTAAATGGAATTCAGAAAGCCGACAGTGACTGCAAAATTTAGATTTTACGATTGCACGTATATACACACATTATATTATTAGTTGGATTACTTGTGGAAGTATCGAAGTACAGTTTATTTATTGTTACATAATGTGTATTGCAACAATAATTAATGGTGTACAAGCTAATGTGCTCAAAGCACTTACTGGAAAGCAGTAGGTTGCAGGCTTGAAGCTAATGAATTAGTGCATGAATGGATGAACGCGCTCGCTCCCGCTTGTATTAATGAAATGTGCGATTGGTTTAACGGCGGGGACGCCGGCGTCATCGCTAGCGCTGCTACCCGCCGCATTCTCGGACGTTCCGGAAAAGCACTCGGACTTGAAACGTGCTGATGGAGCCGAACTGGAATCGTAAATTCACCTGCAGCCTCATTTACTGCGATGCGGCATCACTCAGTCTATAACTCCTCCGTGTGTGTGTGTGTGTGTGTGTGTATGTGTGTGTGTGTGTGTGAGAGAGAGAGAGAACGGTGACCTTTTAGGCAATTCTTTTCGGCTCGCCTCGGATTCAGCCGGTTAAGATGCAAACCAGATCGGGGGATCACCCGTGTGGTCCTTTTGTGAGATTTAAACGAATCAGTTATACTTTAACCTCATTATTTTCACACAAGGAGCAGATTTAGGAACTTAAAGCTGAAATTAATACACACCGCCAAAAAAACCATCACATCCGATTATTGTTAATTTTCCACATGATCCTCATGAAGGGATCTTTGTTCTCATTATTCACTCATCCATTATGCAGGATCTGGCGTTCCTGCGTCCTTCATAGAGTTGCAGAGTGCTGTGCTCATGTTAGGTACGTGCATAGCAGAACCTTGGCTGATCAACAACGCAAATCACGAACAAATCGGCCTACAAACAGTTTTTGATCGAATATTGAATGGAGCTGTGAACGAGCCTCCGTGCACCAACACACACACACACACACACAAACAAACAAACTCATGGGCTATCTGCATTGTACTATATGTATCTGCACTATATGTAGCATTGTAGCGCAGTGGCAATTGCGCGTGCCACTCCGCACTGTTTACATTGTTCATCGCTGTGTTATTCTTTTATAGCGCTGTTTTCTCAGTAAGCTAGCTCTTATCGTGGATCCCAAAAAAGTTAAGATTGATAGTCTTCTTAAGAAGATAATTGAAGTCCATCCGAAGAAGGAAATACTTGCTAAACGTGAACGTGGTGTTGGTGTTACAGATCTTGGCAAGCACTAAGACATGACTAAGTCAACTATCTGTACGATCCTGAAGACTGAAGACGGTTAAAGACGGCTGATTAGGCTAAAGGGGCGACGATGTTAACGAAACAAAGGTCTCAAGTATTAGAAGAAGTGGAAAGATGATTTGTTAGTTTGGATGAATGACAGGCAGCTTGCTGGAGATAGCATTAGCGTTAGTCTCATATGGGAGAAGGCTTTACTTTTGCTGATTTAGCATGCAGGAAGAGAAAGAACATCAGAGAGACAGTAATAATTAAGGTTATCTTTAATTCCTTTCTGTTTTTTTTTTTTTAACCACAAATAAACTTGCAAGAAAGTTTCAAAGAGTGCAGTATGTTTGGGCTACGTCTGGGCTGGAGAAAAGATTAGTGGGATTTAACTTGATTTCATCGGGAAACATGAAGAACTTAATTACTTTCATTTGTAAGCTGAGGTTCTGAGGTATGTCTGTCCGTCTGTTTCAACCCAGATACTTCCCATGCATGCTTTACGTTGCCGTAGTTGTTCAACTACCGTCCACTCGAGGACGGACAATAACAAACATGGCGGAGGAGCTGGTGATAATGTATCCTCAGAGAATTGGTTTGTACGGCCACTGGCATGTGGAAAGAGATTCCCTTTTTTATTACTGACGGCACGATGTCGACCCCTTTCTGTTCCTTGCGGGTCGCACTTGAGCATACCCAGAGGACTACTAAAGAAGTGAACACAGAGCAAAGACAGGTGACTATTTAGCACCTTTTAGTTAGCTTTTAATTAGCTTTTAGCAGGCTAACCTGATCCAGACAAGTGACGTGGTTGTCAAGTATCAACGGGTCAATATAGCATTGGTTTTGTGAAGCGGCATGTTATCTGGAAACTCCCGGGGATACGGTCCACTGAGACCATTCTGCATCCGCAGGCTGCACTTCACCCAACGCCAACTCCACCATCGTCACCTGACGTCCGCCGGCTTTAGCTGTTATCAAGAATGCAACTAGAACTCTGTATCTGTTTCCTTAACTTTGATTTGTGAACTGGACGTAATGGATGAATCCAAGCGGATTTTTTTAGTCTCTCGTGCTTCTGGCTTGTGACGCATGTCTACACCTTCAGGCCGGCGCTCTCACACACCAACCAACCCGATAACGCAAACATGCCGGCTAATGAGTGTCTCTTTGCGCTCGGGCTGTTCGGTGAGTCACTGTTGGTTTTAGACACAGGGTAACGGTGTGCGAGCCACGAGACGGTGGTGTGACATTTGTGAAAAACACCTCTCTGCAGGCTGGGATCTGAGGACTTCCAGAAGTTATCTCAGGGCACAAATGCATTCATAAGAATGTCAGACACCATATTTAGCTAATTTCCATTGGACTCAACAGTGAAACGGCTTCAAGTGAGGCAGGCGAGAAGAAGGGGTTGCATGTCTGATATACTTTCAGCTGCTTCTACATCCTGCTGTTCACTTTTGCATTTTGTATTTGCAGAAAAGCTAGTTTGCAATTGATGGTTCGCTTTCTGTTGATTTGGACTCTGTGTTATGACACTACGGTATTCCTGGAAGGTGTATTCTTTGACACCACTGAATATGTTGAGTTATTAAAAACTCAAACAAACCACAGAAGAAGAAGACGACGAAGACGACACGGACAACGTGGAGGTGGAAGCTGTCGACGTCAGACGGTTTGAAGTGTTTTGATCTCCTCCCTGCACAGCTGCACTCTGAAGAATCCTGTTAGCTGTTAGCTAACTCCAATTTGGATGTTCCTCTGCGAGCCCTGGAAACCCAGCTGAGGCGTAGCAGGCCAGAATAGCTTGGACATATTCATCGCTCTGTTTCTCACTGCTCCTGTCCATTTATGTCCCAAAAAAAAACATCATGATAGCATTAAAATTCTTGCGAAAACCTCCTTGTCGTGGCTACTGGACTTCTTCACTTGAAGACGTTTCACCCCTCATCCCAGAAGCTTCTTCACTTCTGAAGATAGTGTTAAAACCGGCGCTCCACAGTCTGCAAGAAGTATCTGGTAATAGGTGTTTCTTCTGAGAACCACCAAACACCTTCCTCACATGAATCCCCATGGAACTGTAAAGGGGTAAAAGGGGGCCTGATGTGTCCGGTCTCTTGAAGCTCATTAGATGACGAGAATCCAGATGCTCCGCCATCGTGGGACTTGTACTCCGCATCCCGAGGGAGATGCGGATTCGAGGGCCGGTACTGCGGGGGCGGGAGCGTCAGCTGTCCGATCGCTAGTAAACATGGCCGACAAACATTTTTTTCCCGGGGATCCAGAATGAGATTCTGTTCCCGTCTCTAAAGTGTTTCCAGGTTCCCAGGACACCTAAACTCAGCTCTTAAATAAACCAGACCTGCCCTGCCGAGGCGCCGCCTTCCCTCCATCACTCGGATGAAGAATACTCTATCATCCCCTTGGGCGCGTCGGGTCTCTCAAGACTACTCTTGGGTCTTCTCAGGTCGTGTGCGACCCTAAACCCACTCCCCAATCAGGTCGACGCCGTATCTCAATGATTCAAACTCGCTGAGCGCCCGCAGAGAACTCTTATAACCGTTTTCCCTGCTGTGACAACAAGGCTCGGCGTATCTCACAGGTCCTCAGCTCATCGTCACTCAAGGCCGCGAGTAATATTCCGATGTGTCTGGATACCAGCTGGGACTCGGCGGCGGCGGCGGCGGCAGGACCCGGGGAAGCGGCGCGGTGATATGAACATGATAAACGAGCACGGAGCTCCGTGGTGTTGATATCAGAAGGCGGAAGCTGTAAGTGAATCTCGCAGCCTGAGGAGAAGCTGCGAATGCTCTCCATCTCCAGCTCCCACCCTTCTTACTTATTCATTAGATTCCGCTTTGTATTGATTCAGCGTCAAGCGGCGGCAACTGGGACAAGCTGCTGTTTGCTGTTGGGCTTTGGGAGTCTGAGCGCTCAGGTATAAAATTACATATTCTGAGCCGAATTGGGAACGGAACTATTTAACCACTGAAAGATTAATTAAAGTTCCAGCCGTAGAACATTTCCGACGCAGAACGCTTCTTCTCAAAATCTTGAGTTTCTGAGACAAAAGAAAAGACAATATCTTATGAACCCAAAAAGTAAACGCATATTCAGCATACCATGTATGTCCGTATAGAGGACGATGCTGTACCTGGACTTCTTCTCCTTTGGGCTGCTCCCTTCAGTGGTGTCCTCAGCCAATCAGCTGCCTCCATCTAACCCCCTTCTCTCAAACCCACGACCTTCTTGTCATCCATCCATAAACCTCCCCTTTGGTTTTCCTTAGACCTCCTCCCTGGCAGCTCCAACCTTAGCATCCTTCTACCCAGATCCCCTCCATCCCTCCTCTGTCCATGTCCAAACCACCTCAGTGCGACTTTATCTCCAGAACATCCAACATGTGCTGTCCGTCTGATGGACTCACTCCTGATCTTCTCTGTCCTTCTCCCTCTCCCAAAGAGGAACCCCTACATCTTCACCCCTGCTGCCTCCAGCTCTGCTTCTTGTCTTCTTGTGTCTCCAAATTGGACAACATGGCTGCTTCCACCACCTTCTGCCCCTCTCCTTTCATACTTTTTAATCGGCCCTAACGCTTTTCTCCACCCATTCCAACCTTCTTGAGCAAATTCTCCACCTCCTCTCCACCCCCTCCGTTGCTCTGGTCTGTTGACGCTGGGCACTTTAAATCCTTCACCTTCTTTATCTCCACAACCCGTAGCCTCACCGTTCCACTCGGGTCCCTCTCATTCTGTATTCTGTGGAGCTGCAGCTAACATTAAGTCCTCCTTTCCCGGTGCACACCTCCACCCCTCTAGGTTCTCCTCCACCTGCTCCCTGCTCTCATTACAGATCACAATGTCATCTGCAAAGGGATCGGATTCCAGGTCAAGGAAGCCTTTCCTAAAATCAGCTTAATATAACAGAGTAGGCTGGGACAGAGGTGTATCGTCTTCTCAGGACCCTCCCTGTCGTTCTCTCCCTTCCAAAGCAATAAAATGACCCACAGCACACAATCCATCCATCAAGCGATCAAGATTTGGTGCCGATCAATATCCCTCTACGGCGCCCATGCTCAAGGAAGCCCCGGCCCGTTTAACAATCGACTAAATATGAAGCGAATCCATCGAGGCGCGTGCAAAATGTCGGGTTTAAGAAAGGAAAGCGAAATCCATAATCCATTGCGGTGGCTGTCGGGAACTGAGAACGGAAACAATAACTGTTCGGATTAAACCATTTTGACAAATTCAGCTGATGTTGTTGTTTGTAGCGCTTTTCTTTTTTCTTGCCGTAACAAAGTTAGGAACCGCAGGTCGAGCTCTGGTCGGTACGACATCAGGTAATGACTGATGGGGAGGTGGTTCGCAGATGACAGTGTAGTTTATCACACTGATGAGTAGCATGCGCGCGCGCACACATACACACACACACACACACACACACGCACACACACACACACCTTTGGCAAGACAGCGAACCACGAGTTGCTCCCGACGGCCTTGCATAGCAGCTCTGCTGCCATCAGTGTGTGATGGGTGAATGCCGTCTACTGGAAAGCGCAATATAAGTAGAGACCATAAGCTGAGATGCACACAAACCATAGGCATGTTGGTGCCTTGAGGCCTTTCTGAGTTTGCATGTTCTCCCAGTGTCTGCATAAGGTTCCTCACAGGTCTCCGGTTTCCTCCCTGCTGTTCAAGAACATTGGAGATGCTGAATTATCTAAATGCATAATTGAGAGCATGACTTGTATGTCTCGTTTTGATGCCTCTGGTCCAGAGTGCAGGAAAGGTGGAAAATAGCAGATGGATGGATAAAAAGTGCAGTCTCCTCCGACTTGGACCACGTTCTCTCCTCTCCGACCTGTGTGCTGAAATAAAAAATGTATCAAAGTATCGACCTCGTGGCTGCGGAGAGCGCACAGTTCCTGCACAGGCAGGAAGGTTAACTGTCGGTCAGCTTAGACGTTCCACGGATCGGAAGAAAAACGTATGCTGAAAGGTGCTGAAGCTGCCCCTTCACAGCGGCAGAGAAAAGAAGCAAACCCATCTCAACGCCCCCCCCCCCGCCAGGGTTCCACGGCAATGTTCTCATTTCACACTTGAGGGAGAAGCAGAACATTTTCCTTTTCACTGCACATGTAATGCACCTGGTCAGGCCTTGCACTTTCTTATTATTATTTGGACATTTTCACGTTGCCGCTATTCAGTCATCCTCCCCGCCATCAGAGCGGCGGAGCTCGTAGTGGTTCTCGGCCGCCCACACGCCGCGTCACGTGAGCGGCCCGCTCATCGCCGCTGCCCTAACAAGCGGCGTGGAGAGGCTGCCGGTGGGCCGTGAGTGGGAGGTGTTTCTCCGGTCCACTCGCTAAAACACTCCCGTGCGTTTGGAGTCCCGAGCCTTTTGTTTTTGTGTTTTTATTTCAAATTCCTCTCTGAATCCACCTGCTTCTTCTGGATTTAGCTCCACCGCCGGCTCCCCCTCGCTGCCGAAGCTCTCGTCTAAGCCAGAAGAGATCAGCGCAAAACACTGCCAGACGTTCAGCTTTACAACTTCAGAAATGAGTCCGCCGGGAGCAGGTACACCATCAGTCGCAGGTTAAGTTAAGGGCAATGTTGTGATATTTCACCAGATGTGTCATTTTGATAACGGAACGGGTCACCGGAGTCCCTGGCAGGTCTGAGACCGAAGGTTTCCTTTTAATATCTTCGGTCGGTTTGCTCCGTGAATACCGTTTTTTCTTCTATAATCGCAAATCACGCTGCGACGTCGGTCCCAATGTGCTGCGCCAGCGTTAACCGTCTGGAACGGAGGCTCCAAGACCCAGTGTTTTGTTTTGTTTTAGCAGGGATTTTTCCAGTTTGGCGCCTATGGATGTAATCACTATTTAGCCTGTTGGTTCATGTTGTGTTTATCAAGAAATCCAATATACCCTCTGTATTGTATCCTTGCTCCCTGCAGCACAGTGGTGCAGTGGTCAGCGCTTTCACCTCACGCCAAGAACATCTTCGGAGGTTGTCAGTCATCCAGGTCCTGGTGAATTCTTGTCGAAATCTTCTTCTTGTGGCAACTGGACTTGAATTTCTTTCACTTGAAGATGTCTCACCCGTCATCCCAGAGGCTTCTTCAGTTCTAATGACCCTTGGGGAGTTTCCCCAATATGGCTTGTTATGTAAATGGAAGAGTTGATCGGCAGAAACTAGGTCGAAGCGGGTTGTTATGCTAGTGGGGGTGTCGTTCATCCGGGGAAGGGAGCAACTTTTGGGGATCAACTGGACTGGAATGTGAAAAGGCAAAGCCAGACGAAGGAGTGAAACCTGTTGGATCACATTGAGGCTCAGGTGGAAGGGACCAGGGGCTGTTTCTGGTGGTGGATCTTCCCTGATGGTTTGGTGCAAATCTGTCTCGGTATCGATCCCGGTATCTGAGGACCCCTCCTTTGTTCAGAAAAGCCATCTTCAAGTGAGGAAATTCAAGTCCAGTTGCCACTGGAACAAGAACTATTTTCTCAACGTAACCCGACAATGCTTCGGAAAAGACAAACGCACACAGATCCTTTCGCAAGTGTCCAATTTGTGCTGGTCTGAGCCGTCACGGCAGCTGTGTTTGATTGACAGAGGGGTAAATATGGTCGGGAGGACGGATCGATTCGACTTTGAAAAACGGCTCTCCTGGATGGTCCATAGGGCGCTGACTTGAAGCCCAGATGATGTTCCACTGGACATCTGCATTCGAGAAGAATCTCTGTAGCAACAGTTTGAACCTAATTGGTCAATCCTACCATACCCCAAATGCCCACTTCAAGGCTTCTTGTTCCCTTCTCTGCTCCCTGTCCTGCAGAAGCTGCACGTATCGCACATATAAATTGGTCCACCCGGGCTTACCGGGGACAGGTTCTGGCGGTGAATCTTTCCAGGCTGGTTCCTGGTAGTTCGGAGGGTGCAGATGAGTCCGATCCGTGTATGCAAATCCATCTTGGTGTAAGTAAGGCGTTATACATTTGTGAGAGGTTGTGTCTGAGGCCCCCTCCTCTGTTCAGAGACGTTTTTTCTGGTTTGACAAAGATGCTCCCAAATGTATGTTTACCATACAATTGGGAGCAACTGGGTATTTGTTTGTCTTGCGCAAGGACTCTGTATTCGGTATGCTGATGCAGGCTACGTCAGCAGAGCCACAATCGTTTCGGTGTTGTGGTCGACATGAACAAGCGTCTGGAGCGCCGAGCCTCCCGAACGCATGCCCGACTCGGATGGATTTTCCAAGCACATAGCTAGATTTCCTCAAGGGAAGGCATGCGTGTTCATCCAGTAAAGACTCCATGTCCAGCATTCTCAAGTCTGTGGATGAGGCTTTTTCTGGTGCTCCGTCCAAGGACACTCTGCAGCCTCTAGCAAGTGTCACACACACCCAAACAAAGCGGTCAGATCTTCCCCGCTGTCTCTCATGAATCACGGCGAACGAGGACGGACGGCTGACAAGACTATTTCTCTTTTGGGATTGGTCGTAACACCGGGGGAACAAAGCGACGGCGATCGGAGCCGGAGATGGGAAGAACACCGCTGTTTGGTCAGAGGGGTAACGGAGGTGGAGCATTAATGAGATTTATTTTCCAAAGGCCAGCGGTCACCTTGTCAGTGTGCATTACGCCGCTTCCTCCTGGTGAACACTCACTGTTCCCCGAGACAAATCGTCCTTCGCGAAACTCCCCTTCAAGATTGCGGCGCCAGGAATTAAAACCGTGACGCGGAAACAACGACGAGTCCGGCGCCGCTTGTCCTTCTCTTCAAAACCCAGCCTTAATTCTCCACGCAGCCTATATCCTTTGGATTCTTTTACACAAACAAATGCTGCACCGTCACACACACACACACATTCGCATAAATCCGCTCCCAGCTAACCCAGATCTATTTTCTACCCTCGAAGTTCCATGGAAACCAAATTTAAAACCGAACCGCGGTGCTCAGAAATAAGTTTGAAAAGCGTGGAAAATGAAGAGAGGGCGAAGGCCGCCGCCGCCGCCGCCGCACCTCCTTTACCCCTTCACCCTATTCATGGGGAGGGAGGGGTGAAATTGCAGAAAGACATGAAATAACATCGTTACGAGTCTCTTATTCTGTCAGAAAGCAGATATCGTTAAAGCCGAAGAGGCCGCTGGACTCCGAGTATCAAGCTGATCGGCAGCCGTCTCATCAGGCGTTAAAATGTATTTGCTCTGCGGGTTGAGGAGACGCCTGGGGTCAGAGCGTCCGACCAAAAGCAGATTCCAGGACATCCTGGACTCCCACGAAAAGAACCGCGGGACTCCCGGTCTTCCTCGCCAAACACGGATGTGAAGTGTTTGAAGGTCATCGTTGTTGGTTGCCGGAGCTCGGCCCTCTTTGAAATTTCACCGCAGCGGCTCGAATCGATTTTATGCAAATGAGGTCGGGGAAGGAGCTAAGCAGCGGCCCACCCCGAGATACCGAGATCAAACTTCCAAAGCAGACGGTGCTCATCAAATAGATCTCGGATCTCTTCAGAAGCCGGTCTCGGCGCCTGCGTCCGAGATACAAAGAGAAATCGCCCCCGATTTAGCACGGGAGGAAGGAGGAACAATATTTGCAAGACGAGTTGCGCCGAACCACTTCGCACCCCCGACATCTTCAAAGATAACCATGACTTTTCAACCCAGAAGTTAGAAACATCGTGCCCAGGCCGTCCCGTCAATGAAATCACAAAAATTCCGCCCAGAATAAAGGATGTCGGGGTTGTTAGTGGTCGGAATACCAAGCGAGAACGAGATACTTGAAGTCCTCCGATTGGGGAAAGATCTCACCCCTGCATGTGGAGATGCTGATTCCCGTCCCGGCTGTAAAAGCACTCCAGGTGGAGCTGGAGATCCGGGTCAGGCTGAGCAGACAGAACAACATCCTGAGCCGGCCGAATCGGTGGATCTGTGGATCAATGTTCCCAGCCCTTTTCTCTGTGGGAGGTGACCGGGAGGACCAGAAACAAGCGCCCGAAATGAGCTTCCTCCTCGGGGTGTCCGAGCTCGGTCCACGAAAAGGGCTCAGAGTACAGACGCCGCTCCTCTTCATTCAAAGGAGCCAGATGAGGCACCATCTGGCGCCATCTGGGCACGTCCAGCCAGGAGAGGACCCTGGGGAAAACACAGGACACGCTTGAGAGGCTATTCCTCAGCTGGCCTGGAAACACCTCAGGATTCCCCTAAATGACATGGACCAAGCGGAGAAGGAAGTCCGGCTTTCTCTGCTTGGTCCCATGGAACCCCAGATAAAGCGGCAGGGGACGTCTCGGCATCTTGGCATTTGACATCGCGTCATCGTGACGAAGGTTAGTAGCTCCTGCTCAACATCGTGTTCGATTGGAAAAGCGGGCTGCACCTCTGGTCGCTAGCATCGTCACGCGACAGTGAAACACTTACCCGCATCGATCCCTCTAATCCTGAAAGACGCCGCATCAAATGAGCCCCAGGGCTCTTAAAACGCCCCGGATCTGGAACCAGCGTATCGGTATTTGCGGAGCCGCCGAGTCTCCGTACCTGCCGTGGAATCTGTAAAACGGCGGGGAGGCAAACTCTGCTACTTGAGGAGCGTCGAGATAAAACGCGACGGGAGGGGAAGCACCGGGACGCTTCCAGCCGGGCAAAACCGAGCGCATGAAGAAAAATAAAAATAAATGAGGCATTGCAAATGTCAAAGCAGCAGAGAGCGCTCCGTAACCTTTACGGCTCCGCCTGCAAACAGAGGGAAGTCAACCATTGACAGGTAACTGTGGAGTTGCTTGACGACGGTGGCCACTGTGACTCTTTGTTACCTGAAACAGGTTGCCAGGCAAAAAGGAAAGAGCTGGTGGTGTGTGTGTGTGTGTGTGTGTGTGTGTGATAGACACACACACACCCAAAGAGCCATTTGGATCCGGTTTTCTCGGAAAAGAAAACACTGGAAGCCGCATATACTTTTTGACATCTAAAATAAAGGTACCACTGTATAAATTGCTTTTTATTACCTTGACACTTTGTATGAACAAGTGTGAAGTGTGTTGCTTCTGAAATTCACAAAGTATTACAGAGAAAATTAAATTTTATTTATGAAATGAACTCATTTTGAGCTTTGGCCCTTCAGAGTGTATAGCGGAGCCTTGACCTGAATTTTTTAAAAATAAATTGGGAAAAAATCACTGTGTCAGTAAACAATAAAAAATAAATATTTGCAAAATATCGTCATAAATATTTATTTTACATGGTTTATGGGAACTTCTGAACTTCTGCGCACAGCATCTGCAAATCGAGACTTTACCGGCTGGCGGGTATACCGGCTTCTGCGAGTGTGATGTTATTTTGAGCGGCGAAAAATAATAGATATAATTTTATTTGATATTTCAAGATCACAATAATCTTCCACCTTAGAATTAAAAGTTAAAAAAAGGTTTATTAATTAACACAAATGAAATACACTTTGATTAAATATTTGTAATTTATTTTCCCAAGCCGACCCCTGATCTAGAAGGACTCTCGAGGTCGACGCCGATACGGGGAGAATACAGAACGCAAATTTCCACTCACTTCCTGGTTGCGCCTGATTGGATGAGCACTTTGTCTGAATGTGAGTGTAAAGCAGGAAATCAGACGTGCGCTTCGTAGAATGCGATATCGATCCGGGGTGCGGGTTAGACGGGTGAGCGGATCTTTCATTTGAAGAGGCGTGTCGGGGCGGAGCAGGCGCCGTGCATCACAGCTCCAAGAGCCGCATTCGCTCGGGAAATCGATGAAGAGGCTCTCGGGTGTATTTTTGCATACTGCGGCATTAACCGCAGCGGTTTGGCGACGCCGCCTGGAACCAGGACCCGTTCACTGAAGGGGGGGATTCACAGCAGCAAGGTCCCTGGTTAGATTCCCACAGGAGGCCTTTCTGGGTGGAGTTCATCGGAAACCCTACATTGTCCAGACGTGTGAATAAAAGGGTTATTTCTTTGTCCCTGTATGATATATGAAGGAGAGAATGAATGTGTGTGTGCAGGGGAGTAGTTGTAGATTTCTGATTTATGAATGAGAGGGTGAACGGTTGGTTGTCTGTGTGACATGGATGACAGAATGAATGTCTCTACATGATGTGTCAAAGTCAGGTTTATTGTCAATTCCTCTGCATGTCTTATCGGAGGAATGGAGAAAACGTTGACATGAAATCAACAAAATGATAATGGAGGGCAAATTAACAGTGCTACATTAAACTATAAAGTATGACATGCACGCAGATACAGACTGATATTTAACAGCATGAGAGAGTAGCAATAGCTAGTAGCGCCACAAGGGTATATGGTGCAATAGCATATGTTTGAATGCGTGCATGAACAGTTATATGTCTCCCTAAGTATCCCTGTGATGGTCCAGGGTGAACCCCCGCCTCTCAGCCAATCACAGCTGAGATAGTCTCCCTCCGCGGAGTGCAGGATTAGCAATTCCAGCTAATGAATGAACAAATGAATAGGATGGCGATGAAACTGAGTGAGACCTCGCGGCTGAAACGCGTTTCATGGACGATCCCGGGTCTCCGAGGCGAGTCCCTCCAATCACAGATACGCAGTCTTTCATAAGAAGCCCTCTGACGAACGCGGATGCTGCGTTGCCGCGACAACCGACGCCGCGCGGTTGTTCCTCCTCTCAACCCTAACAACAATCCCGCCGTTCGCTAATTGGCTTCCCGAGTCATGAGTCTCCCCGGGACGCCGCGTGCGCGTGCAGAGCGTGTGCCCGGGCGCCGCGGCTGTTTATGCCCCCAGACATGGAGCGTATTGTGCAGTTAAAGCAAACAGGCCCGAAAATGCAAATGTCGTGTTCAGAGAAAGAGGGAAAAACTCTTCCCCGGTGTTTTGTTGCATTTTTAAAGCGGCGGCTTGATGGATATTTGAGGCGAGGGATGGCGAGCGGCTCGTTCGGGGCAAAGTCGTTCATTTGCATAAAGATGGCATTTCTCCGGATGTAATTTATTTACTGTCGTTAACGGCGGCGCACGGGAGAACATGGAGAACTTTGTCCCTCGGTTTGTTCGTCCCGCCGTTCGGACGGTTTCTTTCATCTCCTCGTCTCGGGTCGTTAACGCACTCGCAGGCTTTTCGTCCCGGAAACGCTCGTCCGACGGTATATTAATTGGCTCCGTGAACCGGCGAGTTCAGATGCCACTTCATGTTGTCATAGCAACGAGAATACGGGTGACCCGGGTCGTGTCGGGTTCGTGCGGAAAGGAGGGAAAAAAAGAATTAGAAAATCAAATCTGAGTGAGAGAGCGCATTTTCGGCGCCTGGGGTAAATGAGTTTTGAGTGGTTGGTAGGAGTGTGTGTGTGTGTGTGTGTGTTCTGTTGAGTGAAATCAAACTTGGCACGTTCGTCTGAACTCCATATTCAATGGGATTTGAAGGATCAGCCTGTTTTGTCGGGCTCTCTGGCGCTGGATGGCCATATAATAGATCTAAAACATTCATTCATTCGCCCATTCGTTCATCATCTCCTCGCTGTGATTGGCCGAGAGGCAGGGTTCACCCTGGATCTGTCCATCACGTGTAAAAACATGCAACCATCCACATGAATGGACAATCCAGGGCTTCCAATGAACCTCCTGCATGTCTTGGACTTGCAGGAGGTCTGGCTTTTACGCCACCGGATCTGATCTGAATATGTAAATGCAAACCTTCACACACATTCACACAGGGAAGTTAAGAACACGCACATCTTAGCTTCATTAGCATCATTAGCTGGATGTGTTCTTCCTGTTGGGCTCTAGTTGTCCTCTAAAGGAAGTTCAGACGTGGCGGTCTGCTCAGCAGGACTGCATCCAGCCTCTCAGCTTTCTCTGTGGAGTCTCCGTCTTCTCCCCATCTCTATATGATAGACAAGTGTCTATATGAGAGGGTGAATAGTTGTACGTCTCTATGTGTCCCTGCGGTCGATTGGTCCAGGATGAACCCGGCCTCTCGTCCAATGACAGCAGGGCTGGGATGAGATAATAGTGAATGAATGAATGGAGTAATTCTCTCGGTTCCTCTTGACCTTTCTGCAAAGGCATCCGTCCAATTTGTTCCCGAAGACACAAACAACAGCCGGGGGGGTCTGATTGTTGGAACCGAGCGCCGGCTCCGGCCGACCGTCCCGTCCAGATACGAGCGGTCGTCTCGGCGACGGTGCGTTGACACCTGACATGATCCACGGGGTCAGGCTGATCGGGAAACGGGTTGTGAGTGCAACAATGTGGCGTGGATGTCAAACAATCGTCCACCACGCCTCCTCCGTATCCACTCCAGCTTCTCGTCAACCCACACACACACACACACACACCAGGGCTGCAGACAATTTGTTTTTTTTGGGGGCGGAGAGAATCTCATTTGCTCTCTATGCTTTGAAACATGGTCTCCCTCCAAAAGGCTTTTTACGCTCTGGTTTACAAAGGAGGCATCTGGGACGAACAGGCAGCTCCTCTGAGCCTTCACGGCTCCTCCTTGTACCAGAGACAGAGGAGCCATGAAGAGGAGGAGGAGCGTTGGACGTTATTTGGCTGCATTCATGGCTTTCCATGAACAAATCACACCCCTGCAGATAAACATTATCACCCAATTCAGCCAATTTAGGTTCGCCAACTTCATCCCGAGATGAGCCTGTCGCTTCTCCGGGTGTCTGACGGGGAAAGTGCAGAATCTCGTAACCGCTTCGGTTTCTCTTGGTAGATGTTTGCCCTATTTTCTATATTTCTGGGTTACCCACTTCCATGAAAATACCTACTTTAAAAGAAATAGGCCACACAAACAAGAGGTGGAGCGCTGGTAAGCAGCAAGCTGGGGCAGCTGGTCTATGAGCACTCCAGATCTTCACTCCTCCAAGAAACATCTGCAGAACGTTTAAATAGGCTGCAGTGTCCATGCCGGGCCACTAGGGGGAGCTGCAGCTTTGCAGCTACTGTCTTATAACGTAAATATTCAGTGTGAGAATAGCTTCTCCTGCTGAAGTTCTCCACCCATCTGACCATCTGAAATGAACCCGACACCTTCTGGCCCCTTCTCTGAGCCACATCAAATTTGCATGATTTGGGCTAAGCTAACAGCAATAGAGGTGCATTGAGTTACCTAGTGTGTGTGTGTGTGTGTGTGTGTGTGTGCGCGTGTGGATCCAGCGTAATGAGCAAACAGCTTCCAAGTCAACACAAAGTGAGTGCAGGACAAGGTGAGACACTCGGTCACCCGGCTGCTAATCCATTAGGTATTTTGCTCTCTCTGTATGTGGGTGTGTATGTGTGTGTGTGTGTGTCCAGGCCCGTAAAGACAGCCTGAGGTAGCCAGCATCACACACGCCCTTCAGATGGTTTTGCCCATCCTCTGTTTTTTTTTTTTTTTTTTTGAAAGGACAGGAAAAAACCCCTCACCTGAGAGCAGGGTTCCTTCTCGCTTTCGTTGTTGATCTGCCGGACGTGTCATGATGAAGATGATTTGTTGCGCTTTGTGTTTCCTACTGCAGGTGCACGTTTCGACAGTCGTGTGTTTTAACAGCTCAGTAATCTCACTCACACAATCATCACAGGGATCTGTGTGTGTGTGTGTGTGTTTGTGCATGTCACGTGCCGGGCTGCCAGACCGGACGTGAGCACACACCCTGGTCCCGTCTGTGGCGGTAGTAATAAATAAAAGTGTGACATAAAGTAAACATCTAGCAGCCAGCAGGGCGGAACACACTGCTACTGTATTTAACAACATGGCATGAATTATTTATTCATTTATTCATTTATCCTGCATCTCCATGGGTGCTGGGAGCCTATCCCAGCTGTCATTGGACAAGAGGTTTCCCCCTGGACCAATCACAAGGCCACTTGTAGAGACATGCAGCCATTCACCCTCTCATTCACACACAGTGACATCCAAGTTAGCATCTCCAAACCTCCAGCGAGGGACTCCAATGAACCTCCTGCATGGGTGAGGAACCTTGTTGGGATCCAACCAGGACCTTCTGGCTGTGAGCTGGAGCCTCACCGTGCCGCCCTGAGCTGAATGAAATCTGCCAAATGATACTTTCTTTCAGGCAAATGCAGCACAGTGACGGCGGTGTCCCTGTGTTACCTGCTTTGTTGCACACACACACATACACACACACACACACACGCACGCACAAACACACACACAGGCCCGCCATCCGTGTGATTCTTCCCGCCCCTGCTGAGTTTAATTCGGCACTCCAGTTGAACCACAAAAGGGAAGTAGTGCGACTGCATTAACAAAGAAGTGTGTCACACACACACGCACGTGCGCACGCACACACACACGCGCTCACACACACACACCAGAGAAAGCTGTTTGTCTTCATCTCCATTCGACTGTATGGGCGAGAGGAAAAAATAAATAAAATACATATCCACAATGTGACTCGGGGTGATTTATGATGATCTCACACACACACACACACACACACACACACACACACACACACACTCACACACAGACGTCTGGCTATCCATCTGTCTGATGAGGAATGGAACTACAGATAGAACTACCACTCCTTGTTGCTCTAACACAATGAACCTATTAATAACCGGAGTTGTGTGTGTGTGTGTGTGTGTGTGTGTGAGGTGTCGTCCAGTTGCACCATCCATAGTCAACGCTGCAGTGTGCGCCGACAAGCCGCTTGGATGTTCTTCCCTGGTGGATGATCCTGCCCCGTCAGTGACTCAGGCGGAGAGCTGACGCAGCCCAACACACACACACACACACACACACACACACACACACACACCTCATAGTGAACGAGACGCTAACTCCACGTTCCTCTCGTCCCATCTATTATCCAAACAGGCCTGAAGCATGTTTTCTCTCAGCGTTTCCACCAGACTACACCCCCTGCCACACACACACACACACACACACACACACACACACACACACTTACACACACAGGGATATAACCAACAATGTGGGTACAAGTAAAGCGAGAACCTCAGGCATGTTGGTGGATTATAGGATTTGCAGATCAACTCAGCTGCCGGCACGCGGTTTATGTAATGACAATGTCATATTTGTGTCGTAGCCGTATCTCGCACAACAAACTGTGTGTGTGTGCGTGTGTGTGTGTGTGTTATATGCATCTTTCCCCCGACGTCAGGAGCGAGTGTTTGTCTTCCCTCCCTCATTTGTGTTTTTTGTTTGTTTTTGATCGCAGACGTTCCCCAGAAGGACGGCGAAGGTCTGCCGTCCTCCCCGGACTCCGACGCCGCCGCCTCGCTGTTTGAGCGCTGGGGTCGCGACCTCGGCCCCGAGAGCCGTCGGGTGGCCCTCAAGAAGTTCCGTTACTACGGTTACAACAGCTACCTGAGCGACCGCATCTCGCTCACGCGGCCGATCTCGGATCTTCGGCCGGAAGGGTGAGGCTCGTCTCCCCGCGGGAAAGAATTCTCCGAGGGGGTTGAAACGTCCAACATGGCCGCCTTTCTGTCCCCCTTGCAGCTGCAGGAACCTGTGGTTCTCCTCAGACCTGCCCCAGATCAGCGTCGTGTTCATCTTCGTCAACGAGGCGCTGTCGGTGCTGCTGCGCTCCGTGCACACCGCCATCCAGAGGACGCCGCCGCACCTGCTGCGGGAGGTCATCCTGGTGGACGACCACAGCGACAGCGGTAAGGGCCGGCGGGCCGATCCACCGCTGTCGGTTTCACTTCGTCTTTTCAGCCGTTTCCCCACAGCGTCATATCACGGCGTGTGAGAGGGTGAAATATGTAGCGGCATCTATACCGCTGCATAGACGAACAATCATTCACCACTTCGACCATTCACCCTCTCATTTAAACAGAATCCACCCTCTCATACCCTTTAGAGACATTTGACCCTTCACTTCTTGTTTAAATCCTCTTGTTGTGGCAACTGGACTTCTGAATTTCTTCATCTGAAGATGTTTCCCGAGCAGCTTCTCTTACATTTATATAACAAGCCACCATAACCTCAACCCGCCCAAAACCCAGGCAGTTATAGTTCAGAAACAGGTCATTGAACTCGCGACAGGTACGTGAATTCACCGTGACCTGGATGAGAGATGAGATGAGAACAACTTTATTTATCCCCGAAGGAAATTGTTGTGCCAGAGTTTCAAGTAAAAACATAACAGTAATAGATAATAGTAGAAAGGAGGAAGAATAAGAAATACAATGAAATATAAATTGTCTTAATTGTTAACTGTTAACTACAAAGATTTGAAGATTCCCTGCGGCTGAGGGAAGAGGAATTAAAAAGTTGGATGACTGAGAAGCTCCGCTTACTTGACCGTTCACTCCATCATTCATGCGTCAGATAAAGAAATCCAACCATTCACACGTCCAGACAGCTTCAGCTCTTCGGTGTGTTTTTGGACGGTGGGAAAGCCATGCAGACTCGGGCGCCGCCTGAAATATAATCCCTTGATATAAAAGTAATGTCGCCGCACGTGTAACTCGTCCACGACAGCAGACGGTAAGGTATTCATCGCGCGGGAAGGGGCTGAATCTGCAACACCATGCGAATAAACAGCCGTCCGCTATGACGGTTAGCTAACAGCCGCTTGATTTAACTCAATCGATTTAATTCGATAACAACGCCGCCGCCCCCTCCGCTCGCATCATAGATCCAACGATTAAAGCAGCGACCGGAGGTCGGTTTATTTACGGTCTGCTCTTGTCAGAAGACTCGCATCTGAAACCGGGACGGCGGTTGCAGGATGATGCAGGCTCTCTCACCGTCCGCCGCCAGAGCCGGAATAGCAACGCCGGCCCCCGCCGGTCGTCGGCCCGCTCGGCATTTAGATTATTCCTGGCGGCTGTGTGGGGTTGATTCAGCGGAGACGCTACTTGAATAGATGGATTCACGATGATTCCCTCCTGATGCACCTCGGGGAGATATGATGGAACGAGCCGCCATCGGCCGCTCCGGCGCAGATGATGGTAATTGATGGGAGAGGGCGAACGCGGGAGCGCCGCCGCCTCGTCTCATCAATGGCGCGCGGCCTAATTGTGACAAACGAGGGTCAGACGGGGGGTTCCGTCCAGACGGCGGTGGCGGCGCGTCGAGTTTGAGCCCCCCGATCTTCGGCGCCGAGCCGTGAAAGCCTCCGTCAGCGGCCACATCTGGAGCAAAGCTCTCAGAGAAGAAGCCGAAATCTGCGGATACCAAATTGCAGATTATTGGATTCACGTCTTTGTGCTGAAAGATATTTTCATCATCCTTTTTGTTTGACTAGAACAAGGGAGAGGCAGCGTGATCTTTATCTGCAAATGAGTTTGTCCTTCAGTCTCGGTAAAAGCTCCCCAGAGTCGCTCTTATCGGATCTTCCGGCTCAGGACGGGCCCTGCAGACCGCCGTTACCGGAAGGGAGGGGGGCGGAGGGAAGATCGTCCGAAATCGAGTTTGCCTCCTGATCGTTCGCGGCCGCCCACATTTGCGGTCCCAACGCAAGGACCGGGAGCTTCAGGGCCGCTCTCACTCAGACTCTTGATGAAGCTATTTGTGGAGCCTTTGCAGGAGAACACAGCATGTGGCTCAGCAGGGAATGGATCTCCATGACCCTGAAGATGGGAGCTAGAGAAGTAAGACGTCTGCTATTATTAGCAGTTGTATCTAAAGCCCATTACCAGACACTTCTTGCGGAGTGCCATTTTTTAAAAACTAGCCCGGTCGCTGGTTGGCTGATTTCCTGAGACAAGATGGACAGAAGCAGCGAGAGACAGATCCATGAGGAGGTGCAAGCTCTTGTGGCGTGCTGCACCTCAGAGGGGTTTCCAGAGCTCACAGAGGAACATCTACCGTAGTTTCCGGATTATTGAGCGCACCTCAATATAAGCCGCACCGGCTAGCCGATCGCTATCTCGGGCTTCCTCCTGCGCACTAAAACCGTCAAAGTCGTCTTCTTCGGTGTCGGAGTCGAACGAACTCAGTATTTCCCGGTCATTTCATCGGTCCGATGTGACGAGGATAAATGTTTTAGCGGCGTGAAGCTCGTTAGCCCCCCCCCAAAAAAAAGTCCATATATTAGCCGCAGCGTTGTTTACGCGAAAAAAGTTGTGGCTTAGCGTCCGCAAATTACGGTACATTTTGGACCAAATAGGTCTGGAGTCAGCTAACGGCTAGCTAATGGCTAACTGTGTTCTTCGCAGTGCAAGGAGAAGATAAAACCCTTCACTCCATCTGATATTTATGATTTCTATTCCATGAACGCTGTGGCAAATTCCACCTCCAATGTGTCCACGTAGTCTTCCTCCTCCTCGGCGTTTTGTTTTGGAGCGTTTAAGGTTCACGTCACAGCCGTCCCTACCGTGCTCCCTTACTTCCTGCGGGAATGCTAAACCAAAAGGATCCCCTGGAAGAGACTAATTTCTTGAACTAAATGCAATCTTGATAGTTCTTGGGACTTTTATGTTCAAAAGCGTCTCAATGAGGATGCTTCTGAGGTTCCGTGTCAACATGCATAGCGTCGGCATTGAGGAGGAATCTCCGTTCCAGCAACGTCCCGATGCCGGACGCCCTCGGAGGTCCAGACCCTCCCTTACGTAATCCCCAGCTCGACCCCTCACACTCACGGTTTGGAGACGTCCCCTTGCATTTGAGTGAAATCTGAATTCCCAGCATGCGCCAGACGTCCGAGCAGATAATTGGAGGTGCAGTGGAGAGTATTCTCACATTAATGTGCGGCCGCAGACGGCGTTCTTCCAGGACCGGCTTCATCTTTCTTCGTGGTCAGCGGCGGCTCGGACAAATTGCAAGGAGGCAGCGGGGGAAGGGAGGGAGTGCAGGTCCATGCTCATAACGAACAGGGGCGAAGGCGGCTGCTGTGCTGCAGGCATGATGAGAATCCAGGAGCAAAATGACCAAACAGAACTTCCACCCTGCTGGAACTTCCTGCGTTGAAATCCGGTCGAGGGAATCCCGTCCCAACATTCATCCCGTGTGAAGTACTGAACTACAGGAAGAAGTGCACTTTGGAGCTCAGTCGCTTCCATGACTTGTATGTCAAATTAAATTTCCCCATTGAAATGAATTGAAACGCTATGAATCCGTTCCAGCCCCTCAGGTTTCTTACGTGTTTATGAACAAATAAAAATGTACTTAATAGGTAACAAATAAAAGTAGTCATACATAATGAAGTAGTTATAGTAAATGTATTTTTCTTGAAGATGGGCATAGGAGGAGGTTGGGGGAGTTTTTCATTTGGTAGTCTATCCTTAACTCACTGGCTCCAAATGTAATACTACAATGTGTTGCAAAATGTAATGCGTGCACTTAACTAAATTTTATGGATGGCGTGAAGCCGCGCCTCTTTTTAAAACCATCAAACCAGCTTCGAACGACCCTTCTGACGCCTCGCCCATTGACGTTCCCACTGTCCGCCGCAACAAATCCCTGCAAATGCCTCCTGCCTTCTCCCAGAGGATGATGTCCGTCACCGTATCTCAATGACAACACCTTCTCCGTCTCGTCATGCACGTGTCCACAACCTCGCTCGTATTTTTCCATGTGTTTCTCTGGGCACACCTAGTGTCGGCGGCGCATCTCGCTGTCTCACTTCACGGACACCGGCGGCCGTGTCGGTGTCAAACGCTCATCCCGCTCCCTCCAAACTCAAATCTGTGCTCGAACCACAAAGCAAAACATCCACTGAGCAATGGCTCAAATCACAGAAAACTCCTCCACCTGCCTGGGCTGGAGATGCTGATTGGCTCTGAGCTCTAAAATAGGTCCTATAGTAGTTGTAGTAGAACCACAAAGGGGCTTAAATATGTTTAAATCTGCATTATCATATTGTTATAAAACTGTTGTACCCGAATATCTCACAACATGTTTTTGTGTCCAGTGGAACTCAAGGAGCACTTGCAGACCTTCGTGGACGAGACCAACGGCCAGCGGGGGCAGGACTTCGTCAAACTGGTCCGTCACGAGAAGCAGGAGGGCCTGATCCGGTCCAGGGTGAGCGGTTGGCGAGCAGCCTCGGCGCCGGTCGTCGCCCTGTTCGACGCGCACGTGGAGTTCAATGCAGGATGGTGAGCAGAACCCGACTCCAGCAACTCCTGTTCCACAACCCCCGGGGCGTGTCTTTGCTCAGGCTCTGAAGGATAAAGGACGCTTCTGGTTCTTTGTCTCGGAGGCTACATGTGTACTACTACTTCTTTGGGCTGCTCCCCTCAGGGGCCTCCACAGCAAATCATCTACCTCCATCTATCCATCTCCTTTGACACCAACTAACTTCCTGTCCTCCGACCACATATATCCTCTCTGGTCTTCCTCCAGACCTACTCCCATCTCGGCAGATCTTCACCATCCCTCCTCTGTCCATGTCCAAACCCTCTCTGGGACATGTGCCGTCCCTCTGATGGACTCCTTCCTGATCTCCGCCATCCCTCCTCACCCCCAAAGAGGAAACTCCACATCTTCACCTCCTCCGCCTCCAGCTCTGCCTCCATCTTCTCCACCTTTCCTTTCAGACTCACTTTCTCCACCCGTTCCAAAGTGTCTCTTTACCAAACTCTCACTTGGTACTTCACATCCTCCACCTTCTTCATCTCCACTCCCTGTAGCCTCACCTCTTGCTCCATCCCTCTCTTCTCCAGGCCATACCTCCACCTCCTTAGGTTCTCCTCGCCCGCTCCCTGCTTTCGCTACACATCACAGTGTTATCTGCAAACAGCATGATCCAGCTGTACGACAACTATACGCACAGGATATATTATCTGACTCCCGCCTGGCTTGCTCTCGTCGTTATTTTGGGTTTTGCCAATTTTGAAGTCCATACCATCATTGCTTTTCCTCAGAGGCGAATTCACAACTTCTGATGTTGCATTTTATCACCTCAACAGAGGAGAACGACGTTTGAAGGCAGATTTAACCGACGATTATTGAATTAAGGTGATGCTTTTTATCATTTTGATTCTCCTTGATGGTATATTCCGTTTCATGTGCGGCGGAAGGAGATTTCCATAAGTCAGAATTCGATTTATGAATAAGTGTAGTTTCTGATTTCTGGACTTTGCTACTTCAGACACAGAATGGCTGGACAACTAATTTGTATATTTGTAGAGAGAAGCTGTTCAGAGTTAAAACATCATCTAAGGATTCTCCATCAGATGTACCTTGGTTTGCTTCCTCCGGCATCTATTTAAAATTTGGTTCTGGAGATGAAGGGAGACGTTTAGCATCAGGCACGATCGGGACGCTCCGAGGGGGAAGAGGAGCTGGTATTTTCAGAAAGCTTTATCGGCATTGAACGCTCCCCTTCACATCAGACGGTCCATCCTTGGCCAGGACTGGAATCCAGAGCATCTACTTCGCCGGAGACAAACATCAGACGGGTAGAGCAGGACGTGCCAAACGTGAAGGCTAACATGCTCCTCGGGGGTTCCTGAACACTTTAAAGTTTTCCAAAATGAACCTGACAGGTTTCTGACAACCTCCGTCGACTAAGACGGCGGCGTTCTCACCTGCTGTGCGTCTCCATGACGACGCCCCCTCCCGGCTCTCCCCTCCGAGTGGCTCGCCTCCTCCTCCTCGGATGGAAAATTGACAAATTGCTGTATAATTACGCCCCGCGCAATCTGCGTAATTGTTCCAGCCTTACACAGCAATTATGTGCCGTTGAGACGCTCGCATGGAAACACGTGTAATTGCAGGGTTATTGATGGTATTAAAGCCTTTTTTTTTTTGGCCCCGCGCGTCCGCGTGCTCTGCGATCACCATCTACGCCAAGACCAGGAAGTAGGAAGAAGTCGATGTGAGAACGGGTGAGGAAAGACCTTCTGTCCTGCACAAACTCATATCAGCGATGAAAGCCCACACTTTATTCATTCATTTGTTCAGCATCTTCTTCCCTTTTCCTGCACTTTGGGTTGCCGCGAGAGGCGGGGTTCACCCTGGATCCATCTGAGGGCCACATGCACAGACGTACAACCGTTCACACTTGATAAAGAGACATTAAATAATCATGAATTTTCCTAAATAATTGAACATTTGAATTAAATCTAAAGCATAAAACCATTCACTGTCGTTCACACATGGTGTAGAGCGGGTGTCTCGGGCCTCGCAGTCCGCCGGCCAATTGCGGCCCTCGGAATGCGCAAGGAAAAAATGAAAAAGTGATTCGCAATATATTTTTTGCCTCAAAATTTGAAAACAAAATGATTTTTTGTTAAAAAAATTTTTGATTGACATTTTTAAAACAATCTTTTCTTTTCTTATTTCAATAAAAACTACAAAAACGATATTAAAAAAAAGGGGGAAATTTAAGATTGATTTGATAACCAGAATAGCCACCAGTAGCCTTGTAAACATTATACATGTTGCCAATCAATTTTCTAATAAATTCTAGTGGCAAATTTTCCCCACAATGACAAGATTTTCTCTTTTAACTCAACAAAATCTTTAGGGTGTAATTTAATCAATTCTTATTTACTATTCACTTTTAATATTAATTTGTCATTTTAGAGGAACAGTTCATTACATATAAAGATTTTTATAATTTACCTGTTTACCTCCTTTGTACTAAAACAAAGGAAAAATTTAGGACTTAGTGTTACTTCTAGGTAATGATTTTACCGGTCCGGCCCTCTTGACATCAAATTAGGCCGTATGTGGCCTCCGGACCAAAATGAGTTTGACACCCCTGATGTAGAGACATACGATATTTATCCTCTCATTTGTACGTCATACAGACATTTATAAGCACCATATAAGCTCTCATTTACCAGTTTCTGAGAGCCATTAAAAAGCATTAAAAGTCGCTAAGTAGAGCAAAAATAGCAGCAAAAATTAAGGTCTCAAATATCATTAAAAACATTAAATTCAATGTCTAGAGACATTAAAATTTTAAAATACACTTGATAGGGGAAAAAAACATTTATAAACATTTAATATTTTTGATTGAAATATTGTGATGATCGGTGATGATTGACGAGTGGAACCCTTTACTTGGCAATTGGCTCCAATGCTGGTGGAGGAAAACAAAAGAAATCAAAATAGATAAATGGAAAAACTAAAAGATATTGAAAATAAATTTTAAAATAAATATGTACGGATAATAGCGCACAAATTTAAATCCGTGTGATTATTCATTTCCATTTTTACTCCAAAGGTCATCTGTACAAATCTGCCACTGTGTGGAAAATCTGTTCCAGATTTAAATAATTATAAATAAACGTATCTGCAGTTGGAGGTGGACATTAAATTTGTTTCGTGGCATTAAAAAGGGCACGAAAACCATTTAATTAGATTGCACACATCACCCATCGCGTAGAAACATACGACCATTCGTCCAGTTGAGCCTCCGTCCAGATGGAGACGGAGAAGCTCCCGATTCTCTCGCTCGGTGACGAGCCGGATCAGGTGAACACACAAAACCGACCGTTCAAAGAGAAACACAGAATTTCACTCGCGATCCGTCTCCCGGCCTCTAATTGGTATCTGGGGTCCTCAAATGTGACTTCCTGTGCGTGGTATCTGTAAGTTTTGGTGTCTCGGCTGCAGGATGCACCTCCTAACCAGCAATCAGCGCGCTCGATAAAAGCCCGGCTCCGACGCTATTATCGCACACCTCTGAGGGCCGCGCAGATAAAACGGGAATAATTGTGTTCATGCCGCCCCCCCTTCCTCGTGGGATGGACCGCCTGGTTTGCATTTAAATGGCAGCTTCTGGCACTTTGTCCCAGTAGACAGAGGATGGGAAACATTATTTGTCCTTACAGTCTGATAATGATATAATGACGTAAACGCTCTGCTCAATTTGCTTTGCGGACCATTCGGAGCTCTTTTCTGTGCAGATCTTAGGTTTTTCGTGAGCCAGGAAGCGGCGGGGCTGGAGGGTGTATCGGAGCGACATATGGAGACGCGCAACCGTTCCCCTTCTTGTCCTATAGATCGAGGGTGCGCGCACTTTTTTGTCTTATGAGATACACTTCACATGTTCCCGTAAAAAGGACCAAACTGCACCAAAAGTGCTGTTATATTTATTTCATGATGTACTGAGTGTACTTGAGACGTGTTTATGCCCCTCGAACACCTGCATGAGAAATTCTGACCGGCACTGCATGGAGTCAGCGAGAGTGGCTCGGTCTGGATGGCAGCTGCTGGCTTTTCAAAATCAGCCCCGAGAAAAATGACTGCTGTTCTGACAACTGTGACTTTAGTTCTTTCACCTTTCTCCTTCTCAGCTCGGGGAAATTGGTGTTGTAGCTTTGATGAACGATCTAAAAGCCCCGCTTCACATTTCCCTTCTTCGGAAAAGCGTTGGTAGACGGACAGATCAAGCGACTGTACCGAGGGGAAAATAAAGTCTACCGCCCGTTGCGCGTGAAAGTGCGAAGTTTTCTGTTTCATACTTGATTCATGTTTTACCCTGTCTTTAGAACGCATGTATCAAACTCAAGGCCCGCGGGTCAAATGTGGCCCGCCCTGTCATATTACGTGGCCCGCGAGAACGTCTTAAAATGTCTGATTGTGTTTGAATAAGTCAAACACGTGCATTGACCATAAACTACATTTCCCACAATTCCCACAAAGCGACGGCATCCCGCCATTAGATAGCAGTCAATGCTAATTTCAAGTAGAAAAGGAAAAATACAAACGATCCCTAAATGTCCAGGAAGACAAAAGTTGATGCAGATGGAAGGCTGTTTTAAGAAAGATGGGAATGGATATGTATCATTTTGGATTTGCATGAGTAATACATTCACAGTTATTTAACACGAAGGAGAAGTTACATTTATTTTATCTTACATTTGGTGACATTAACACTGAAGAAGAAATACTTTGAAAAGGCTAACTTGCTGGTTAGCTTGCTTGAACTTGTGTTGAAATCACAGACTGAGGACCGATGTCAGACTTCGACGAGTAAACTACCAATGTTACCTTCAAGATCGAGCGGTGGATTGCAATCGACCATTGAGCGAGTCCGTGAGGTGTTTGAAAACCATCCGCTCCGTACTGAGAAACATGTATGAAGTCCAACAAGTGGAGTGTGTGTGTGTGTGTGACAATGCAAATAGTTAAATAGACTATTGAGAAAAATTACGATTCGTGTGCTTATATTGGCTGCACTGCAGTTGTCCAGGTGAGATATTCACATAGAAAAATTTTCATTTTAATTAAAGGCATACCGATAACATCCACAGATACATACTGGAAATGCTGGAACACGGCTGATGAAAAAGATTAATAATGAATAAAACAAAGGAAAAGTGCATTCGTCCATCCGTCCATTTTCTATCCCTGCTTTTTCCTACTCCAGCTGATTGCTATCTTCACCTCCCTTTCGTGCACTAAATCCATTAATGTCGTCTTCTTCGGTGTCAGAATTGAACACCCTCAGAATGTCACAGATTTTCGTTGGTCCGATGTGACGAGGTTAAATGTTTTTGCGGCATGAAGCACGTTAGCCCCCCCAAAAATCCATAAATTAGCCGCATCATTGTTTAAGCCGCAGGTTTATAATCAGGAAATTACGGTAGTGCTTTGCAATGAATTCACCCATTCACACAGAAATGGTGGGCCTGCAAGACTCCAACCAGGGACGCTCGGTTGGAAATCCAAGCGGCAGCCTTAGGATTGTACCCCGAACCCCTCGGTTTGAATTTTAGCCCCGAGCTAGCATTGCAGGCGGTGAAATTGGCGATTAATCTGGTTTTAATGAGCGTGTGATTGGAAGCACCAACTCTCATTCACAAGGGTTTCTGCAGATCATTAAAAAGCTTTAAAAGCCACTAAATAGGGAATGTTAGCAAAAAAATACCTGAGACCTTGAATAGCTTTATAAAGCATTCAATATCAAGAGGGATTGAAAATCGAAATACACCTGACGGGGGGATAAAAACAATTTAATAATTTTGATTGTAATAGTGTGATGATTGGTGACCATTGACAAGGGGAACCCTTTAATTGACCATTGGCTCCAACGCTTGTGGGAGGAAAACCAAAAAATTTGAAAATAAATCTAAAAAAAAAAAAGATTGAATTACTAAGTAATAATAATAATGAAAAATAAATCTGCATTGATAATCATACACAAATTTAAATCCCTGTGAGTCTTTCGTACAAATCTTCAAAAGTGTGAAAATCTATTCCAGATCTAAAAGATTGACACCACTGTAAATAATTGTATCCGCAGCTGGACTTGGGCATTAAATGAAGTTTAAAGTGGCATTAGAAGGCATTAAATCAGATTAGCTGATACCTGCAGAAACCCTGTTCACACATCATGTAGATCACAACCATTACGAGGGTGTGAATAGAAGTCTCTTTCCTCCGCCAGCCTGCAGGCTGCACTTGATCCAGTCTGGTTAACAGCCTCTGGTCACGAGGACTCCTCTCCCCCTCGCCCGAGGACCCCCTGCCCACCACGCTTTAGCCTGGATTTAGTTCCTTCGCGGTGTGGAACTTCAGCCTGAGCCGCGGAGTTCCACCTCCGGCCCCCTCCTCTTCCGCTTTTGCTCTTTATCTCGGCCCGACCACATGTTTGTCCTGCACCTCCTTCTTTAATTGGGGCCTTTGTGCCGCAGCAAACGGCACATACGGGATTATATGCTTTTTCCCTCCTTGGGAAAAAAAAAAGCCTTTATTTTTAAATGCAGAGGCCGATCTAAGTCTAACGTTTGGCTGCCGGATTCCGGGATTCGTGTGTAGGTTCAATACGGCCGTTGCAACACCTCGTGTCTTCTAGTATAACCAACCGGCCTGGGATCAGTGACCTCTGCTGATCCCGGGTCAAATCTGCCTCCCGGTCACGAGCAGGAACATATTTATACGATATGCACTGTGAGGGTGATGTTTAAACATAGTTGGCGTCTGCCGCTGATTTTCTGCTGGTGCAAAAGCGAGTGATTAGAACGTGGTGAATGATGCTCAGCAGGGGGTGAACGTTACGTTTGCCTGTCTTTCGGGGATTGCTGTTCTATAAAAGCAAGCTCTTAAAGTGAAGTTTGAAGTTCAAATTCATTCGTCCATCCATTTTCTGTATCTCTTATCCTGCACGCAGGGTTGCGGGAGCGCCTGTTTATGTATCATAGAGAGACATACAACCATTCACCCTCTCATTCAGAATCAGCTTTTATTGTCACTGAAACATCACGGTTACGTCTAAATTATTTGTGCTACTCTCGTGGTACAACGTATAAGCAAGGTCAAATTATAGCAAGAAAGAAAATAAGGAATGTATCCTCCTCTCTCAGACCAATTACCTTCATATCCTCTCTCACTACGTCCATAAATCTTCTCTTTGGTCTTCTTCGAGACCTCCTGACTGGCAGCTCCAATTCCAGCATCCGTCTACCAATACATTCAATGTCCCTCCTCTGTTCATGACCCGACCATCTCAGTCTGGCTTCTCTGACCTTCTCTCCAAAACATCTAACATGTGCTGTTCCTCTGATAGACTCATTCCTGATCCTCTCCAACCTGGTCACTCCCAGAGAGAACCTCTCTGTGACCTCTAGTTCTGCCTGCTGTCTTTTTGTCATTGTAACTGTTTCTAGTCCATACAGCGTCGCTGGATGCACTATATCACATAGTACCCCTGATACTTTTCTCCACCCATTCTGACCTGCTTGAACCAATTTCTTTTCTTCCCCATTCTCTGTTGCGCTGGACTGTTGACCCCAAGTACTTGTAATCCTCCAATTTCTTGATCTCCACTCCCTGTAGCCTCACTGTTCCACCCGAGTTCCTCTCATTCACACACATATATTCTGTCTTGCTGCGACTAACTTTCATTCCTCTCCTTTCCAGAGCATACCTCCACCTCTGTAGACTTTCCTCAACCTGTTCCCTGCTCTCACTACAGATCACAATGTCATCTGCAAACATCTTGGTCCATGGAGATTCCTGTCTAACCTCATCTGTCAGCCTGTCCATCACCACTGCAAACAAGAAGGGGCTCCACGCTGATCCCTGATGGAGTCCCACCTCCACCTTGAATTTCTCTGTTACACCTACAGCACACCGCACCAATGTCTTACAGCTAGCATACATGTCCTGCACCAGTTTAACATACTTCTCTGCCACTCCAGACTTCTGCATACAAAACCAGAGTTCCTGTCGTACGCTTTTCCTAGGTCAACAAAAACACAATGCAGCTGACCTTCTCTGTACTTCTCTATTAGCATATAACATATTTATTAAACATCATATAGAAATACACAAACATTCACCCTCTCGTTCCCAGCTCACATAGAGACAAGCAACCATTTGCGAACAGTAAACTAACCCATGCTGGCCTGTCCGTGTGCTTCCCCAGGGCAGAGCCCATTCTCCAGCGGATAAAGGAGGACCGGACCCGAGTGGTGTCGCCCTCCTTTGACAACATCAAGTATGACACCTTTGAGATCGAGGAGTACCCGCTGTCCGCCCAGGGCTTTGACTGGGAGCTCTGGTGTCGATACCTCAACCCCCCTAAGTCCTGGTGGGTCCAGCGCAACCAGACGGCGCCGATCAGGTAAACACAAAGAAAGGCGTCACATTCACCCGTTTCACAAAGCGATGGCGGTGGAGATGCGAGGTGCTAGTTGCTGGGACTTCAGTATCTTTGGCATAAGGGGAAGAGGAACCGGCGATCAAACCCCCAGTCTACCAATTGGAGATGCACCCGCTCCACCCAGCTGAGCTCCAGCCGCCCCAAATTCATGTAGATGAACGTGCCCACTTTGCTGCACCGCTTTGGAGATGAAACTTTGTTGCTAAGATCTCCAAGATTGCCCTCAAAGATCCAAGATCTAGCAATATCACCGTTCTTTTGGCTATTGTTTTGTTTCGGAACGGAGCAGAGATGAAATGTCGAACGAGGACAACCTCTTGACCCAGTGTGGGTTCAGTCGCACCAAACCAAGAGGGGAACTTGACTGAATCGACCAAGTAGGGGCGGAAATGCAAACCATAACTTTGAAATATTAAATCCTGATATTCCGTACATTCAGTGCTGTAAACCTCCCCTGACTTATTTAGATGTGAGACCGCCGATAAAACAACTTGCAATGGGAGCGAAAACCACAGACTGGCGGTCTCCGTCGGAGGATGATACATCTGCAGGTCCATTTCGCAGTCCAATGATGCAGCAGTTCTGGATCCAGACAGAGACCTGAGGAAACGCCCGCCTCCATGTTCTGATGAA
Source organism: Fistularia commersonii (assembly GCF_037954325.1). NCBI lineage: Eukaryota > Metazoa > Chordata > Actinopteri > Syngnathiformes > Fistulariidae > Fistularia > Fistularia commersonii. The sequence continues at coordinate 11,930,431 of NC_141300.1, read as the reverse complement.
GGGAATTACTTCCCTTCCATGGCAATCTCAAGGATGTCCTCGCACCCCCTGCGGTTGGAGGCAAGGAAGTAGAAAGAATTCCAAACCCAGAGTGCACCAACCATCTCGGCTCTGAGGCGAAATTCCCTTTCCCCCTTTTTATGAAGTCTTTATTGCGGTGAGGTGGACTACGATGACGGATGACCTTCAAACAATGAGGGTCAGATCTTTCTGTGGGAGCCCTCTCTCTCCTCTCCAGAACAATTCACCCAGCAGTAAATCTCTATCTGTCTCTGAAAGGCTCAGATCAGGGCGAGGCCGGAATTGGAGCGGCGGCTCAGGCTGGGAGACGTCCCTAATATTTTGCCCACTCCCTCGATCTCGCCTCCAAGTGCCTCCGGTGTCTGAAATGAGATGGAAATGATATTTGATCCACGGCTCGGAGAGGCTGTTGTGTTGAAAGCTGGGGGGGGGGAGATCGGGGGGGGGGGGGGGGGGGGGGTTAGCATCTATTAGCATCTTGGCTTTCAGCGTGTCTGGCTGTTTGCCAGCCACTATCCACTGGGAGGAGAGGCTCATCCGTACAAGCTGTTTTTGTAGTGCTGCTGTATTTAATTTTGATAAGAGGACACTGATATTCAGGACGGACGGCATGAATACTAATCACAGAGCTTCTTTCCTCCCACCGATCCTGTTGGAGGCTGATGAAAGATCTCTCTCCTTCCCCCCTGGGTTCCCCTCAAAGTGTCCGGAACCGTTGTTGTTGTTGTAAGAGTTGTACTACAGTTCGGCAAGAAGGGACGACACGTGTTCACAGCGTTGCATGCGGTCGGAGACCAGAGCCTCGAAGGGCGGCCGCAGGGGCCACGAGCCAAAGGGGCGGAGCCAGTGTCGGCGGATGAGCCAATCAAGTTCAAATCAAAGCTGAAGAAGAATCCAAAAACAAAAGGCCAAGCTGAAGAGCTAAGAACATACGAATAGCATGCTGCTGCAGTGATTCGCGCTTCTACCTCACAACAGGAAGGACCCTGGTTGGTTCCCCTTCCTGTACGGAGTCCCCAAACCGTAGTCCTGAACTGTACAGTTATGGAAAGCGTTTTTTACAACCCTAGAAATCCCTAAAACAACCCCCAAGGCCTCCAGAACAGCTAAATGGTCTCCAGAAGTCTCCTGTTTCTGCTTGCGTATTCTGAAATACGCAAAAACCAGGTGATGGTTTCAAACAGCTGGATTTCAGGCCTTCAACAGTTCATGGTCAAGCTTTCCATGCAAATCCGAGGAACTCGCACTTGCATTTTCAATGCCTATCTGAATGTATAGTGTCTGTATGAGGTGGATGGTGATCTGGAAAAACAGCCCAATTGGAAATGGTCTTTGCTAACTGCTTATTATGTCATAAGGAGTCATTCAAGTACTTGCTCTGGGCAGCGGAGAGTTTTGTACCTCCATCCTGCTTGATGTTCGAGCTTGCACAGAACTCCTCTGCATTTTTATTTGCGTTTCAGGAGCCCTGCTCTGATTGGCTGCTTCGTGGTGGACAGGAAGTTCTTCGAGGAGATCGGCCTTCTGGACGAAGGCATGGAGATTTACGGCGGGGAGAACGTCGAGCTCGGCATTAGGGTGAGTGTGAAGCGGAGAATCATCGCCCATAACAGTCGGGGCTGTACAACTGCAAGTGTGCGTTCCACAGCTCCTACGCTACAATCCAAGCATTTGTATGGAAGCTTCAGCTCCGTCCAGATTGAAATGTTCGGGCAGCCGAGCGCCCCTGCATACAGATACGAAGCGATGACCTTTCCTTTTTGGCAGGATGAGGCTTCATCACTCGTCCACATTATTCATTCGGTCTGAGTGCAGATGGACCGGCAGAACACGTTACATCCTAATTCCATCTAATCACGCAACATTTTTTTTCCTGATACCCATGTAAAAAAAAAAAAAAAAAAAAAATTTGGAATTTTGCCACTTTTTTCCGAGAATATTTTGGATATTCAGGTCGTCGGGTCCAGGTTGAGGGCGCTCCCTGTCCGAGATGCCTCCAACACAGCTTGTTCAGCTGAATATTTTAAATTAAGTTATTTTGTCTGTGGACGGCGCGGTGGTAAATTGGAAGATCCCCGGTTGGATCACTACCTCTTCCTCTCTGGAGTCTCCATGTTCTCCCCGTGTCCGCATGGGGTTCTACCAGGTTCCGGTCCAAACTCACGGGAGTGAATAGTTCTATGTCTCTATATGAGGCATGAATGAGAGAGTGAAGCGTTGTATTTGTTTTTCTATATGTGGCCTAACGATTTGTCCGGGGTGAACCCCGCCTCTCGCCCAATCACAGCTGCGATCGGGTCATGCAGCCCCGACTGCAGGAAAAGCGGTACGGATAACGAACAAGTGAATCTGCCGTCTTGGCCTTCTAAGCAGTTTGCACAGTTCTTAGAGGAGTTATTGGCGAGGTTTTAAACAGACAGCTGGTGCTCCATGCTCTCCACTCTCCTGTTGACTGGCAGCAGATGGACTGCTGTCAAGGTGTGATGGATTCCCCTCGTTCACCGGGTTAAACGTAACTTTCTCCAAGACAACTGGCGGTCTGTTATCACTTGTGATTTTCCCTAGAAAACACGCGTGAGTTAAATGACCCGGCAGCAGTTGTGCTGTCCGCCTGCAGAAAAAGTGATTGGAGAGTGGAGCTGAAAGGCGGCGTCCTGCAAAGGTCCAGCTGAAGGTGATGGGCCGGATTGGGAGTCGTTCTTGGATGCATTAGGTGTAGCTTTGCTCACTTTCCGACGGTACGCACTACGTCAAAGGGAAAGGGTGAGACGGCAGCTTCGACCGGCGACTCCTTCCTCACGGGTCGATGCTCACGCCGAAACACCCCGAGGGCTCCTTCTCGCTCGTTGATTTGCAGGGCAAATCCGCTGGGATGTTTCTGCTCCGCCCCGTATTCCGCCCTTCATGGACTGCAGCAGTGACGGCGTAACAACGGCATCCCTCCGCCAGTCCAAATGGGTGATGATCAGCGGAGAAGTGACATTTGTACAGCTCATTAGCCGTGACACTTCCACCCTGTCTTAGCACTGCGAGCTGGTTCGGAGGGCCGGACTCGCATCATTAGCCCGGCGGGGGCCGACATCTCTCTTTTCCCAGGCAGCGTCTCGCGACGACTAGTTATTCTGGTGTTTCACTCTTGGGTTGAGGGAGTAGGAGGCAGATGGAGAAAATTTAGCCGAAGAATCACGTTCAAGCAAGTTGGAACGAGCGGAGATAAGTGTCAGGGCTTAATGTGGGATAAGAGTGCCGTCCAGAATTAAAGGAAAGGTGAACAAGATGGTGAGACAGCGATGCTGGATAGTTTGGAGACAATGGAAGGGAAGACCGGAAGCAGAGCTTGGGGTAGCGGAGGTGAAATTGTTGAGCTTCTCTTTGGGGTGAGGAGGATAGATGGGATCTGGAATGAGTCCATCAGAGCTGTCCGGGTGTGTTGTCCTTACATGGTATAAGTAAAGTCTAGTTAAACTGCTGGTACTATAAGCGCTTCTACTAGCATTTGGTCGACCTTGAATGTCACGAAAAGTAGCCTCTCAGTCCGACGCCAGGCGACCGCTCAATCAATCGCCCGACGAGCAAACGTGGCCATTGTCGAGGGTGAGCTTGAGGACGATCGAGCCTCTGTCGTAAAATGCGGTCGGATGACTTGAATGGTGCATTCAGGGCTTATCATGCAAACGCTTTCCGGAAATAATGGCTCTCTTCGCTCCCTCACTCTCACCGTCAGGCTCAGAGTCAGTATACATGCCGGCGGCGAGGGCGATTACTGTGCTTTAGCCTTTGGAAAAAGACAAAAGTGTCGCCGTCAACCGACACCGGGTGCGCTCTGATTTGCGAGCACTTGTGCGAAGGTGATAGCGGCGACACACACAAGCTTTGTTCTAAACCCCCACGCCCTCCTCGCATTCCCCCCGACGAACAATTGTGCCCTGGCAGCAGACTGTGCACCGGAACAATGTGACAAAAGCATACCGACGGAAGGATGCACGTTCGGGCCCTGGAGGACGGCTGCTGAGCCGAGATGAGGTGAATCACAAGGCCTGTCAGGATGGCTCTTTTCACCGCCGGCGTCTCAGGATCCGAAAATCCGTCAGGATCCGCAGACGTTAATCTCAAGACCGGACCCAGTCGAAGCGGGATCTTAGTGGACCGGGCTTCGCAAGGGAGTTCCAGAGGCGTTCGAGTGGCGCAACATTTCCTTCGGACAAATCAAGGGCTTCCTTTTTTTTCTTATTCATGAAAAGGTTTCTGGCCTTGAAAACCTTTGGATAACAACTCCTTCTCTTCCTTCTGGTAGCTCCCTTCAGAGGTCATCACATCTAACCCTCTCATTTCACACCAACTCACTTTCTGTCCTCCTTGACTCCATCTTCAAACCTCCTCTCTGGCCCTCCTCTGTCCATGTCCAAACCATCTCAGTCTTACTTTATCTCCAGAACATCGAACATGTGCTGTCCCTGAGATGGACGCCTCAGTGTCTCCAAACCAGACATCACGGCTGCTCTCCCCTTCATCTTCTCCACCCGCCTGCATGCCTTTCTCCTCTTTCTCTCCACACCCTCCATCGCTCTGGACTGTTGGTCCAAAGTCCTCAAAGTCCTCAAAGTCCTCCAACCCGTATGACCATCCCATCTGGAGAGGGGAAGTTTAACGAAATCTTCCTTTGTGACAGGAAGTGGGTGTCTTGTGTGATAAGAGGAACCTCTCGGGTTTAGAAGAAGAGATAGAAATAGAACAAACAGCTTGGTTTTTTTTTTTTTTTTTCTTACATACTCAGACCTTTAGTTGAATTCGGCGCCTGATGAAATAGTCGTAGCAACGCCCCCGGGACCCGTCAGGGAACCCAATCTGTCAAACTATCCGTGGCCATTTACATATTCATTGATCTGCATCTGCGGCTTTGGAGCAAAATGGAAATATTGACTTGGTCTTGTCAGCCTTGGAGTGTTTACACTCAAGTGTGTGAGTTGTTGTTTGGCTATACTTTCTGTCATGTTCTAGCTTTAAATATCGTGGTGTCAGAGGTGTTGCGCGTCGTACTTTCAGCTTTTTCTTGACTGAGGAAGCCGCCGGAAAGCCTGGCGGGAAACAAACGGAGATGCGTCTCTTGGTTGCGGGTCGGCCAGGAGCGGTGTTTGCTTACGGAGCTCCTCCGGAGGAGAAGCGATGGGCCGAGAGAGCAGCTGCTCAGGTCTCGGCTCGACTCGCCAGGCGCCCGTTGTTCTGAAGAAATCTAGTTAAGTTCCGCCTGAGCCCAGACAGGAGCTCACTCGACACATTTCCTCTCTTTGCTTTGCTTTGCTTTCCTCTGGGTTCATCTGCCACAAGTCCAGAAACATGGATCATCGTTTCTCCGACCCTCGACGAGCCAGACGTGGGAATGAGAGGGTGAATGCATGGATGTATTCTTGTTAAAAACCTTCTTGTCGCAGCAACTGGACTTGAAATTTCTTCACTTGAAGACCTTTTACCCCTCATCCCAGAGGCTTCTTCAGGTCTTCTTCCTTAGAAAAACAGTTCTTCATATTTTCTTCATTAACTGATGTTTCTTGGATGAGGGTTGAAAACGTCTCAAGTAAAGAAAATCCAAGTCCAGTTGCTGCGACAAGAAGATTTTGACAAAAATTCCCAATGACCTGGATGGTGGAGAACCTCCACAGACAATGGATATATTTGATTGGGAGCCATATAGTATTTTTAACGTATAATAAATTAAATATGTCTCACTTTTAATGCAACCTCTGGTGTTGATGGTTTGTTCGAAGCGCCGCTTTATATTTGACCGTTTCATCTGTGCAATTTTATCATCGCCTATTAGACATACCGCTGATCCAAATCCAAAGTCCTCTGTCCACGCAGCCTGGAATGCACGGTCATCATCGTCTGTTTTTCTTTTTCGACATCTTTTCCGTTACAAGGTTAAACTAGTTGGCTTTCAGATAAAATCAATTTCTTCACCTTTACAATAACCCGGACGTGCTCTGAAGCCATTGGGTCCCGACCCGACCGACAGGTGACCCGTGAAATTTATCCTCAAAATTAATTTCTGTTGACTTTAAAATGACACAGTGCTATGAGGAAATATCACAAGTATTTTAAAATCAGTTTCAAACTGATTTTTTTTTCAACTCAAAAATGTTTGGGAGCCACATTCCATCACCAGAAGAGCCATATATGGCGCGGGAACCAGCCAACCAGCTGGTCGAAACGGACAAATGAATGGGATTGTGCCTTGTTGTTGGTCTCTAGGTGATGTTTCAATATACAAGTTGTTTAGATATTGGAGGATAAATGGCATGGATAGTGAATGAACGGATGGAGGTGTGAATGGATGACAGGCATAAAAATATAAAATATATGTATAAAAAGACACGTTTGCCAGGGATGTGTGCCTGCTAATGTCAGAGTACACTGTCGCGGAGTCTTGTTTACCGCGCGAAGCTCCAGCAGAAGGTCCTGGACCTTCGGAGCGGCAGGCTGGAAGTTTGCGCTCCCGCGAGAAAAAGAAGAAGTGTCACCAGGAAGCTATTAAATGCCTCCTCAGAGCTGAGGAGGGAGGAGGGAGCCGTGGCAGTGAGGGGGTGAAACAAGGATTCCCAGAAGGTAACGTCAGGAGAACGGATCCGTCTGTGTAGAAAGTGGTCCTTCCTGGGACGGATGAGTCAGCGAGGAGCTTTTATTCCTTCTATCCATCTTCCTGTGACCCGTCCACCTCCTCCACTGCCGTTCCAGAGACGGGCCGTCTCTTGGTTTGACAGCCTTGGACTGTAAATCCATGCAAAACGATCAGGAGGTTGTTTTTTTTTTATCTCCGAATGTGGGGTTTTTTGGGGCTCTGGACAGACAGAGGGGAGGCGCAGAGGGTGGAAGAGGAGGGTCAGAGCGATAAAGCCGAGCAGAAGATTAGAAACCTGTTCTCGTCCCGGCGGAGTCTTGATATTTATCGGCTCGGGGAATACGACGTCTGGGAAACCTGGCGGGAGACTTGTAAGAATGTGAAGAACTTTAGTGGATTTAGAAGTAAAGTTCTCGGTGCTGCAAAATAACAGAGTTTTTACCTGTGCACGTGTGTGTCTGTGTGTGTGTGTGTGTTAGGTGTGGCAATGCGGCGGCAGCGTGGAGGTCCTGCCCTGCTCCAGGATCGCGCACATCGAAAGGGCCCACAAGCCCTACACTGACAACCTGACCGCCCACGTGCGGAGGAACGCTCTGAGGGCCGCCGAGGTCTGGATGGATCAGTACAGGAGTCACGTCTACATGGCCTGGAATGTCCCGCTGCAGGTCCACACACACACACACACACACACACACACACACATACTTGAAACATCCCCTTTGGAGCGAGCGAGCTGAGGCATCCGTGTCGCCGTCCTCGGCAGAACTCGGGGATCGACCTGGGGGACGTGTCAGAACGGAAAGCCCTGCGCTCCAGGCTGGGCTGCCGCCCCTTCAGCTGGTTCCTGTCAAACATCTACCCCGAGCTGAGGTCCTACAGCGACGTCGTGGCCTACGGAGTGGTGAGCACAAGGCAGACGCACACTGACTCTTGTTAGCAAATGTTAGCCCCATGGTTGCCCAGAATTCTCAATCATTTTATTATAACTGGCATTCATGGGGATTCAGTCCACCTTATTTGGTCAATTCGGACGTCCCTCCAATCGGGAGGTCGGCGGTTTGATTCCCAGCTCCTCCTGTCTGTGTGCTAGAGTGGCCTTTGGTGAGACAATCAACCCCTAGTTGTTCCTAATATTCTGGTTAGGTCTGGTCAGCAAGTTAGGCTATGCAGTGTGTGTGTGTGTGTGTGTCTCTGTCAAAAAAAAAAAAAAAAAAAACCCTCACTAACCCAAGTTTACTGTTCTGTATATTTCCTGTGCATCGTGTATTTGCAAGTGTATTTGCAGTCCCTATGTCCTCTATTGTGAGTCGCTTTGGATAAAAGCGTCTGCCAAATGCAATGCAATGTAATGTAATGTAATGTAATGGTTAGCTGCCTTGCATGGTAGATAGGCCATGAGTGATTACTATTACTATTATTATTATTATTATTATTATTATTATTATTATAAATGATCATTAACTATAATATTAATGTAATACTTTGAATTATTATCATTATTATTGTTAATTTACTATATATAATATTAGCATTAGCATTATTAATTAGCATTATTATCAATATTAGCATTAGCATAGCAATATTAACATTTGTATAAAATATTGTTACTAATAATAATGATTGTTAATAATAATGCTGATAAATATTAATTATCATCATTGCTATTATAATAATAATAATTATAGCTGTCATCCTCAGCAGTATGGTGCCTGGTTCGATATAGACAGCAAATGAATGGATGAATGAATTAATGAAAATGATTGACATTTTATTTTTTGGGGTCTTTAAGGACACTTTACAAAACTTTAAAACATATGAAAAAGGTAAAAGATAGCTGATAGACAAATCTCTGTTGGATTTAAGATTAGAGGGGGGTAAGGTTGAAGAGATTGAGGTGGATCGCAGAGTGTCTCGACCCTCCGCATCCCATAATACTAAGGCGGGAACCAAGTGGAGTCCAGGAAGAAGACTTGATAGTTGCAAGATGAAGCAGGTGTGGATGTTGAAGTGACAGCGTTGAAGTTCAGTGGAGCTGCTGAAGTTCCCACTTATGACCCGGATTTTGCAGGAGCTGAGGTTTGTGGAGGGATTTTATTGGCTGAGGCTCCGAGTTTGAGAAGATCCTGCAGGACTTCCAAGAGTGAAAATGCCTCAACTTTTCCATTGAAGCTTAATTGCGCGAACACTCGAGGCGCCTTCTAAACCGTCGGAGGGAACCCGTTCCCCTTCCGGGGGAACTCCAGCCCCGTCACCCCCTGCCGGGAGCCGGCGTGGAGCCGCTAATTGAAAAATCACAGCGATCTGTTGATCCCGGCTGATTCTAGGCTCCTTATATCTTCATTGTGACTGTGATTCTTGCCTCCTCGGAGGATTATATTAATCACCGTCGGCTTCGCTCAGCAGGTGGAGAATAATCTTCCTCCTCCAGCGGCGTGAAGAGGTTCAATAACTCCTACCTTTATCTGCGCCTGACATCAGACGCCAGACGAGCCCCTTGTCGTCCCCCCTCCCCCCCCCCCCCCCCGTTCCAGCTCCAATCTCCAGCCGATGGAGGCTTTGCTGTTGACGCTCTTCTTCCACGTCTGAGCGAGATGATAGATTTCCCCTGTGAAGTTTCTCCCCACAAAAGAAGAAAGCAGGGAGGCGGTAATCGTTCTGTTTCTAGTAATTGTTTGCTCTTTTTAAACCCCTGAATAGATGCCGGAGAAGCGAGGAGAAAAAAAAAAAAAAAAAAAAAAAAAACCTCCAGTTTTCTTTATTTGTCCGTTTGTCGTCATGACGCCCGCAGATTCTCCACTCGTCATCCCAAGTCAAGTTGTCATGGTAACAGGGACGTTATCAACCGGCCGGCGTTGTGGTCGGAATGAGGGATGCGTCGGCGGCCGGATAGCAGACCCTGAGACAGAGCTGTGACTCGGACCGCCAAGAACGTTAAACGTGTCCAATGCGAGACCTCGGGCTTTTACTAAATTAGACCGAATAAACCGGTCTTTAAGGCAGCTTTTCTCGACAGTCAAGGGCACAAAATACAGATTGAAAAGAAACTATGAAAATAAAAAGAAAGAAGGAGGTAAAAGTAAAATGAATCATTAAAAATGCATTAAACCCACGAAAGAAAGATGGATTTTTATTTCTATGGCAAATCACAACACAGTTGTCCCATGGCACGTTCCATTTAGGACCTCACCTTTGGAGATAATCCGCAGAAATTCATGGTTCAAGCAAACGCCGTGAAGAAACACCACTTTGGAAAGATCCCAGCTCAGTGTTGGCGGCCTTCTGTCTCAACCGGTCGGGATTAAAACAGAGCAAGCGAGATCCAGCCGGGGGGTGTGTGTGCTAATGATCTCATGCGGAGGCGCTAATGGCTACATGCTAATAGCTAAAATTGTACAATAGATATAATCATCATAACAGAAAAATGCCAGATGCTGCAAATCGAGATGAGGCGGCTGTGGTGGAATGGTGGAGGGTTGGAAGAGCAGGAGGCAGGAGAGAGGTGCATCATGGGATGTCTCTCAGCAGAGTTGCAACTAGGGAATAGCCTGATGCTAACGAGAGACTTTCTCAAAGGGAAGGTTTGAAGCCTATTCTTAAACAAAGAGGGTTCCCGTCCCCCCCGCCGGATGGAGATCTTAAGACGGTTCCACAGAAGTTTTCAGAGACTCCGGGGACGGCCGGCAGCCCTGCGTCCCGGGAGATCTGACTGGGCGGTCGGGTTCTAAGAGTTCTTTGAGATGCGCCGGCGCCGGCCTTTTAGGGCAAGGAGAAGGATTATTGTGCAATGCAGAAAAAGGGATGGAGGGTGTCCGGGATGTCCTGCAGTCGGCCGTGTTGCTACTGCTCAACCCCTCCGCCTGTCAAGAGCAACGGACAGATCTGACAACCTGTTATTCCAGCACTTATCACTTCTTCTGACACATGAACACGGAACATATCGAGCGGTCAGTAGAGATTAATGTCATTGCTTTTGTATCACGGTTATTATGGCGATATATTATGTGATGGTGCAGCATCAGAGCTTCAGTCTCACAGCCAGAAGGTCCACATGCAGGAGGTTGATTGATTGGAGATCCTAGAGATGAGTGAATGAAAGGGTGAACAGGTGAATGTCTCTATGAGAGGGTGAATGGTTGGAAGTGGGAAACCCATCCATCCATCCTGACCAGATGCCCAAAGCCAACTTATCTGACCTCTCCCTATGCGAAGGAGCAGCGACTCTCCGGATGACCCAAATTCTCACCCTACCTCTAAGGGCGTGTCCGGCCACCCTGCGGAGAAAACTCATTTCGGCCGTTTGCATCCGCGATCTTGTTCTTTTGGTCACTACCCACGGCTTGTGACCATAGTGGACTTCATACAGAAATAAAGAAAAAACCACAAATTGTTTTCAGTTTTATAGAAAAAAAGAGATGAGACTATCATGAATAAGAAACTCTTTCAAGTTCTTACAATTGTAACTATTGTTCCAAAGGAAGGCGGTGCTTCACCAACCATGAATCTCACCGCACGCCACTGCAGTATAGACAATGAAATTATGAATTATATACCAAAAAATTCTTGCAACAAGACTTGTAGTAGTTGAGAAGTTGAAGCATCCCTTTAGCGTGTGACGTTTACGAGTGTGGCGGTGCAAACACACAAACAAACACGCACAAAGGCTTTTATCCATGTGAAGTTTGACTTTCTCATAACAGCAGCTGCAGAGTGTTTGCAGGTCGCTGTATTTCAGCCTCTCCGAGCCGTAATGACTCTTTAGGTTGCATTTGTCTCCACTTTAGCACATGAGCAGGGCCGAGCCACGAAGCGGTGGGTTTTTATGTACTTAATTCTAATTGAGGGACTCACAGAGGAAGCATTGCATCCATGCAGCTGCAGCTGCAGCTGCCTTGGTCCAGGAAAACCCAACAATGAAATTTGTAAATAGGCAACTCATAGACGCGTCATATGGTTCAAGACATCAGAAAGGTGAACACGTTGAACGCTTGTCATCTCGCGGAGCACTGCGATATGCAAACTTGCAAGAATTATCACGAATACCACAACGTGAATGTGGATAGTTTGCTTTGCGGTCATCCTGGTGAATACGGTTGAGTGGGTGTGGTAGTGAGGCAGAGGAGGTGCAGGTTTGGGCCACTTTTGTCAGATTATAACCTCACTTTTTCTCCTCTCTCTTTAAATGTCGCAGCTGAAGAACAGCCTAAGAGACGACCTGTGTCTGGACCAAGGCCCGGATTCTGACAACATCCCCATCATGTATCTCTGTCACGGAATGACGCCACAGGTTGGTGCCTCCCACGAAGCCTTCACCTTCACGATATCCAGATTTTCTTTTTCATCGTCTGGACAAAAGCATACGACTGGGTTCAAGGAGAGGAACTACGGTACCGGTGTGAGGCAATCTGGAGTGGTGAAGTATATTAGAGTGGTGCAAGACATGTATGACAGCTGACAGCTGAGGTGTGGCAAAAGAGTTCAAGGTGTTGAGGTGGGAGTGCATCGGGGATCTGCTTTGAGCCCATCCTTCTTTGCAATGGCGATTGCCGACTGATAAAGTCAGACGGGAATCTCCATGGACTCTGATGTTTGCAGACGACATCATGATCCATAGCAAGAGCAGGTAGAGGAGCGTGAGGAGACCAGTGTAAGGGGTGATAAAAGGAAAGATGGATCAAGACGGAGGTGAGAGCAGCCATGTTGTCTGGTTTGGAGCGACTGAGGAGAAGACAGGAAGCGGCAGAGATGAAGATGTGGAGGAAAGGAGGGTTGAGAGGATCAGGAATGAGTCCATCAGAGGGACAGCACATGTTCAATGTTGTGAAAATAAAGTCAGGGTCAGATGGCTTGGACATGGTGGAGATCTAGATAGAAGAGTGAGGTTGGAGCAAGACCAGAGGGGAGTTACAGGAAGTTAATTGGTGTGAGAGAAGGGGATGAAGAGGAGAGGTTTAGATGGACGATGATGATTGGCTGAGGCGAGCCCTGAAAGGAGAAGCCCCAAAGGAAAAGAGGATTAAGTTACAAGGAGAATAGGTTTCTGAAAGAAACCAAAGATGGGCCCGGCCATTTTCGTAAGGCAATTTCACATCAACAGGAAATGTCCGGGTTTAAAAATAGTCGCTAAAAGAAGACGTCGGTGGTGTCCCAGTCTCCGTTTAGACCAGTTACAGCCGCCTGAAATTTACATAAAGGAAAAGTCACATTTCCATAATGAGGGCGGCTAATTGCATCATTTGATGGTGTTTGTGTCTCTATCAGCCTCCTGCAGGTTTCAGCTTCGCTCTCAGAGACAGCGAAGGGTGCTGCTCCTGCCCTTTAATGAAGACACAAAAAAAAAACCACCACAGGCACTCCTTCCTCCACTTTGTGGTTCTTCTGTCCGTTTTCTTCCTTCGTTTTCCCCGATGGTCTTTTTCAGTGATTTCTCAGACCCGCAACCCGAATCCCCCGCGTGATGTAGATTGCTTTCATGTGGCCTTTTCTTGTTTAGTCCATAGTCGCCTCCTTCCCTCCCCGCGATAGTCCGACTCTTCCAGGAAATTATGTTTGCAGAAAATTGGAGAACTATTTGGTTCTTGTCCGGCTCGCTCTGTGATCATCCATTATGCGCCATCGATATTGACTTTATAAAAAGGCTTTGGCCGTTCTGGGCTACATCTTTCAATCCATTCCCCCGCGAATAAATACCCCGGACTATTTTTCTCCCCGGGTTTTCGCGCAGAAGCTCAAACCGCCGAGCTGCTGTCTCTCCGGTCCTTTTCACAGAGGGCACAATCAGTTGCCGTTGATAGATGTGATGATGTCCACTGATGGGCACTCGATGTGCACTTGATTCTGTGGACGCTATTAGCCTCATTAGCACAACCATACCAATATCATGTGCGTGTTCTATCCTACAATGAAAAGCGTTCGTGGTGAGTTCAGCTTTGGGGTGAGTGAATGAATGAATGAATGAATTAATTCATTCATTATTAATTAATTAATGAAAAAGTGCTGCAAAGTCAACCGAGTACCTGCCGAGTTTACAATCCGTGTTATTTAGAAAATAACCAGGAAACGATAAATCAAGTTCCCCGCCGGTGATCATATGAGCCCCGATTTTAATTTCTCTGCACAAAATTAAGGGATATTTCTGGGCTTTTGTTGGATAAGTCAAAAGAACAGCGGGATGTCATTAACATGCACGGATGCAAGAGGAACTAATCACTTCATAGACTGGATTGTTCCATGGTGCAATTTATACCTGGGCTAGCAGGATTAGAGTGCCTTAGCTCATAATCGCGCAAACAGTCGCAGTCTGCATCGGTGCAAAAGCTAAAGCTGTCGATCGCCGCGTTAGCAAACATGCACGGATGTGGCATTCGCCCTCCATGGATTAGATAACTGCAGGGTTTTTTTTTTTTTAAAAGTCCAACATGAATGACTCTTGTTTTTGGGGATTAATCTTAACCTCTGCTGGTTTTGCGAGAGCTGTCCGGATTCAGAGACGATTGGTCTCCAGACAAAAAGCTGCCGACATCAAAGATGGGAATAGTCCTCCGGTCTTCTTTCAACCGCTTTCCTTTATTCATGTAAAATCTCTTTTTGTAAAGTCCGTCCCTCCTATCCCAGTTCCTTCACATTCAGACCCTTTGTTCCGGCCAAGCGTTTGGATTTCCTCGGAGTTGTGTGCGCTCGCGTCCGATCGCCCGACGCAATGGACGGCTGCGGCTTTGAAAACCTCATGAACTGCAGGAAGTCAGCAATGCAGACGCTCCTCTATTTCCCTCCCAGCCACTTGACACCGGGGGGGATGTGCAGAGGGGGGCAAAGACACTTGGAGGGATGGCGGTGATAGGGCAGCCCTTTGGCAAGCTGTCAGCGAATCACTTCTTTATATCCAACACTTAATGAACAGTTATCGACCCCGTGTCTTTTTCGCAGAGCATCAGCTTTACTGTAAATCAACTCTTGTGTGCACTGGAAGGTCTCGCCGGCCAAGTGTGTTAGTCCGCTTTTTGACAGCGGCCGTGTCCTCGGAAGGAGTCGGTATAAATCATCGGCGAGTGTCTACTAGATGGAAACATGAAGCAGGGTGGTCCAGATAAGGCAGCAGAGCAGGAGGAGTTTGGGCTTACATTCTGGAGGCTGGGGCTTCAAGAAGGTGGACCCCAGTGCCGATGGAGGATGCAGAAGTCCCAAGGAGGGCTGCACCCCCGTGGAGTCCGGCATTCCCCTCTGGCTCAGCTCGGAAGAGACAGAGCTGAGTGACTTTGGCAGAGCGACCCTGAGGACTTGGGTGGCAGCAGGATCTGGCGACCTGCCCTGAAACTGAAGTCCATAATCACAACACTCATGACAGTAAATTGAGAGTGATTGATATTGTGACAAGTGGGTGGGCGGTGGGGGGGGCAGTTCTCGCAATTATCCGAGATTTCCTAAACAATTTGAATAGATTGCTTTACCCAAAAGCGTAAAGGGACACATTTTGATACCCATAAACTGCAGGGCATCTCATTAGTCAGTAGAGGTGTTAGAAAACCAGGATATGGAAGGGAGCAGGTATTGACGCAAGTGCTCAGACACCTCTGAGAGTGAGAGGTGTTTTATTGTTGGACTTTATCACTTGCCATATCAACAACGTACCCCAGAGGGGGAGACGAGCCAGCGTTTGTGCAGAGGGTTCCGTCACGAAAACTGTCTGATGTATAACTTGTGCCAAACCAAATATGTAAATCTGGTGCAAGACATGTATGGCAGCTGTTAGACAGTCGAGAGGTGTACCCTAGCCGTGTTGGAGGACTTCGAGGTGGGGGTAGGACTGGAGGTAGGATGTTTGCAGATGATTAGTCTGTTTGTGACCTGTAGTGAGAGCAGTGATCAGGTGGAGGAACACCTCGAGGTGGAGGTATGCTCTGGAAAGGAGAGGGATAAAGGTTAACTGCAGCAAGACAGAATACATGTATGTGAATGAGAGGAACGGTGAGGCTACAGGGAATGGAGATGAAGAAGATGGAGGACTTGAAGTACTCGACAGTGCAGAGCAATGGAGGTGAAGAACGTGTGCAAGAAAATTGGAATGGGAATGGGTAGAGACTTAGTGTCAGGAGTGATCAGAGTATTAAAGGGAAGGTGGAGAAGTCATGGTGTTTGGTTTGGAGACACTGAGGAGAAGACCGGGGGCAGCAGAGATGAAAATAAGGACGAGTGAGGAGGATGGAGAGGATCAAGACTTCAGGAAGGAGTGAATCAAAGATGTTCTTGAAATAAAGTCAAATTGAGATGATTTGGACGTGGACAGAGGAGGGATGGTGAAGATCCGTATAGAAAGGAGACGGATGGATGGATGGAGTGATTGAGGGCAAGAAGATGTTGCAAAAGTGGACAATAGGATGGAGGCGGATGATTGACTGCGTAAGAAAGAGAAGATCACCTTCCACAACAAACACAATGTTCTGACATTCGTTTTCCAATAAGTGTACGTGAGACCAGAAGCCATCGGGTCGAAGGTTATTGATCAGTTGACACAGTTCAAACACCGTGGGATTTGCTGGACTGGATCCGAACCAATAGTGTTTAAGCAAACAAGAGAAATGATATTGTCTTAAAAAAACAAAATGCGCGGTTCAACAATCGTTCATCGAGTGGCGGAACTGGCTTCTTTGTGTTTCCCCGCTCCGGGTTATTACACTGTTATTTTTTTTACACGCCAAGAAAATAAGCTCGCTAATATCACGGCATGACGGGGAAGTCTCCTCCACCGCGGAGACACGACGGGAAACCTATGAGCCCGTCGGCGTCCGCGCTGCCGGAGAGAGACTGATCACAACATCATTTCCCAGCTGGCAGGCGCTTCGGATGATAATAACGACCATATTTATTCACCGCGGTGAGAAATTGGCTTGGAAATTAAACACATAATAGAAATGCCAGATTCAGCGTTGGCAGGGTCGGAACTGAACGGAGGATCGATCGATTAACTCAGAATGAAGGCTTTTGATGCTTTACACCAGCAACCCGTGTGTGTGCGTGCGTGTGTCTGTGTGTTTGTGTGTGTGTGTGTGTGTGTGTATTCTAAAGCGGGAAAAGACCATCTTTAATACAGCACTTGTGTTGGAGGCAGGAAACTCAATTTTGTGGACCATCAATGGACACGCTGGAACCGAAGACATACCTTCTCTGAGTTGCAGTCGGTGAGGCCGAGACCAGAGAGAGAGAGAGAGAGAGCTGTCCTGTCAGAGCAGGAAACGGTTTATTATCAGAAAGAATATTATCTTCCTCTCTGCTCGTCTGGAGGAACCTCTTCATTATGTGCCTCCCAGCTCTTTGTGTGTGTGTGTGTGTGTGTGTGTGTGTGAGATGGAGAACTCCTGGCGATTAGTTCAGTCCAATCACGTCCCTGTTGACAGAAAGAACCATCATGAGGGTTTCAGTCATTTCTGCACTTCCCGAACAAGAGGTCTTCTGACGACCAAAGTGGCGGTTGGAGACGGGAGTAGGACTCCCATCAGATGCATCAGCAGCCTCAGTGGTGAACTTTGACCTTACCGGCAGCGGCACAGCTATCATCCGATGTCTCAAAGTAGTGATTACTGGAGTTTTAAGTGTCAGTAGCAGCCAGTGTGCTGTGCATATGCTGCAGGCGGATGCAGTGGTTTTAGCAACACAATCCACAGGGTCTTCATGAAAGGAAGAAGCATACGGGAATTTCATCTATCAGTGATGATCCCGGCATCCTCACACACTCATTCATTCATTCATTCATTCATTCATTGGCAGGATGGTAGAGCCACAAATAGAGACATGCAAACATCAGGGCAGCATCAGTTGCACTGGAAATGGATGACTGTGTCTTTTTATCTCCAAAATGTGCCACCAAGAACTCAAAAATGAAAGATTAGATCACATAGTCTTCACAAAGAAACTGCATGTGTGCGTGAATGTGTGTGTGTGTGTGTGTGTGTCTGCCTACTAATCCCTCTATTAGAGCTTTTAACAAACCGTGACGGGAGAGAAGATGGCATTAAGCCTTCTGTTAGGCGGCAGTCATCAAGATACACACACACAAACACACAGGCACACACACTAGTTTAATGGCCGTTATTAAAAACGCACACACACGCACATGTATTTTAGACGGTGCGATAATTGTCCCATCTAGGAATGTTGTGTTCCAGCGCAATGGTTAATAGTCTCATCATCAGCAGCAGCAGCAGCAGCAGCCACCTTACACACACACACACACACACACACACACACACACACATTTAGTCCATTTGTGCTGTGAATCCCCACATTCTCCTCCTCGATGTCGTCGGTCGATTTGCGCCCCGTCGATCGTAGACATTCTGCCCCCTTGATTTCCGCTCGCTGGCCGTTTTCTCAAACTGGGCCAGCGCTTGCATGAATTAACATGTCCTTGTGTTCTCCTCAGGTATGTAAAATAATTCTGTTCACCCAAGATCCACATTTGTTTCCACCCATCTTGCCTCTGTGATTAATTGGGTCTGTTGCAGGTGACCTGCTTATTCCTCAAAACATTAAAAGTGTGTGTGAGAGATAGAGAGAGAGAGAAAACACACCACGGCCCATAAATAGCCTGATTAAAGAACCCCCCTGTTGCTAATGGCGGGGTCTCATCGACCCACAAGGTGCATTAAAAATAACGAGATGATATCTGGAAACACGCTGAGAAAATGTCTGTTCCTCTATTGAAAAGTACTATTTTAAATGGAATATATTCCATTATCAGGCACAATTAGACTTTTAGAGTATTGTCGAAATGGACAAAAATAATGAAGAGGCTTCTTCTCCGTGGTTGGTCACCGGATGTCCTGCAGGTTTGTCTCTTTGGAGCTTCACTCAATACCTTCGCAGCCAGAAGGTCCCTTGAAATGAATGTATGAGACACAGTTTTTGACTCGATTAACCCTTTAGTGACGAACTGTCTATTGGTTTGAATGAGAGAGCGAAGGTTGTTTATCGTGATGTGAACGATGAATGAATTGTATGTCTCAATAACAGGGGTGTCAAACTCATTTTAAAATTTTAATGTCTCTAGACATTGAATTTAATGTTTTTAATGCTATTTAAGGCCTTAATTTTTGCTACATCTATTTAAAGACTTTTAATGTTTTTTAATTGCTATATGGTGCTTATATGTGTCTGTATGACGTACGAATGAGAGGATAAATATCGAATGTCTCTATATCAGGGGTGTCAAACTCATTTTGGTCCGGGGGCCACGTACAGCCTAATTTGATGACAAGAGGGCCGGACCAGTAAAATCATTACCTAGAAGTAACACTAAGTCCTAAATTTTTCCTTTGTTTTAGTGTAAAGGAGGTAAACAGGTAAATTATAAAAATCTTTATATGTAATGAACCGTTCCTCTAAAAAATACATGACGAATCAATATTAAAAATGAATATTAAAAAAGAATTGATGAAATTACTCCATGAAATATTGCTGGGTTAAAAGAGAAAATCTTGTAATTGCGAGAAAATTTGCTACTAGAATTTATTAGAAAGTTAATTGGTAGCATGTATAAGAGGAGGTATAATATTTACAAGGCTAATGGTGGCTATTCTGGTTATTAAATCAATGTTTTTAATTTTGCTGTTTTTTGGAGGGGGGATTTTATAGAAATAAGAAAAGAAAAGATCGTTTTAACAATGTCACCAGATGTTTTTTCATCAAAAAATCATTTCGTATTCAAATTTGAAAGCAAAACATACATTGCAAAGTTCCTTTTTCATTTTATCTTTGCCCTGTTTTTTTTTTTTTTTTTAAAAATCCACTGTATGAAAGTTTGACTAATTTTTGTTTTGAGTCAGTTTTGACTATTGACCTCGAGTTACTAATTGTCCAGACGTTTGAACGAAAAGAGTGAATGTTTTTTTTGTTTTGTTTTTTTTTTATATGATGGGTGAATGAGAGGGTGAACGATCACGTCTGCACACTGTGTGAATGAATGAATGAATGATGGTCACTGACCATTCATTCGTTCATAATCGCTGTGTCTTTCCCACACAGTGCTAATGTGTTCTTTGTGAAAGGATGGAATTTTTCATCCAGCGGTTTAAACGTTAACTTTAATATGTTGCAACAAAAGCAGTCTGGTCATTAGCGAAGGCTACTCCAACTAACCCTTCGGGGAATTATCTTTAGTATCATCATTTATTAAGATTCTTTCATGTCTGCTTGTCCTCCAGGACACTTTCAGCTTCTTCATTTTTATCTGCGAACACACCAGAATTAATCTCAAAAGACTCCAGCGGGGATCGGTTAGGATCATTCGGTAATCACATTCATTCATTCATTCATTCATTCATTCATTCATTCATTCATTCATTTTCTGTACGGCTTATCACCCTGGGTGATAAGCCATCACGTGGAGAGACAAACAAGCATTCACCCTCTCATTCACACCCTTGTTTTATTTAATTCCGTCCCTCTAGAAGTGGATTCCACCCGCCAATCGATTTCCTTTTCTTATTTCAAACAACTTTATGGAGATCATTTTTTTTTTTTAAAAAGTTGTTTTCTCTCCAGTGATGAAATGCATGATGTAAAATCCATTGTAAAACATTCATTCGTTACCTGCATCATTCACACATTGTATAGACATTTTAAACCATTCACACGTCTTATAGAGACATGCAAACATTCACCCTCAGGTGTTCAGCCATTCACTCATTCACATGTCATATAGAGACCTACGGCCATCTCCTTCTTGTTTACATGTCAAATCGAGAAATACACTATTCGCCCTGTTATTCCCGCATCTTATACAGACATACAAGCATTCACCCTCTCATTTGCATGTCGTATAGATACATTCACCCTGTCATTCAAGTCATATAGAGATGACTTTTAACCCTTTCATCCCCACATCCTATAGAGACATCATATATCATATAGAGACATACACAATTCACTCGCTTATTCAAACGTGCTGTCAAGAAATACAGCCGTTCACCCTCTCACACTTCATATACAGACATTCAACAATTCACATTTCAAACAAGAGACATACAAGCGTTCACCTTGTCAATCACAAGTTGTATAGAGACGGCCATTCATCCGCTCATTCATATGTCTTATAGAGACATGCAATAATTCACTCATTCACATCTCATATAAAGACATGCAACCATTCACCCTCTCATTCAGACATCATATAGATATATACAGTCCTTCACTCATTCCCATGTTTTTTAAAGACATGCAACCATTCACCCTCTCATTTATGCGCCTGGACAGTGTAAGGTCTCCAGTGAGGAACCCCATGGAGGCCCCACTCAGAAAGGCTGGGGTCACACAGATATTCTGTTTTGATCACCGATGTCCAATTAATTGAATAAAATTTGAATTATGCTCTTTTTTTTTTTATTACTCTTCTGTTCAAAAATCTCTGAATATTTCATGGAAGCAAAACAGTGGACCGTAATATAATGCTTTAGGAAAAAACAACCACCTCTGGTCCTTATTTCATTCATTTATTCAAGCTCTCAAAAATTCACAACGAAACATGTTTTCGGTGTTGGTGTAAAAGTGCGCGTCAGAATCCAGTTCAGCGTTTTCCATTTTTATCCCCGCCAGCAGAACGTCTACTACACCAGCTCCCTGCAGCTGCGTCTGGGCGTCCTCAGTCCCACCATCGACGACGACGACAACAAGTGCATGGTGGACGTGAACAGCAGGCCGCGGCTACTGGAGTGCAGCTACGCCGCTGCCAAGCATATGAAGCTCGGCTGGATCTTCACTCCGGTAGGCATGGATACACACACACACACACACACTTTTGAGAGGCTCCTTTATGTTAGTCACCGGGTCCTGAGGTCCAAGATCACCTTCAAAATACTGCAAAATACTGTGTGTGTGTGTGTGTGTGGGCGGGGGGGAGTGGCTGCTAATACACTCATACAATATACGTCTTATATTCATACATCTTTGTAGTTTTATATTATATTTTTCATACTTTTATATCCTTATTTTTAGCTCACTCATGTGAAACACTGCTGGGGCCTATGGGCTTGTTTTTGGAACTGAACATTCCTGGTTCCTCCTAGCATGTCAAAGTGTTGTTGGGCAAGATCTATCTATCTATCTATCTATCTATCTATCTATCTATCCATCTATCCATCTATCCATCTATCCATCTATCCATCTATCCATCCATCCATCCATCCATCCATCCATCCATGTGTCAGATCACGTTGTGTTCCAAGTCGATCGGATCAATGACTGATTGCTATTGATAGATCTGATGGGTTCTGAGGACGGGTGGGAGAACGCCCGGAACAAAGGAGATGGGGAGGGGGGGTCAAACGGAGAGGTGGCCGCTCAGCGATCATGAATTATTGATGAAGAGATTCTTATTTTTTCGGTTATTGAAAGTCGCTTCAGCCCGTGGGAGTGAGAGAGTGAGGGTGTTTCCTGACGTGTCCCATCCGTGGCTCTAATTGAATTTGTCCCTCGCCCGCCGGGCTGGGAGGGTTTCATCCGATTAAAAGTTTATTGCAGCGACGCGGAGCTAATAAACCCGCTGCGTTGAGCAGCGACCGCGCAATGATCCCAACGCTCAATCACACGGATAAACGGTGAAAGCGGCTCCTCGGTAATCCGGCGGATTCAGCGAAGGAGTGGGATGAATGTGTGAAGACAAACAAGCTTTGGTCTGCACCGCAACTCCAAGTTCTTCAAATCCGGACGGACCTCCTCCTTCTTTGGGCTGCTGAATCATCTGCCTCCATCTAATTCTCTCCTCTCAAACTGAGTATCTTCTTCTCTTCCTGCTCTCCATCCATAAACCTCCTCTCTGGTCTTCCTCTAGACCTCCTCCAACCTCAGCATTCTTCTAACCAGATCTTCACAGGTCCTCCTCTGTCCATGTCCAGACCATCTTGGTCTGACTTTAACATTGAGGTGGAAACTAACACAGTATTCATAAAATAATAACCATGCACTATCAGATGGTGTTTCTATCTTCTCCCTGCATTGTGAAGAACCCCGTTAGCTGTTAGCTAACTCCACGCTTATTTGGTCCAAATTGTACCTGTTCCTCTGCGAGCCCTGGACGCCCCTCCGTGGCGTAGCAGACCAGAAAAGCTCGGACCTCTTTGTCACTCCGTTTCTTGCTGCTTATTTGTCTCCAGAAAACATCTGACCAGTGACCAGGATAGCTTTTCAAGATAGTTCTCCAGAGTCCAAGAAGTATCTGGTAGTGGATGTGGCGTATGAACTTCCACCAACCATAGAAAGACCCTGCCTTGGAGTAGAACCTAAGATGGTCCTCTTCTGTGCTAATTGATGGGGAAGCAATATTTTCTTGATAAGGTTGTAGGAACTGCAAAAAGTTCCTCCAGTGAGAAAACATCTCATGGTCTCACAGCAAATGAGGACTTTTCCACCAGCCGTGTCAGGACATTCCACACTTTCCAACTGAAGCGAAGCTCTCAGATAGTCCCCACCTTTTTAACTGACACACATGGCAGCTTCTCGAAAATGAAGAAGAAGAAGCAGTAAGTGATATAAAGCAGCAAAAAGATGCTGCTTTCCTTTATGAAACCTATGTCAATCTTCAACGCGATGGACACTGCGTCTTTACTGCCCAATCAGGAGCCTCCTCTCCATCACGCCCCACCAGCCCAGGCCTCCCATTGGTCCAGAATAAGCACCTTTAAATAGATCCAAAAAATCAGGTCGTCTTTTTTCAGGTTTGAGACTTTCGTCGGCTGCGAACGTCATGTTTAGAAACTGGGCCGGGCTCTCCGCTCTCAGACGCTCGCTCCTGCTGTGTGTGTGTGTGTGTGTGTGTGTGTGCATGTGTGTGTTGCGTTAAATGTGAAGCGTATTGATATGAAAGCGCTGGGTTTGACATTAATGGATCCCGTCTCCTCGGGCTCATTAGAGCATGTTATCGTTCAGGCCGTATGACTAAGGGTCTGCCTTGGGCGTGCACGCACACACACACACACACACAAACATTGGGTTATTGTCCACTAAAGCTCTCATTAAAAGTGACATTGTTCTGGACAAACACACTGATGTGCATCTTTGCTTCCATGGACATCAGCCTGCGGCAGCTCTGCGTTACGAGGGATTGTATTTTGGGTGTTTGTGGCTCATTCGGAAGGTTGTCAGTTCGATTCCCAGCTCCTCTCCGAACCCCGGTCGCTCCCTATTAGTCTGTTTTACCATGTAGATGGTGCCGTTTAAGCGGAAGCCGTTAAAATTGACACCTCAATTCTGCTCCACAAGGAGAATCGGTCGCGTTGACGCCGAGGAATCCCGTCCGATCTGCGACGCGACACGTGGAAATTTGATGCCTTTCGCTTCCTGCCGTGTATTACTCTCACCGTGAATATTGCTTTTACCGCTGCAGAGACACGGTTGCACTCTGTGATGAACCGCCCCGTGGTTAAATTGACAGAGTGGCAGCTTGCGGCTGAAAATACGTCATTATGGAACATAACATTTGCAAAAAAATAATAAAATACAGTTATTTCAAGGTGGTGGGTGAAAAGAAAAGATTACTGTTTCCTCCTCACAGCCAGAGGATTCCTCGTTGGATTTGAACTTTTCTCAATGTTCTCCCCCTCGTTTGCGTGGGGTTCCTCAGGGTTCTCCGGGTTCCTCCCGCAGTCCAAACCCATGCAGGAGGTTCACTGGAAACCCTGCTTTGTCCATGACGTGTGAATGAGAGGGTGAATAGTTTCTGCCGCAGATTAGGCTCTGGAAAGCTGCAACATGAGAGAACCCGGGTACTCGGGAGAAGATGGGAAGTTACTGTCATACACTGGTGATGGAAGAGGAAGGAAGGAAGGAGCCGCAAAACCACGGGCTAGCCTCGTGCTAACATATGCTTTCTCAAAAAGAAAGGTTTTAAGCCAATTTATGCACCGTACGATCACTTTTAGATACACTCCCCTACATTTTGATTTGTAAATCTATACTAGCATAGCAATAATCGGCAACATTTAAATGAATCAACTCTTTAAGCTCATCTTGAGATACGAAACCAATTCTCTCCTCTCGCCTCTCGTCTCTAGGGTGGCGCCATCCAGAACATGGAGTCTCAGCATTGCCTGGAGATGGTGGAGAGCCGACAGTCACAGTTCAGCTTCCAGCTGGCCATCCAGGAGTGCAGCGGGCAGAAGTGGACCATCACCAACATACTGACCGTCCTGCCACAGTGAGCGCATCGTCGCTTCTAGAAATGGCAATCAGATGCAGACAAAAAAAAAACAAACAGTCCCCTGGAGCTATTTGACTTGAGAAGATGTGGCAACGAGACACGGACCATCAGAACCCTGTTAACGGTTTTGCACGACGACCTGAGAGAAGCGATTCCAAAAATGCAGGCGGGGCTTTTAAAACTCCACTCTGCATTGCAGATGCAGGATGTGATAGTATGCTAGATAGTGTGCTGGTGTTTTTTTTTTGACCACACGGGCCAGCAAAGGCTCCCAATCCACGCCGTAAAATAAAAAAAATCTGTTCTCCCCTCTGTTCCCACCGCACGTTCACCATGACGAATCGCCCGAGCGCCGCCGCAACGCGTTCGCAGGGAGAGAGATTCCAGGTGAGTGAGTGCAGTTGCTCCTGAGAAATCCAATCGTTTCTTGATGCAAACGGGCTGCG
The DNA here is from genome assembly GCF_037954325.1 of Fistularia commersonii. NCBI lineage: Eukaryota > Metazoa > Chordata > Actinopteri > Syngnathiformes > Fistulariidae > Fistularia > Fistularia commersonii. The sequence continues at coordinate 11,905,170 of NC_141300.1, read as the reverse complement.
GAGAGACACTCTGGCTCCGCGGGGAGGCTTGAGTTACGGCCGTCGGGCGTTGCTTCATTCACCGGGCAGACGGCGTGGAAGCGCAGCAGATCCACAGGGGCGATGACGTGTGATCCTTCAGGCTTCGCGAGAAGGCTTTCTGGAATTAATTTGATCAGAGGCAGAGCTATCGATTACAGTGGAGTGAGGATTCAGAAGCCAAACATTCATCAGGCTCCCGCAGCCCCCGCCCACCGCGTGACATAAATACCCCCGCTTTTTTTTACCCTAATAAACTCCCACTGAGAAGTAGATAGTGAAAAGTCTCCTGAGAGCTGAAGCGCTAAATACACAGACACAAAGGTACAGCCCAAAACTTCTTCGGTACCTTTGGCTACTTCGTCAGGGGAGCATACAAAGAAGTAGGGATCATCTGGAGACCCATAAGAAGAAGTTGTGGACATTTGTTGAAGTTCCCGCTGAGTCTCCAAGCTCCTCCTCCTTCCTATCAGGCAGGAGAAGCAGCTGCAGATGTAGGCAGCAAGGTACCCCACCTTGTTCTCCGCCAGAGGTGGTCTAGTGATCGGCACTGGGAATGGGACGTGAAGGTCAAAGGAAAAGTCCACACATCAAGGAATCGTCCGATCGCATCTAGGAGTTTGAGGTTGTCCTGAGACCCTGTTGGGAATCAGATACAAGACTGTGAGGACAGAAGACCTCCATGCTGCTGGTGCCCCTTTGGACAAGTCAGCCAAGGGCGGCATGAAAGGACAGTCTCTGGGTTTCGGAGCCGCCCGAACCCAAAGCTTGACGTGCGGTGGAGTTGTAGCAGGAACGCAAAATAAGCTATGATGATAAATGTCAGTGAAATATCTTCTATCCAGAACAGAACCTCTGTGCTAATCCGTTCCAAAAATAGGAACTGTCTTTGGTCATGATTGGGGGGGAAAGATTAAAAAGAAATATCACCAATGAGATTCAATGTCTGATTCAAACCGATTGGTCGATCTGGACATCTAAAGAAATTAGAATACAAAAGAAATAAGTTAGATGGTGGTGATACAGGAACCACATCTTCAGGCCAATGAAAGTAGCATAGGCTCAAGCCCCCTCTGACAGTATTCATCATGAATGAATGAATGAATGAATGAATGAATGAATGAATGAATGAGTCAAAGTTGTGACTGTTGAAGAAAAATGAGTATCCTCATGTCCTACACTGGTGACTCCTGTCTTTATGTTTATCTACTGTGCATTGATAGTTTTATTGTATAAAAAAAAAAGGAGTAAATGCCTTCCACTTCTACACAAAACTATTTATTTCAGTTTGATTACATTGTTCTTTAAAAGCACTTAAAACACTGGAAACAGCAGTGTGGGGGGGGGGGGGGGAGAAAAACACTTTGACATTTTAATGGGAACTGGGGGTTCATGGGAACTGAATGTACCGGCTCAAGATTGAGCGGCGGTTATATAAGAATATATACCAGTTAAAAGAGCTGAAGGGGAGTCGGAGATGAAATCACTGCTGCAACAGATGCAGATAAACACCGGCGGAACTGAGAATTAGTGCCCAGCGGTCGGACTTCGGGCGGATGTCGATGGGGGCGGGAAGGCAGATGCTGCTTTTAAGACCACTAGTTGGGGAACTAGTTGGACTGTCATATTCATCAGGAGTTATAATCTCTGTAGAATTCAACCTCGACGGTGTCATCTCCTGATGAAAGTACCTGCGTTTCAGATTGCACTGAAGGATTCAAAGTTCTCCGCCCCTCCGTCTCCGCACGCAGTGGAGAAATCTGCAATCGCGTCACCGGTCTTACATAACAGATAATTTTTAACATGCCTTCAAGATGATAAGCTCAAGATGTTTCACCTATGGATATCAGACCCGCCTAAGGTTTCTGCGTGGGGTTTTTCGGGGTTCTCCGGGTTCCTCCACATGCAGGAGGTTCATCGGGGACCCCACGTTGTCCGGACGTGTGGACGAGAGGGTGAATGGTTGGATGTATCTGTGTTTGACAGGTTAAAGGGGAACCCCGCTTCCTGCCCAACGACATCTAGGATAAGATCCTGCAACCGTGACTGCAGGAGAATGAATGAATGAATGAATGGCTTACTTGATGTTTTAGATTTGCCGAAAATTCCCCGAAAAAAAAAACAGATTGAAATTTTGAATCTGATCGCAGGGGTCCATTTATGTGCAACAAGTTTTTTTGTTTTTTTTTTGTTTTGAGGTGAGGGGTCATGACCTAGAGAGTGTGGGACCCCTGAGGCCTTCCAGCCTTTGTTGGACATCCAGAACTTCTCTGCTACTGTGTAGCATCTCCTTCTGTCTGACTCTCCGCTCTGTTTAGATCCTGAACTATCTCTATCTTCTGCGGGAGGGGGGAGTTACTATGATGATGACAATGTAACGGCTATTTTATTAGTATATTTAAGGGGATATTTATAGGAACAGTAAAACCTGCTGATGGAAACACAGTCCCTGCTTCTGTCTTGTCTCTCTTTCAAGGACATCACAGGGGTTTAGCAAAATGAACACCTCGATCTTATCCGTTGTCAAAAGTTTATGACTGTTTTTTATTGAATATTTGCAATATGAGCACCCGAGGGGCGCGCTCCCTTTTTTACCTGGCCGAGGACCACAGCCTCGGGTTTGGAGGCGCTGGTTATCAGCACGGACGCTTTCAGTTCCAGTGAGAGCTGGAGATCTCAATCGGACGGAGCCGACAGAACCACATCGACCGGGAAGAAACGGACTCCAGTCCCGAGGGAGCCAAATCTGAGTGGGAGCGTGGATACAAGCTGCTGAAATGAGTTTCCCCCGCAGGGTATCTGGGCTCTTTTTCAGAGGCAGCGTGAGAAGATCGGCCGTCCAGGAGCATTCGGAGTAGAGCAGCTGGTCCTCCACATCCAGAAGAGGTGGATTGGGCAGCTGGTCTGTACGGATGGATGGATGGATGGATGGATGGATGGATGGATGGATGGATGGATGGATGGATGGATGGCAATATGAGCGCAAAAAATGTGAAATTTTGGTTGGAGTTGCAAATGTCAAGCTTGTTTATCAACTGAATCAGGATTCGGAAATTCATGACATGCAGGGTCATAAAGCCTCAGCTAAGTCCGGGAAATCATGATGCAAAACAAGACCCAGCTTGGTTTCTATGGCAACACAGCAAGCTACGCCATATGCGGGACAAGTTTTGCTTTCCTTGTCCCGTAAACGGCCTTTTAATTCAGGCCGAACAAAGCAGGAGTTTTGCAGGAATGCAATCAGGGGGCCGTGCGTGACGCTGTGATTGACGGCCGACCGGCCCGGCTTAAGCCCCGCCTCTCGGCCCAGTGTCTGCCAGGATGGGCTCCGAAACGAAGCGAAGTTGACTCTCACAGCAGAGCTTCAGATGGAAAGATCCAAGAAGCCAAAGGCCCGCTGAATAATGAACGCCTCCTTAAAAGAGGTCTCCGAGTCTTTCCGTCCTGTGTTCGGCTGCATCAAAGATGTATGAAGAGGCCGAAACCTCCTTCACTCCTGCAGCTGCTCACTCTCCTTCCGCCCCGGTAAAAAAGGTTGCTATTCACACGTTCACACTTTCATACGCACGTGGAGGCCGGCGAATGTCCGAGGCGCCCGCTGAAGGTCGAATCCTGCCATCCCTCCGTCCTTCCCTCTCTCCCTCCAGGCTTTTACAAACCTTTTAAAAAAATAAATAAATAGAAAAAAAAAGGCCAGCAGGTGTCTTCATCCTTTTAAACACCGCCTGTGCCAAATTGGATCTCAGCGTCGATCTCCATTTCCACGTATCGCTCGTCGTAAAAAAGCCCCCTCCCGGTGTTGTTGCAGATGGAGAGTGGGGGTCACCATAAACACCTCATAAACAAACCCTCGACTCCCACAGCGTGAGATGCCGTTGACCCGGCGACATCCGACGACCGTAAACAACACATGTCAGCGGGGAAGATGAAACTGCCGCTGAGTGATTTTGATGGTGGGTCCACACCTCAGATGGTGATGCGTTCAAGGACAGTGGGCTGTTTGGGGAACATTCAAACTACCGGAGGTTTGGAATTACTTAAAATTGGATGCTGATTCCAACTCTAGCTGTATTTTTGCCTCAAATCTGCGATTTAAAGACAGGTAGCCTAACCCTAGTAAGTAAATCAAGTCTAAGTAAGTCAATGTCAAAAATTCCTGGAGGTTCTATTTTCTGGATATCTGTGGAAGTTCTCAGTCATCCAGGTCATGGTGAGTTCTTGACAAAATCTTCATGTCATGGCAACCGGACTTGAATTTCCTTACTTGAAGACGTATCGCCTCTCATCCCAAAGGCTTCTTCAGTTCTAATAACCTGTGGGGAGTTTCCCAATAAAACTACCAGCGTTTTAAGCGGGTCGAGGTTATGATTATGTAAATGGGAGAGTCGATCGGCAGAAACTAGGTCGAAGGGGGTTGTCATGGTAATTGGAGTGTCGTTCATTGCGGGAAAGGAGCAACTTTTGGGGATCACCGGGATTGGAATGAGAAAAGTTGGAGTGAAACCTGTTGGATCACATGGACTGAGGCTCAGGTGGAAGTTACCATAGGCAAGTTCTTGTGGTGGATTTTTCCCGGTTGTTTGGTGCAGGTGGTTCCAGTCCGTGTGCACAAATCTGTCTCGGTATCGATCCCAATATGGCGTTGTGCGTTTGTGAAAGGTTGTGTCTGAGGCCCCCTCCTCTGTTCAGAAACGGCAAAACAGAAAAGCCATCTTCAAGTGAAGAAATTCAAGTGCAATTGCCACGACAAGTAGATTTCGACAGGAACTATTTTCTAGACGTAACTTGAAGATGTTTCGGAAAAGATAAACCGACGCGGATCCTTTTGCAAGTGTCTAGTTTGCGCTGGTCCGAGCCGGAGCGGCAGCTGTGTTTGATTGAAAGAGGTGTAAATATGACCGGGACGATGGATCAATCCAACTCTGAAAAAACACCCTCCTGGATGCTCCGGACTGCGCCGACGTGAAGCCCAGAAGACAATCCACTGGATATTTGCATTCAAGGAGAATCTTTGTAGCAGTTCAGATGCCCAAACCTAATAGGTCAATCCTACCTCAACACCAAACACCCGCTTCAAGGCAGAATCTGTGCTTGTTGCGCAAATAAATTGGTCCAGGAGAAGAACCGAGACTGGTGAGCACTTTGGGGACATCAGACACCTCAAACCCCTCTGGCCTCCTGTGAAGGAGAAGGTACGGGGAGAGAGGGCAGGGTGGAAGAGGAGGGGAGCCGGTTATCAGATCCCGCAGAAGTTGCCACCTCAGCGGCTCCTCGGCATGGAAATGAAAGCTTTCGTTCTTTTTTTAATTAAACGAAGCCCCGACTCAGCAAGGAGAGTGCCGAAGAGCCGCAGACGGGGGACTCTCGTCGTGTTGAACCAAGGAGCGTGATGTTCGGCGTGTCCTCGCGCCGCCGGCTGACAGAGGTCGATGGCGGACGTTGCGGTTGTGTCAGCAGGATGGAATCATCTCGTGGACCAGCCCGAAGAAGCGGGTTCGGGAGGGGGGGTTGTCCAAGTTTGGGCTCCCACATCATCCAGTGGGTCCACTGGCGGGTGAAAAGGACGATACCACCGTGGAGCGACCGTCTCGGGGGTTTCACACAGACCGCTGGGTCCTGACTGTAAGCTTTCCCGAGTCAGTCCATCCTTCGGTGCCTCAGAGGAACTTTAGAACTGCAAGAAATTAAGCGAGACCAATGGCCATGATAAGATTTAGACATGGCTAATTCTATCTATATGCACATAAAAATTAGTATTAAATCGAGTGAAAGGCTCCATATGATAAAGCCGTTTCTGCACAGCCATTTGATAAAAGGCCAATTTGAGAGAAGATAAATGGAGATCGATCCTCGGCCAGCTTTCATCGCCCACACAGACCTGCTCACCTCTTGTGACCAATAAAAACCAGAGCACTGGAACGACTGTGGAAAATATAGAAAGTCTGAGGTTAAGGTTCGGTGAACAAGCTGGAGTCCATGATTGCTAAGGGCTAACAGTAACGTAGCGGTGAATGCAGACTGCGGTATAGGTTGTGCCGGATACAATTTAAAAATTAAAAAAAAAACTTCGAATTTACATGAGATAAGAAATAAATTATTCTTTCGCTGACTTTCCTCCAGAGCTCTCAGACTGTGTTTGTGATTGCTTGACTCTAATCACAGTAAAACACAGCAAGGCCTCCGTTTCCCACTGACTATATCTACGCCGCGCAGACATCTTGGATTTCGTTCCCCCCGCAGTTGTACAAGGAGGTCGCGGGTTTGAGGCTTGACCTAAAATTCACGTACATCATTTTGAATATCGGATTATAACACTTGGTCGGCTGTGTATTTCTGTGTTGCTCCCGAGAGTAAGTCATAACCCTTTAATTCCTAGAAACAATGATTAAAATTTTGCATGAGAATATTTTTCTTTTCTTTCCATCTGCACGTGTGTTGCTTTTTTTTTACATTTTTTATTATTTGTTTTGCAAGGTCATCACTCCAGCTTTTAAATACTTCAGAAATAAAGTCCGGTAAATCAGTCCATCATGCGTGACGTGTCTCGCCATAACATGTCAGACATGATGGATCCGTCTGGAGGGTAAACAGACCAAGGAGAAAAGGATCATGGTCGGGAGCGGGCGGTGAGGGCCCGGCCTAAAGAGAAAAATATATTAGCGGGCCTGTCGAGCGGGCGCGGGACATATTACGGCTAAAAGCAGATTTCAAACAAGTTGGGGCTCCGCCAGAAAAGTCCCAGAGCAATATCTTCAGCCGTGTGATCCAGCTGGCACTCGCTCTTGCAATATTTAATATTCTTAAGACGGAAGCTGCTGGGAAATCAGCTTCAGGCCTCAGTGAAACTGCACGGTAACTGTGACCGTTCACAAAATATCTTTATTGGTTTTCTCTGCACTCTGAAACACTCTTAGCAAATTAAAATAATCTAGCAGAGGATGGAATAACGCCTGTGTTTGTTCATTTCGTTTGTTTACGGCCAGGCTCTGTTGTCACTTGCTGTTCCCGCGCTGCACTTTACATCTCTTAACGCAGCTGTTCCCATTTGTGTATCACTAAATATTTAAAAGAACACTTTTAACACGTTCTCATGATTGCAGTAATATTTCATTACCATGTGATCATATTTAAGGCATCCATACCACTAGCGTTCTAATTTCGGGTCCAAGCAGAATGATGGCTTACACTTATTTTAAATCCCTGAGTGCTTTCATCTCACCCTTTATAATTAATTTTCTTATATGTAATTCTTATTGATCCTCTCCTCCCTACCCTATTCCGTTCAGCGAACACACCCCATTCTGCAAGATGCAACTTTGTCAAAGGGTTGTCATCGTGTCGGTCCTACGTTTGTATTTTTTTTTTTTAATGTCCACTACATCTTATGCACATATCCGTCTGTATATCTTCATTGTACCCATTCACTTGTAAATTATTAACACAATATACCACGCACATACCGTTGATTTATTTATTAAGTCTGCACTTGCTGTTTTTTTCCCCATAAAGTTAGATAAATTAAACTGCATTTCGTTGCCCTGTACATGCTTTTTGTATTGACAATAAAATCTAATCTAATCGCCGCTGTAGCATCTGATCTACCCCTCCATGCAACACTGCCCCCAAGCGAACACAGCTGAGTATTTAAAGTTTTCTTCACATCAACGTTGATACGATTAAAAAAAAAATCTGAATGTAAATTGAGGCCTATGTTTTGAAACTTAATCATTACATTTAAACAAAATCAACGTTTAATGGTGATGCCGTGAATTAATATTGTGAATTGATTCCACGGAAGAAATAGAGCGACGGACCAAAACCGGAAGCGGAGGGGAATTCGGGTGACACACGGCACTCACTTCCGGTCGGTGAGTTACCCTGTCCCGGTCATGTTGCGGAGTGTCTTAGGGAGATTAGCGCCGCGGATAGTTCTCGGTCCCAGCGGTGTGACTCTTCCGCCGTCACCGAGAGGAATCGTGCCCGCCGGGACGCGGAGCGCCGCGGACGTGAAGGACGGGACGGCCGGGGGTTTTGACGAGTCGTTGCTGGAGTTCCTGGTGTGTCCGCTGTCCAAGAAGCCGCTCCGGTAAACACACAAACACACCTGTAGCTAGTTCAAGAAACCAAGTAAGGTCAATACAATTTAAACACACCGAGTGGATTCCAACAACTAAAACGTGTGTATTTTTATTTTAGGTATATTGGGGGCGGAAATAAAGGGAAATGTCAAGTGTGTCAGGTGCTTGATAGCTACGTATTGTAATGAACGCTATTTTCTGGTGGAATTTGACATCCAGCCGATCGTTAGCTTGTTGTTCCTGCTGCTGTCGCTTAAAATAAAAGCACGCAAGCAATATTCTCTACGAAATTCAGCTCTGTATGTTTAATCTGGTTTCGTTGTGAGAAGTTGTCCTTTCCTCTGAGTGGTATAATCCTTCCCAGGTCGCTAAATGCAGCCTCCACGCACACACCTGGGGCAACGCTACATTTTCTTCAGCACTTCCAGTTTAGCTCTTGGAGAGATGGAAGCGAGTAGACTTTTAAATTTGGTGTTTTGACGTTTCCCCAACATGTACCTGATAGACTAAATGCCCCGTGGTCACGATGCCATTATTTTTTGTGATAAACATGAACGTGCGATCACATCACCTAAAATCTGCCTTAGTAAATTCTCCTGGGCTGAGAGCCCTCAAACAACATTGAAACAAGCTGGGAAGACAGATGTGTCTCTGACATAAACCGTGGTCTTCACCAGGTTTGACGCAAAGACCAATGAGCTGATCAACGAGGAGCTCGGCATCGCTTACCCCATCATCGAGGGCATCCCCAACATGATCCCCCAGGAGGCCCGTCTTCTGTCCAAGGACTCTGACCCGTCAGACCCCAACAAATAACCACACCACATCAGTTGGCTTCACTCCTTTACCCTCCTGTGTGTGTGTGTGTGTGTGTGTGTGTGTGTGTGTGTGTGTGTGTGTGTGTGTGTGTGTGTGTGTGTGTGTGTGAGAGAGAGAGAGCCAGCACTGTGTCGTCCATCATGCTGTCTCTGTCTGTGATGGTGGGACTGGTCCCTGTCATGTCGCTGTGCGGGCTGTTTTACTCGGCAGCCGTGGATGAAAGCTTCCCTCAGGGCTGCACCAGCAGCAGCAGCCTGTGCTTCTACAGCCTGCTGCTGCCGCTCACTATCCCTGTCTACGTCTTCTTCCACCTCTGGACCTGGATGGGGATCAAGCTCTTCAGACACAACTGACACTGTGAAACATGCTTGAGAAGATGCTGTCTCAGTAGCATGAAAATGGAGCATGTAATGGATCGAATTTTATCAGTTAAACCTGATATCTACACGTTAGAAGTTGGGATGTTACAGAACGCAGAAGCTACCCAAAGCTGTAATTCTGCAAACATTGTTAATCGAGATGAGTCATCTCACACACCCCGTGTTTATGTGAGTGTGTGTCTTACTCCCCGCATTGTTCACTGACTCCATTAACATCTGCACAAACCATAAAACTTCACTCAGCAGCTCAGACTTTATTTGCTTTCATGGCACTATCTAGCCACCAATCCACCCATCACATTTGTAAACAGGCAAAATGTGTGTGTGTGTGTGGCTGGAACGCGTTGAACTTTTGTTGCTGTACTCCCTTTTTTTTTTTTCCCCCCAAGTCCTTTCAACTGGAAAATGTCCTGCTGCTGTTTCTCGTAGCAGCAGCTGGCAGTTTGATGGAAGCAGTTCCCCCCTCTGTGCTTTCAAGGCCATCAGGTAATTTGGCAACTGCGATCGGTTAATACGGCGAAAAGAAATAACCCGTTTTTTCGGGCTCTCGTCTGAGGTTTTATGGCTTGTGTGTAAAAACGCTGACCCGCCTGACCAGTCAGCATAAATTTCCATTCTTTTGAAATGTCTTTGTTCGATGACGACTTTGGAATCAAAACAAATGGAAAGTAAATTATCGGGGGCTTGAAATCACGTTCCACGTAGTTGATTTGCTTTTAGCTAGAGAGGCTCATGTCGAGGGAAACGTAATAAAATGTGGAGGACTAAGAACGGCTCTTTTTATTGCCTCAGCCTGTTATACGAAAAAGTATGGTCTGTGGAGAATGCTGTTTTATCAGTGTGGTTTTACACTCCCATCTGCATTGGACAGGATTATGTGATGTGGAGGTTTCCGTCTGAGCGATGGAGGGTTATGGTGTTCCAGCATGAAGGAGAAATCTTTTTTTTTTTTTTTTGGATTTTATTCATTCTAGTCTCTGTAAATGAGTACAAAGATGTCAAAAATATATAACAGCAGTTACGTATAAAAATATATATAGTAGTTCAGCTGCTGGCTTTGAATACCCCCCTGTTCAAAATACATCTGAAATTCAAAGCAGTTTCATCATATTCAGAGAGTAGAGGAAAAAAAGGTCCGACTCTTCACCTCCATCGGTCAAAAGAGGGAAGTAAAAAGTGCTCTTCCTCGGGAAATATCCATCACTTTTTAAATATTTATAAATAAAATCATAAACGTAGGCTTTAAGACACATTCAGGAATGTGGACATTCTCCAAACTAAGAATAAATAGGACTGACTTCAGAAGTTGTATTAAGATGCTGGAAATGTTGTGCTGATTGTTGTTGAATCAGGGGTGTTTCAGGTGGAACAGCTTCTCCAGGACCTCCAGAGCCTCCTGGATCTCCTCCCTGGTCAAGGCGCCCAGTCCAGGCAGCCGGCTTTCTTCACGTCCGCGGGCGAGGCGGAGGCCTTGCAGCTTGGTCTGCAGCCACTGACGCCGCTGCTGCACCTGCTGGTGCTGCCCAAGGTCGTGCATGAGCTGCACCTCGCTGACCGTCCTTTTCCTGGACACAGACGGGGAAAAACCAGAACGGCCATGAGGACCTTCACGTTCCAAGCCGACTCTCGAGACTCACTGTGGGAAAGACGTCCGTCTCACCCCAGGGGCCGCCCACCGCCGAGAGTGACCAGGTGTAAAATCCAGAGGGAGGTGAACACAACTTTACCGCCCACGTGCTGCATGATGGTCCGTGAATCTAAAACCAGGCGCTAATATTAATTATGATAACTGTGAATCATTATAAGTCCCTCAATTTTTTTTCTTTTTCAAAATCTTTTTTCATTACATTTTTTTTTATTTTTTATTTTTTTTACTGAAGTCCAAAAATTCTCTGAAAAAAGCAAGCATCTGATGGTTTCTGCCTGTTTTTAGTGAAAAATCAGAAACAGTCTAACGTACCTGCAGGGACTGTGTGAGGGTCCGAGGGGTCTCCACAATTGTGATCAGCTCTGGGGTGGAGCGCCTTGTTAAGGCCATTTATAAGCCGCTATCATTATCACCGGAGATGTCACTGGCGATGGCGGGACGGCGATGACATCACCACCTCTGAAGTCCTGGCTTTTAGCCCGGACCCCGCCCTCCCACGGCAAATCGGAAATACCCCTACACACAAACACGCATGAATCAAGAGGCGGTGCGATGACAGACCCGAATTACTGATGAATCCCCTGAAAAACAGGAGAGTTTCAGGGGTCATGAGCGTCTGGCCTGTATATTGCACCTGAAAAGCCCCCCGTATGTGGATATTTCTTTACAAATCATCTTAAAAAACAGGAAACCAGCAATGGATTTGATCCAAAAATACACTTTAATGGCAAAACCTTCCGCCTCGTTCTGATGCGGCTCCCTGGTTGACCCTCCCTGTCTGACATGTCGCGTGACCTTTTTGTCGTCGCCTCCTCACTGGCGTGACAACAATAGCAGCCACATGGATGGATTTACAGCGGTCATTGAGTTTTCGGCGGGTCTCCCGGGGCGACGCAGCCGACCGTTCAAGAACGAACCCGCTTTATGAGTTTGACTCCGAAAACAGGGGTTTGACACGGACCCAACGTCAGAGGAAACACTCTCGAATCAAAGGGGCTTCGGGGTCGGCGTGGGTTCTGCTGACGTCACCGGGGTCGTCACTCACTCGCTCACATCACTTTGATTCAAGTTTAAGACTGGCTGAGATATTTGCATGTATGGCTGGTAGAGCAGAACTCACTGATCCTTCATGACCACCGTAAAAGGCACTGCCTGCACTTTTCAGTGGTTTAGCGCAATGAGATTACACAATTTTTAATCACATTAATATTAAATTCCAGTTAATTATTAGTTTAAAAAGCAGATTATACCATTATATTAAAACTCCAGCATTGAGTAATAGCCACGATAGGACATTATTAAATAATAAACAATCATTCACCGTCTCATTGGCATGTTACATCAGAATCAGGATGACTTTATTAATTGCTTTTGGTTATGGCTGCAGCTCCTACTCAAAGGGCACAAGTTTGAAATATAATCAATATAAGAATCAAAATAGAAAATAGAGCTCTAAAAGGATTTAACAGTATACATACATCTAAATCTATAATTCCAAGTCAATAAATAATTGTGTATATATATATATATACGCTGCTCAAAAAAATAAAGGGAACACTTAAAAAACACATCCTAGATCTAAATGAATGAAATATTCTTATGAAATACTTTGCTCTTTACACAGTTGAATGTGCTGACAACAAAATCACACAAAAATGATCAATGGAAATCAATTGTATCAACCCATGGAGGTCTAGATTAGGAATCACACTCAAAATTAAAGTGTAAAAACAAACTCCAGGCTGATCCAACTTTTATGTAATGTCCTTAAAACAAGTCAAAATGAATCTGTGTTGCTTCCTGAGTGGACACTATGATTTCACAGAAGTGTGATTGACTTGGAGTTACATTGTGTTGTTCAAGTGTTCCCTTTATTTTTTTGAGCAGTATATATGTATATATATATATTTACGTTTGTACAAAGCAGGGTCTCCAGTGAGCCTCCTGCATGTTTTTGGACATTGAAAAAAAAAGTAATCTGTTAAAAGGGATGTAAAGGGACCGAGGTGGGTGAAAAGGTTGCTTTGCGATTAGATAGTGCCATAAACAAAACAGTACAGGAAAGGTTAGCAGTAGCCATCACTTAGCTCCTGCTAACCTTTGACCCCAGTGTTGTGAGTGTGACTAACCAATAAATGGGAGCGTTTTCATACTGCTTATTGGTTAAGCTGGGAAAATCCAAAAAGGATATAACTAATTAGAAGAAACTTAATTGAGATTTAGATGCGGTTCATGTGTTTGTGAGCCTCTAGCAATATTCACTCTGTCATCACCCCGCTTCCCCGAGCAGACATCTCTCTGGTCATCCGTGACAGTAAGCAGCAATCACAATCCGCTTTGTTTTGTGAGCCAGAAAAGCCAAATAATGAGGCCCGGAGTGGCTTTTTAATCACCCGTGGGTTTGCTTTCAGATGAGGACACCCTGATCATAGAGCAAACAAGAGGTGCAGCTCCAGCTATCAGGGAAATATGGGCTGGTTTTTACTTCAAAATCAATCAGTCACTCCCTGCGTCCTCGTATGAGGATGTTACACTCTATGTTCCCCACAATCTAACATCTAAATTTGAACAAGAATTAGCTGTTCTGATAAACAATGATACTGTTTACTAATACAGTGGGGAGAAAAAGTATTTGATACACTGCTGATTTTTCTGCTTTTCCCTCTTGCAAAGCATGTAGAGGTCTGTAATTTTTATCATGGGTACTCTTCAACTGTGAGTGATGGAATCTAAAATAAAAATCCAGAAAAACACATTTTATGATTTTTTTTTCAAGAAATTAATTTTGCTCTTTATTGCATGGCAAGTATTCAATACATGAGAGATAGAGATGGAAAAGATGTACAGCAGGTCTGGGTGATGAAGGTTAGAGGGGGAAATGTATCGACAGATGCTAGGAGAGTGATGGGAAGATGGAAGACAGGAACTCTGGTATTGTATGAGGAAGTCTGGAGTGGCAGAGAAGTATGTTAGACTGGTGCAGGACATGTATGCTCGCTGTGCGACAGTGGTGCGGTGTGCTGTAGGGGTAACAGAGAAGTTCAAGGTGGAGGTGGGACTCCATCAGGGATCAGCTTGGAGCGTCTTCTTATTTGCAGTGGTGATGGACAGGCTGACAAATGAGGTTAGACAGGAATCTCCATGGACCATGATGTTTGCAGATGACATTGTGATCTGTACTGAGAGCAGAGAACAAGTTGAGGGAAATCTAGAGATGTGGAGGTATGCTCTGGAAAGGAGAGAAATGAAGGTTAGTCACAGCAAAACAGAATATATGTGCGTGAATGAGAGGAACCCAGTTGGAATGGTGAGGCTACAGGGAGTGGAGATACAGAGGGTAGAGGATTTCAAGTACTAGGGGTCAACAGTCCAGAGCAACAGAGAGAATGGTGGAGAAACGTGTCAGGGGTACAATGCGATTGAAGACTATCAGCCAAAATGAAAGGAAAGGTGTACAAGACAGTGGTGAGACCAGAAATGATGTGTGGACTAGAAACTGTTAGGACGAAAAGACAGGAGGCAGAACTAGAGGTTGCAGAGATGAAGATGTTGAGGTTCTCTTTGGGAGCAACGAAGATGGATAGGATCAGGAATGAGTCTATCAAAGGAACAGCACATGTTAGTCGTTTTGGAGAGAAGGTCAGAGAAGCCAGACTGAGATGGTTGGGTCAACCACAGAGGAGGGATAGTGAATATATTGGTAGACGGATGGTGGAACTGAGTCTTAACTTCTTCTTATTACCACTATCACAAGCACTTTTAACCTTTTTGGGAGTCATAATAAAGGCTAGATTGATAGGAAAAAACCATGATAACAGTAGAACTCAATGATGAACGATGTAAACAACATGGAGTAGCACGCATGACTGCCACTACGCTACGACACGGAAAGCCTGTGACTGTGTGTTTGTGTGCCGAGGCTTGTCCGTAGCTCAATTCAAAACAGACCGTTTTTTGTTTGTTTTTTTGTAATTAGGGAATTTGCAAGCCAATGCTCTACCTTACTGTATCTTGGGAAATTTTGGCTTTTAATAGAAAGGCAACAATAACATATCTTTATTTCAAGGGTGTGGTAATTTATGAATTACTTTTGTTACAAGTGTTGGATTTTGTTGGCCTACATGTGGATTGCAAGTAATCCAGCGTGTTTAATCCTTTGGGTGCACAAGCAGAACGTTTAACCTGCCAGTGCAAACAAATGATTCGATAAAAAATTGTTGAATTGAACCATTAAAATGAAAGTTTTACTTGTAAACAATAACAGGGATTTATAAGCTGGTAACACGATAGTATTGCTTGCGTTATTTTGTGTTCTGGTGTATCAGAGAATGACAATGTCAACACAACACCCAATTATGCGTAACCATCTCTTCCTGTGTCGTCGTTTGCTCCCGGCAGGTTCGCCGAGGCAGTGACGGATGGGAGAGATCGGGGAGGACGACCATGTTTGACTTTTGTTATGTAATTATAACAGATGAAGCCTAATCTCAGTTTCTCAGCTGTGGTTCATTGTTCTCCCGGGGATTGATGGTATCACGGCTGCTCCTGTCAGGTTGAGTATAGAATCTCTCTGCTTCTATATTAGCTTTCTGCCACTGATACCGTTTCAACTCTCACAACCTTTGTCCGTGCCGATTATGAAGTCCTCTATTTGTTCTAACTCCTTTAAGACTTTACACTTTCCAACTTAATGGCAAATCACTGCACAGCGTATTCCGGATTACATTCTTATGGATTTGAATGATAGTATGTAATGCTTGTATACCTTAGAAACACAACTTGGGATTTTGTTTTTGACAGGCACCTATATATAAGATATTTAAAATAGCCCATCAAATGTATGTCTATGTGAGTGAAAGAGTAAAGGGTTGTATGTTACTATAATGAGTGAGATAGTGAATGGTTGTATATATCTATATGATGCCTGATTGAAAGAGAATGGATGTGTTTCTATATGATGTGTGAATAAATGAGCAAATAGCTGTATCTCTAAATGACGTGTTAATGAGAAAATGGATGTATGTCCATGACGTGTGAATGAGATAACAGCTGTATGTCTGTATGATGTGAGAATGAGTGAAAGGTTTTATATCTCTATGTGATGTGTGGATGAGTGAATGAATCGCTGCATGTCTATACGACATATGAGCGGGTGAATAGTTGTATTTCTCTCTCAGAATGAGCCTGTGAATGTTTTTTTTGTCTCTATATGTGGCTCTATGATCGAGCGGTCCGGGGTGAGCGCCTCCTCTCGCCCAGTGATAGCTGGATAGGCTCCAGGATAAGCGATAATGAATAATGAATAATTCATTCAGGTAATAAATGAATTAACATTCAGCCATTCATTCATGTTATGCAGCGAAACAAGTTTTGAGTCTTTCCACTGATGAGCTGCCACCAAAGTAAATCCTTTCCAGGAGCAGATGAATAAGCGCTTCTGCAGCCTGTTAGATGAAAGATTTTTTTATTCATCCTTTTCAAACCCAACATATCAACATATAGAAGAGGTTCCCAGTTCCCGAGATTTACAGTTTCCTGCCGTACGGGCATAAAAGTCAACTTATTTCTTGGATTCCATTGACTGGAGCTTCTCTTACCTCAAAAAAACGAGGGATTTGTTTCAGGAAGTTCTTTCTGAAACCGATGTATTATTTAGCATAATTCATTCCACATTACGCTACGATTATTTTACCACTTTCTAATTGAAAGGTGTAATAACCGATCCTTCGACGTGAGTGCAGAGCTGAAAGCAACAAGTGGCCGGGATTAAGAGATTATGGAACAATCCTCCACAGGTGGATCTGATCCGCAAATGGATGAACTCAATCCTTCTTCTTATCAGTCACCAAACCACAACAGATTCATGAGCCTGAGTAGAACAGTAGAGGAGAGGAGCAGGAGGTAGACCAAATTAGGGAGTGTCATATTCAGGCACTTAATTAACTTGGACTCTTCTGTATTCCATTGACACGGCTTATCGTGTGTGTGTGTGTGTGTGTGTGTGTGTGTGTGTGTGTGTGTGTGTGTGTGTGTGTCGCACACACACAGCAGCTCAGCACGTTATATATATATAAATGGTAGGGTTTACTGCCCCCTAGTGGACAGATGGCAACACTGCATGCTCCACCTGCATCAATGTAAGGCGGCTCTTTTTTTGGAGAAAACATTTTAAACCGAGGCTTAACTCAAAACCCTAACTAATGTTATTGTAACACAAACTCCTTTTCAAACCAAACTGTCTTGGCTAGACGCTTTAAGAAATCCCATCAATGTCTTCCTGGTAACAATGATTGCAGCGCTGTGAGTTTTAATCTGGTTAACATTTTGACATCAAGCACTTTTGGGATTCGCGTTCAAAAAGCCGTGAGTAATTTCCTGTAGTTTCAAGGAAACCCTGTAGAAAAGTGTCATCAGAGCTTTGCAGGAATTATTGAACTCCTCAATATGTGAATGCAGGAGGGAGATGATCCCTCAGAGGTCATTCCTCCCCTTCATCTCTTAGTCCTGGGAGAGATTCAACAGCGGAGCCTTGGGCCGAGGTGACTTCAGTTTTCCTCTGGCCTTGAAGTAAAAGGACCCTCTGAGCCTGGTCTCCACGACTCGGACCCGCAGAGCAAAAAAAACAAACGACCTTCAGGGAAATTTTCTTCATCCTGTAAATATGCTTTAATTAATTCCTGAAGTGTTTTAGTTTTCTTTCCACAAAGGCTCTTTGTATCTACAAACCAGAATCACATGTTCAGAATATAGTGGAACCTTGAGTTCAAGTTAGTGAACTGATTCAGAACAATTATCCCATTCGGCATTGTTTTTGGTGAATCTGCCAATTGAAGTATGTGAACTGTTTCAAGCGTATCATCTCAGTCCGCTGGACTCATGATTGAGAACCAAGATTAGAGTGCATCGGTTTTATTTGAGTTTTCCGAAATGCAAGCCGTTGGGCAGTGGGTTTTCTTTCTTCTTTCTCTTTCTTTCCTCTGGGGGCGGCGTGGCGCAGGAGGTAGAGCAACCAAACCTTCCTGGGTCGACTCCCGGCTCCTCCTAGTGCGTCAAAGTGTTGTCCAGCAAGTCACCGATCCCCTAACTGCTCCCCTGGAGCTGGTGGACGGCAGCCTACTGCTCATGGTTTATCCATGATGGGTTATTTGCAGAGAATGAGGGATCCCACGAGGGATTTATGAGGGATAAATTATTATTCCTGCTTTGTTGTTAACGTTTGACACCAATGTGGCCACCGCCTGCTTTAGAGTAGCATTTAAAAACAGTGGGATGTGCCACTCGCCACTAGGTAGCCCAGAGAAAGTCACGGAAAAACGCGAGCAAGGTGTGCGTGTTGTGAACTCCTCCTTGAAGAAGTTTCGCCCTAAAGTGCACAGACTACAAGTTAAGTTATTTAAGTTTTTTTAGCCTCCTCTGCCCATCTTCATCCTATCTCCAAGCTAAATACACTAAGTAAAACCAGTTTATTTCCTCACATTCTCTTTTATTATATGTTATTATTTGTTATTTATAAACTAGATTTTTTTTTATTTAAAAACATATATCAAAAGCGGAGGTCTGTCGTTTCTTTCATTCTAACGGGGAAATCTCATTTGATATCCGACCAAACAGCATCACGAGCTCGGTCACAGAACCAATTTAACTCCTAAGTGTCAGGATCTCCTCTCGGCAGCCGAGAGGAGACACGGCTGGGTCCCAATTAAAAATCAGCGCCAGCTGCAGCAGCGGCCAGCTGCCGCTCATCAAGATCTCTATAAAGAGCAGTGGCACGCTCCGCGTGGCCCCGGAGAATTGCGGTTCTCCACCCGACCCTGTGAGACCACCTTGTTGACCACCGGACCCCGGCGCTGCGAGAGCCCCCTCTGGACCTTCGGACCCCGGCGCTGCGAGAGCCCCCTCTGGACCTTCGGACCCCGGCGCTGCGAGAGCCCCCTCTGGACCTTCGGACCCCGGCGCTGCGAGAGCCCCCTCTGGACCTTCGGACCCCGGCGCTGCGAGAGCCCCCTCTGGACCTTCGGATCCCGGCGCTGCGAGAGCCCCCGAGTACCGGTCAGAAATAAAGAGACTCGATCTAACTCCAGTTCTGGTGGTGTGGTTCCCTGCCCGAGTCCGCCCGACCCGTGACAGAATTCTCCGGCCAGTATGGACCCAGGGAGCCCACCACCGGGGCCCAATCCCAGCCCCGAGGGCAATCTGCTAGCAGCCCTGACCATGCTAGACCAGAGGCTTGGCCAACACGAAAGGACACTATGCGACCTAGCCACCTCTCTGCACCAAAGTCAAAGCCAGATTGAGAACATCAACGCCCAGCTGGGCCAGATCTCCTCAATTCTAGCCCAGATGTCGCAGCAGCAGAATCCACCCGCTCCACCGGCCCCTGTTTTGGAACCAGCCCCTCGACATCCTCCCGTGAAGGAACCTCATGTGCCAGATCCCCCGCGATACTCCGGAGACCAAGGTGAGTGTGGTGATTTCTTGCTACAGGTCTCACTGGTGTTTAGTCTGCAGCCGATGACTTACCAAACGGACGAACAAAAGCTCGCCTATACCATCATCCTACTCACCGGAGCTGCACTACGCTGGGGGTCGGCGGTGTGGCAGAAGGACGGACCGCCGTGCCGGTCCTATGCTGCCTTCACCGCGGAGATGAGGGAGGTCTTCGACCACCCTCTCCAGGGAGACGACGTGGCGAAACGCTTGGGCGACTTCACCCAAGGGGGACAGAGCGTGGCCGATTATGCTGTCGCATTCCGGACCCTGGCGGCGGCGTGTAACTGGAACGACTCGGCGCTGCGATACGCCTTCCAGAGGGGACTCAACGAGGAGCTGAAGGACCAGCTGGCAGCGAGGGATGAACCACCGGACCTGCATGCCCTGGTCAACCTCGCAATACGGATAGACAATCGTCTCCGCGAGAGAAGGCGGGAGAGGAGGACCCAGGGTCCCCCTCTGGACCGTGGCCGTCCTTTGCCCTCGGCCCCGAGTTCCACCGTGTCGGGGGAGGAGCCCATGCAGCTGGGCCGAGCGCACCTCACCGCTGAGGAGAAGACTGCCTGGTGGCGCCGGAACGCCTGCCTCTACTGCGGTGAGGTGGGCCACTACACCACCACCTGCCCGGCCAGGAAGGGAAACGCCGGGGCCCGCCAGGGACGGGGGGGTCCTGGTGAGCCATACGGTGATCTCCTCCCCGCTGGCTCACCTACGGGTGCCGGCCTCGCTGGAGTGGGGCATGTACCAGCGCTCTGTCCCGGCACTGGTAGACTCTGGGGCAGAGGGCAACTTCATAGATGAGGCCCTGGTTAAAGAGCTCCTCATCCCCACCACCGCCATTCAACCGCCCCGCTGCGCCGAGTCACTGAACAACCGCCGGCTGGCCCAGGTTCAGCACCAGACCGTCCCAGTCCGCATCCGGATTTCAGGTAACCATTCAGAGTCAATCTCCTTCGCCATCCTGTCGGGACTGCACTCCCCCCTGGTGCTCGGGTTCCCCTGGCTGCAATATCTGGACTGGGAGGGCTATGGCCCGGAGGAGAGGTCCTGGGTTCTGGCTCGGCGGATTCTGGACCCCTCACTAATCCGGCAGTTCCACCACAACCACCCAGGCCGGCTCCACGGGGCGCCGGGAGCCCGACCTGTGATAGTAAGTCAAGGTATCCCTGTATATACCTGTCCATCTGTGGACCTCCATCGCAATTCCTGACAATAACATTTCAGTCGAAATCTATTTAACACACAAAAACTGTGCATATTTTTGGTAGCATGATTCTAATAATTTGCTCTGCTCAAAGGGTCTGGGTTTTTAACCTTATGAAGATCGATGCGGCAGCAAGGGCGCTCACTGTCGCTGGAGATTGCTTCAAGTCCGGATCAGCGGCTTTATCTTCACTATTGGATGACGGCCAGTCCCTTCGCTTTGGCTTCTCCTAAACTTTCTTATTGATTGACGGGACTTCTTTTTCCTCATCTTTCTCTTCACTGAACGGTGGGTTTGTCTTTGCGCCAAGGAGACCCTGAGTCCTTGTCCACATGGAACTTGTGCTTCCTCTCTTTACTCCATGGATTTGAGAGGCTGGACTCGCCGCTGGATGGCCGAGGGGGTGACACTCGCGACCGGCCGAGGGGGGCCACTTTCCCCCGTGCATTGGACGTCACGATCTTCAGCTTTCTCCGCCACGCCTTACGCCTCTCTGATTTCCTGCAGTCATGGAGCCGCCGTGGTGCAACTGCAGGTGCGAAGCTGGACATTCGACCTTTAACATCGGGCATTTGGTCTTTCCAGTTTTAGACTGCAAATCCAAAGCAACCTTGTTTTTCCACTTGGATTTTCTCTTGAGTCCAGAGACAGGCTCAGGACTTTTTGTCTGTTTTCTTCTTCTTGTCTGTCTTTGCTTTTTCCACGCCAGCACTCACTCGTTGCATCTATTCTTTCTCTGTTTCTTATTGCTGCTCTCCGATGAGTTTTTGACTGCTATTTTTGTCCTTATCTTTTTTTTGGTGACAACCAACTTGCCAAGGCAATGTGCCTTATGTGTTCATAAGTCTTGGAACCAGAGAATAGGGTTGGAAGGCGGACTTGGTGATGAGGTTGTAGAATATGACCTGTTTTAAATAATAAAACAATTGGGTTAATCTTCAAAAGCATGTGATAGTTCTTTCACTTTTTTTTTGTCAGTTTTAAAGTTGAGTTATTCATTGCATGCTCCTGAGATTTAAAAAAAATCATGCATTTAAGATTTTGTGAAATCAAAGGACTGCGATATTAAAAACACATGATAAGACTCAGTGCAAAAGAAGTTGAAGACAATGTTCCCAAAAAGTAACCGCTTAGTCAGAGTAATCAATCTAACAATGGTGTTTGGAAGGATTTGCATTTTAACTACATAATTGAGATGAACTGCGATTGCGCAGAAGCATTAATCTCTATCACTTCCCATCTGGGAGGGTTTCTCAACATCCAGCTGTGTGCAACTCAAAATACGGGATAATTAAAAGCCTTGAAATATTGAGTAATAGCTGGTGTAAAAAATAAACACCAAAAATAAAAGAAACTGCGTGATTAGCCGAATTTACATCCAGTTGTTTTTAGTGACCCTTCATAAAGCAGTGTGAAAAAAACGGGAATAAACCGACCGTGTGTATTTAAAAGGGTGCAACTTTGGTATAAAAAAAACGCAAGTTATATTAACTGTTTTCCGTTTTATCAAGCTAGTTCGTCATTCAGCGACAAGGATGAAACCCTTTCTTTTCATGGAAAGGGAAATGGCGAAATATAATTCACCCACGCCAACCAAGACAGTTTAACAAATTAGGTGGAAAAGAATATAATAAAAATAACTGTGTAAAAACTGTATAACGATATAATTACCTCAGAGAAAGAAAAAAGTCCTGCCTTTGAACTCCTACTTCAAACGGCGCCGAGACTTCGTGATATATTCAAAGACTTAAGGTTAAGTTAGTTTTTCTCACAAGCGGATAGTTTTTAACTTAACGTGAACACCGATGAGATATTTATAAAGTCTCAAAGCAAAATAGTGCTTTTTCAGCCTTACCACGTCGAAATATAAAACACTAATTATCTTCTTTAACGAAGAACATGGATGTTGAAAATCTTCTGATCTTGTCCGGAGAATCGCCGTGAATGTAGCTTATTTACCCAAAGGTAGGAGTTGCATGTATTTCAAATTTAACGAGGCTTCGACAATAACGTGTACCATTTTGCTTTTGTTATGTTAAAAATGTAAGAATGGGTTGTGAAGGCAGACCTTAAATAACGATTGTTGATGTATTATCGACGTTATTGGGAGAAACAACGATACACTGAATTTATTTAAGGACTGTCGTTCACAGTTTGACCACTAAATGTCGCCAGACAACCCAGTCAAAGCTGCGTGTCATGAATATTAATGAAAATATATGTATTTATTTTCTTTTTTTATCACTATTACGATTACCATCATATATCACATACCTTGATACTTTAAAAGATATTTCATTCCAAATATTAGATTATGTATTAATTATTTTTTCTTGCACTGGTAGTCCTATTATGTTCCGATAATGCATATGTATCTGCAAAAAGAAACGAAAAACTTTTATTTTTCTCTCCTGAATAAATATTTTGTGCTCATGAATGAAGAAGTAACACAAAACCGACAAATCATAGAAGATATAGATAAACATGGTTCTCAGAAATTAACATGTCAAAAAAATCATCAGACTCTGTTATTATTATTATTGTTATTGTAATTATCATCGTCATCGTATTAGTGGTGGTGGTAGTAGTTATAAAAATAATATTCCTGCTGTTGTCATTAAAATGATCAATCAATTATCCAATGTTAGCAGTTCCTTAATGACTTACAGTGACTGCTGATCAATTCTTAATGTTATAAATATCCATCTATTGTTAGTCAAGTTATTTTAATGTGGTCCATATTGCTGTTTGTCCTTTGAACATCCCCCTCAACCTTTTCCCACGCACCTCGGTGCCTTTACATGCCTGGAGTGGATGCAGAATGAGGTCATGCCGACCACAAGGTCCAGGCTGCTGAGCCGAGGTCAGAGGTCAACATGTTGAGCAGGTGTCATCTAAACACGCCGTAATAATATCACGGGAAAGAAAATAAGTTTACAGGGTCTTTAACAAAAAGTGTAAAGTTTAGAAAAAAACTATTTTGACAAGAACAATTTAAAAAATATCAATCATTGATAAATCACATGATTACCTCCACAAAGTTATACATTTATAATTGAAAAAAAAAAAAACACTTCGAACATGACCATATAATCTTCTTGTACTTGTGTTAAAAATACATTAGTGATCATTTCACCGGTTTCATCATTATCTTATGTAAGTTGTCTGTCTTGTATTTGCAGATGGCTTGCAGGGTCTCAGTGTGACCGTAATTCATCTGCTGCATGAAGGAGTCACCTTCATCCTGACATGGTGACATCATGTGAGTATATGTGTCTGACCTCATTTGTGTGTGTGCATATGTGACCTCCTGTATGTGTGCATGTGTGTGTGTGTGTGTGCTGACCCTAAAGTAGCATCCTTAAACCGCTCTGCTCAAAAACACCTGTGGCTGCAGACCAGGGTCCAGATGGCTTAACGCCTGGTTATTTTTCTGACATTTGTCTTTTTGTCATCAACCAGGAGAAAAGTTGCTGTGAAAGTCTGAGCATGAATGTTTAACAGAAGCAGAAACTTGCATTTTCTACAATGGAGCAGAACTTTAATTCCATTACGATTCTAATTTTTACACAGCTGGGATAACTTGACATGCGTTATGGTTTACATGGACCGAGTGGCAACAGCATGATCAGATAACTGGTTAACTCCCTGGCGAACGTTGCTTCGGATCAAATTTTCAAACAAACAAAATGCTACTTCACATGGGTCCGATATTAGAGCGGCTCTTTCAGTGTGCCGACCAGGATGACCTCTGGACCCCCTTCAATCAACTCATGCACCGAGACACCTGTCCTCCCCTTCATGATCCTTGTGCTTTGCCCCATCATGTCATGTCTGCTGCTTCTAAAACACGGACAGCTTTTCGCTCTCACATCTGAGAATAACCTCTTACTCGTCTATTCTTCTTTTTATTTCACACTGAAACGGATAATGCTTCAGCTTGTGTCTGTGTTTAATCGGAGTCAAAGTGATGAAAGCGGGCGATGAACCCCCACCACCATCGTGAATGCCGCAACGTCAGCAGCAACCCACGCCGACCCAGAGGTTTCTTTGATTCGGGCAGTTTCCTCTGACGTCGGGTCCGAGTCAAACCCCTGTTTTTTTTGTTGGGGTTTTTTTTGGGAGTCAAACAAATTAAATCATGTTAGTTCTTGAATGGTTGCCCGTGTTGCCTTGGAGACGAGGCCAAGCTCAGTGACCGTTGTAAATCCGTCGGTGTGGCTGCTATTGTTGCCTCGTCGGGAGGGAGGCAACAACGGAGCTCAGATGATTCTGAGTGATCAGGGGGTGGAATCAAAGGGCAGCGTGAAGGTGTGGAGGATGACCCTGCAATAAAACAGTACTTAGGAAAGCAACCTTTTTTTTACATATTTGCTTCAATATCTTGCAGACTTTCATCTAATGATGACAATTTTGCATCAGGTTGTGTGCGTTTGACTGCTTGTGTGCGGGGGTATTTTTGTTTGGTATGGGGGTGTGTGTGCGCTGAGTTCAGAGGTGGTGATGTCACCCCTGTCCCAACACTGACAGTGACATCTTCAGCGATAATGATGGCAACTCATAAATGGCTATAAAAGGAGCTCCAGTCCAGAGCTGATCAGAAGTGTTCAGAGGGACCCCTCAGACCACACCAGACCCCCACACTGCTTCCATGAACAGGTACGTTGGACCTATTCTGATTTCGAATTGATGATTCTGAGAATAAATAATCTCCATTTTTAAACTTTGATACTGAGAAAGTTTGATTGATCAATCATTTGAAGTGGTGTATCTCAGCATTGCCTGACTTGAAATAGATTATTTTGGGCTTCTCAGGAAAACGGTTTTCATGGAACAATTCTAATAGATTTTTCAGATTTACGCTGTGTTTTTTGTGAAAAACTATATTGCTGCTTGCCCTTAATTAACAAGTCATCCAGACCCGTTTGATAAGATCCAAGCTTATAGCTCAGAGAATTTATAAACCTCGCATGCTGTTCAACTTCAGATATTTCCCGGAAACTGTGAGCCTTTTGAGGAACCACAGGAACCGGTGTCTAATTTTAGTTCTTGGGTAATTTATTTACCCTCTGAAAAGTCCTTGCTTTGGTGGTGTGGGATCTCTGGGGCAGGGCTCTGCGCCTACTATTGCATTTTGCGTCATTTTATCAAATAAGCTGAAAAAAAATTACAATTCTTCGGGGAACATTTATCCTGGAGATGGGATCGCCTCATGCCTCAAAAGAAAATAAAAGTGCATACAACTAAAGATGCTTGTGACAAAGCCTTGACGATTAATCAATGAGAGGCTACCGGGCTCTTTCCAGATACACACACTTTAGTTTAAAGTTTTTAAATAAATTACACGGAATGTCACAGCACTCATGCAATTTAACCTGAACTGTGATATTAAATGTATATTTCCAGGGTATCACGGTTACCATGCATCATTTGGGCCGCAGATTCATGTTGGTGTTTTGGGTTTTGCTCCTCATCACACTCGGTGAAGGACACCCCCTCAGGTGAGACTAACATACACATATTTTTATTTACATATTTATATATTTATTTTTATTATTATATTGCTAACATTTACGGTATTGTAATATATCTTTAATCTGAATCATTTCTTCCAAATGAAGAAGAACATATTTCTATCCCATCAAGCTATGATACCATATGTATACATATATATGTATGTATACATATATATGTATGTATATATATATATATATATATATATATGTGTGTGTATAAAATATCTACACAAATAAACTAGCTCTTTTATTTTACAAAACTGACCCACTGTTTTAATTAATTCATTTTAACCTTTTTCTTTTATATCTTCAGGAAAAGGACAGTGAGCGAGGTGCAGCTCATGCATGATGTCGGGCAGCACCAGCAGGTGCAGCAGCGACGCCAGTGGCTGCAGACCAGGCTGCAGGGCCTCCACGCCGCCCACGGACGCAGCAGCTGGGAAAAGGGCCGGCATCTCAGCCAGAACTCCCTGACCAGGCAGGAGATCCAGGAGGCTCTGGAGATACTGGAGAAGCTACTCCACCTGAAACACCCCTGATTCCCTTTGACTTCACCAGAGTCTCGACAATCGCTGCAACATTTCCAGCATCTCGATACAACGTTTGCATTCAGTTTCATTTATTCTAGTTCGGAGACTGTATAGATACCTGAATGTGTCTTGAAGCCCATTTTTGTAATTTAATTTATTTGTGAAATTGCTATTTAACAAGTGATGGATATTCCCATGGTGAAGCACTTTAGTAGACCTCTTTAGTTCAACAAACAGAGAGGTGACGAGTTGGACCAACAATCATTTGTTTAATTCCTAAACTTTATGTGTCAGAAATTTACAAAGAGTATAGTTTGATGTTAAAAATGCTATGACAAACTGTGCAATGCAAGTAGGTAGAAAAGTATAAATATATATTTTTATATGTCACTTATGTTATATGTTTACATTACGAGCTTGAGTAAAGTTTTATTTCTATAAACCGAGTGTTTATATCTCAACAACTCTCGTCAAGAATCCCTTATTAGCCGTGATAACGATTCAAAATATTTGAAGAGCTTTTTAACCCCTGGGGGATAAAATAAAAGAGATTTCAGTTGTCAGACAACGATTATGTTAAGTAGAAATGATAAAATTATATATAACATCACTGACCTGTGAGGAATAATGAAGATACTATTTCCCACTAAATACTTAATCTCTTTATAATCTCTTTGTGATTCTACAGGTTGCCTTTTGGGTCCATTACCGCCATCTAGTGGCTGCTTAAGGTAACCAGTGGAGTACGGCAATTATTCCGCAGAACAACATTATATGGTTGCACACGAATGGAAAAAAAAGAAATAATTGTCCTTGAATGATTTTATGATTTCAGGTAGAAAACCTAGTGTTAAATCGGAATTTAATGATGTAAGAATTTATTGATTTTTCTACTGTCGTCTTGACGCGGAGGCGATTGTTAGTATTTTGAGCCTCGGGGCTTGCCATTGATGGAGATTGTCTTTACCGTAATTACCCTACTTTTACACGCACTGGAAATTTGGTGGGTCATCGGTGGCACAATGTAGTCCTCGTTACCGTTTGTCAGATCCACGGAAACGGCTGGGTGTCATTTTGCGAACCTGTTTGATGCTTCAGCAGACCTTTTGCGACGATCGAACCCAGCGGGGAGGGGATGAATCACGAAAAGGTAAAGACTCGTTTCAGGTGTTGTTTACTGGCACGCTGCTAACGCTAGCAGCCGGAAGTGCTAACGAGCTAAAGAAGTCAAAAAGATCCTTTTAGTTAATCTAAAAAAATAAAAACGTCTTTGGACTCCACGCCGTGTAGTTGTGAGCGAACGTTGTGAGTTTACGACATTTGAGTTAAAAACTTTAACTCGACGAAACCGTCAAATCGCCAATATCGTTAAATGAACGTTAATGAGCTCGCGCACCTTTTCAGCACCGTGATTGGCTGGTTCGAAAGTAACGGTCGAGGCGGTGAAGGAAGAAAACACCGCTACTAAACGTGCGGTATATTTCAAATATATCCTTATTTGTAAATCTGTTTGTTTTTAACAGAAAGGTTCACTTTCCTACTTCCTGACTATGGTCAGATGCCCAACAAGAAAAGGTTAACACTCGGATTAAATGTTTTCCAACCACACACACACACACACACACACACACACACACACACACACACACACACACACACACACTCACTCACAGCTAGCATCAATGAGATATCGCTGGACAGATGGCCACGACGGTCACAAGTTACTGACAGATGTTCCCGTCGTTAATCCCACCCACGATCTTCTCTCAGCCGGTCATTCTGTCAAGTTAAACCACGTTGAGGTCGGGCCGGATTCGACCGGCCGACGAGGCGTCACTGCGGACGGCGGTGGAGGAGGTAAACAAACCGCAAGATACGGAGGAAAGTTGCGCCTGGTTAGATTACCAAAGCTAGTTTTGCCCCTCCGTGCCGTTCAAGTCTTGTCATTATCAGTTATTTTTATATTCATAAATTATATCCAAGACGATCCTATGTGAAGACGGTCTTTATCGGGTATTTTGGTCTGATGCTCGTGTAGCTTTAACAGTTTTGTTCTGGGTTTTCATTGAAACAATCCTTAGCCTGACATCCCACCTTGTGTGTGGGAGCCGATTTAAAATGCAGTGATAATAAACCAGCGGGGTAAAGTAAGTCGATGTTTTCTATTAAACGGCCCGAGTCTAAGTGACCTCTAATCTCGGTGTTATTATACTTCGGTGAATTATAAAATCACACTTTAACGTAGGACACGTTTTGTCGTCTTTTACTACTCTGGTGAGGGGGAAAGAGTCTCGGTGGTGTGTTTAAGGACTCCAGTTCGTTTCGTCTATCCCCCCCCAAATACCCCAATCCTTCAACGTAACGCTGTATTGATTGTATACGTGCGGGAGTCGCGGTTGTGCGGGGAGTCTAAGCGATAGCCCGGAAAATAAGCGGCTTTCCTTCGGGGTTTCCACGAACGACCCTTTCCCTCGAAGCGGCCAATTCCGAGCCGCACCTGAAGGCAGCGCCGCTCGGATTGCGCCGAGCACGCGGCCATTCACAGGTCCAGGTTCCCCCCGGTGACTCCGGCGGAGCCGCCGGTGCAGCACGCGGCCGCAGCGGGAGCTTCCGGTCCGGTCGGGACGATGCGGATGACGGCGGGAAGTGATGAGCGAGGATGCTGAGGGCTGCGAGCCCGCTCTGCTCGGTGCCGCGCCGAGTTTCTGCGCCGCGGTCATCCCGCAGCTCATCCCCTGCTGCTTTGTCTTCACTTGGCCCGCGGACACCGACCGGTGGGTGCTCGGCCGTCCGCCTTTAGCTTTGTCATGCTCCCGCACCTGCGGAGGAGCGACTCGGAACTGGAGGGGAAGTCCCCGGGACCCCACGGAAAAGCTTCGGTTCAACTATCACCTTCACCGTCCGTGCGTGACCACTTGTTTTTCGTCTCGCATTTTTGTCATTTGAGCTGAGCAATTAAACATTCTGTCTAGATTTTCCCCTTTTTCCACTATGTCTCGTCCGCAGACGCAGATGTTCTTGTTGCGTCTTCTAAGGGTGTAATTCCTTTCTTATCTTATTTCTTGGATGTGTCACATGAGTGAATCAAACGTCAGACTCAGCAAAGTAGGATTTAAATTATTCGGGAGCAAGACTACTAGAATACTGGATTTAAGTTACTCGAAAATGATCACCGTGGACATAAGGTTTCCGGGGAAATTTGCTAAAATATATCAGAACATTGACTCCGAAAACTGTGAGGAAATTTGGGGAGAAAAGAGTCTAAATATGGAAGTTGTATTTTTGTAGGTCAGATCCGGGATGCTGAGTGTATTTCTGGGATGTAGGGGCTTCTGCAGTGCTCAGTGGGTGCGTTGGTGCCGAGTATCTGATCAGTGATTTTCCCAAACCTAATCAGATTGTGTGATATTGCATCTTAGGATGTAAGTTTCATGTTTTCATACAGCCCAAGCTGCCAGGATTGGCATCAATTAGATGTTTTTAAGAGGCTTTGCCATTTGAAAGGTAATTTAGGTTGTTTTTGCTGATTGCAGCAGGCGCTGCCATATACCCCTTCCCTCCCCCCCGTGTGTCGGTGTCAGCAGACCCTAAATAATTGATAGGACCCTCGTCCCTCAAGCCGCTCACTTCGTGCTTTTAATAGCTTGCTCCGCGCTTGTGTGTCCGATTGTGTCTTTGCTGGCGAACTTGTATCCCTAAGTGTAAAACAGTTAAATCCGTGTTTGTTCTTCGTGCCGCACATGTTAGTCTGTGAGGGGGGGGGGGGACCGCTTCTCCGGTTTCTTTGTTCCTTCCTCCTGCCTTCCGGCCGCGCTCTCCTGTGTTTCCTCTCCCGCCGCCGCCGAACATCAACATCCCGCGACGCATAGAAATACCCGTTTGTGCCACCAGACGCCTCAAAACGTGTCTATCAGTTAATCCCGGATCGCTATCATTCTTCTCGGTCTGAATTGAATGTGGTCCTTCATTCTGTGAGACAGGGATATGTGTGTGTGTGTGTGTGTGTGTGTGTGTGTGTGTGTGTGTGTGTGTGTGTGTGTGTGTGTGTCAGCTGCTATGGTGACCCGCGTCTTCAAGGACACGAGCATCTGCTTCCGCTTCCAAACTGTTACTTGCTCTCACCTTTCATTTTACTTTGAAATGATGTTCCAACCGCACAGGTTATTCAAGTTCTTTTATATTGACACTAAATTTACTATATAAATATGATTAGGGCTTTTGGTGCCCATTCGTGGCCTAGATCAGGGGCCGGGAACCTTTTTGACTGGGAGACCCATAATAGCCAAATGTTTCTAGATATACTTCATGGAGAGCCTTATAGTATTTTTAATGTATAATAAATGAAATATGTCTTACTTTTAATATGACCTCTGGTGCTGCATGGTTTTGTTCGAAGTACCGCTTTATATATGACCGTTTCGTCGATGCATTTTATCATAGCGTATTACACATACCGCAGATCCAAATGCAAATTCCTCTGTCCACGCAGCTTGGAATGCACTTTTTTTCTTTTCGCCATCTTTTCCGCTACGAGGGTTGACGCGGATAAACTAGGTGGCTTTCTGATGAAATTAATTTCTTCACCTTTACAATGATCCGGACGTAATCGGATGCCAATGGTTCCCAGCCCGACCGACGGGTGACCCGTGAAATTTCTTCAAAACTAATTTCTGTTTACTTTAATATGACACAGTATTATGAAGAAATATAAACAAGTATTTTTAAAATCAGTTCCAAACTGATTTTTTCTTTTTCAACTCAAAATTGTCTGGGAGCCATATGCCGTCACCGGAAGAGCCATATATGGCTTGCGAGCCATAGGTGCAGGACCGCTGGCCTAGATGCATCCGTAGAAAATGAATTATGTTAGTCATTTTGCTTGAAGGCTCTGTCACTTTGTGTATCATGATATCTGATCGGATGTGGAAAATCCTGTCAGAGACAACACGATTAACTTTGTGTTTCTTCAGTACCATGAACGGTTTCATTCTTCTATTGTAGGTCTCCTGATTTTTAAGGAATTCCAGATTTCTCAGAAATAATTTGCTAGTTTTTTGAGAGGGTGTGTGTGTGTGTATGTGTGTGTGTCTCTTTATTTGGAGTCCGGCTGATGTGTTTGTGACTTTTGGTTGATCTCTAAGGAGTAGGAATTTTTTCAAGTTTTCTTATTTGATTTTTGTTTCAAAGATGATCGTCAACAAACATATTTTCTACACACTTAAAACCATCACTCAAATTGCGTGAAAATGCATTGATTTCCAAAACCCGAATAGAAATTGAAAATCTAATCAGCAAATACCGATCTGCTTTTAGATTTACACACTGGGTGATGCCATTTGAAATGCTTCAGTCAGGTTACACAAAGGACGGGCAATAAAGAAGGTGCGACCTTGACTGGTTGGTTGATCATGGAGGTGATGGCGACGGTGCGTGTCAGCATCTGGGCGGCAGCCAGACGCTGACATGTCTCATTACCAGCCATGACATAACTGGCAGCCTCTTCTCTGAACTGGATGCCCAGAAACTCCAGCCCATCGTGGGTGGGCATGGAATCAGATACATGCAGAGCCCTCTTTCACTTCTTTATGTGCTTGCTGTTACAACTTGCCATGATATTGAGTTATATAACTTATTAACTAACCGTGAGGTCATCCGAGGAATTGAATAAAATGACTGTCTTGAGTCAGATGTAGATCAGAAACTGACAGTGATGCTGCAAAGCATTACTTTTTGTACTAAATTGTCAAACAAATGCTCTATCAGTTTTGAAAACATTGGAAAATGCTTTGGATGAATTTTAAAATGGTTCCCAAAACTCACAAAGTGATAAATTGACCTGGTATTTGCAAGAAATGACCAAAAATCTAAAGTAGGATCAGTGTAATCAAACTCCTTCTCATTATGCTGAAGGCAATCAGAGTCAAAGTATTATTGTTTTCCACTTAATCAGATCAGGATATATTCTGGTATTTAAGAACCACCTTCCTCTGTATTCTCGCTTTTATTATGTTGTTGGGTGTAGTTGTATATCGCACAAATACAGGATTGCCTCAGAAAATTAGAATATTGTGATAAAGTTCTTTATCTTCTGTAATACAATTACAAAAACAAAAATGTCATACATTCTGGATTCATTACAAATCAACTGAAATATTGCAAGCCTTTTATTATTTCAATATTGCTGATTACGGCTTACATCTTAAGAAAACTCAAAAGTCCCATCTCAAAATATTAGAATATCATGAAATGTCATTTTTTGTTTTTTAATTGCATTACAGAAGATAAAGAACTTTATCACAATTTTCTAATTTTCTGAGACAGTCCTGCACAGAGACACTGCAGGTCACAACTCCCAACACTATAAAATAATGGCGGGATGTCTCTATCAGCCCCCGCCTTCTCCAGTGGCTGGTCATCATGTTTCACTGCAGGGCATCTTCATCACGCTTTCTCCTCTGTGACCTCGACATGTCCCTCAGAGTCCGTTCTCGAGGAAGCCGAGGATTCATTACACTTCAACGGCATGTCGATTTCATCGGACCCACGTGCCGCCGCTGCCGCTTCTCCAGTCCGTCTAGACTTTTCCTCTACCAGACAAGATCTTTATTGACACATATTTTCCAAAGATATTTAAGGAGCCAACGAGGCACAAAGAACTGTCTGACTCTGCACTTCCTTTGTACTTTCGGAGTTTTTGTTTAGTCACTGAAGTATCAGACGGCCTCAGACAACCATGACGTCCAGTGCCAGACATCTCACCGGGAGCTCCATGCTGGAAGGCAAAGATAAGACTGTAGACCTAATTCACTCCACATGACCCACTGTTTCTGCTCGTTGGCTGTTTTTCCTCATCCATTTAAAAGGTGGTTTTATGTCTGTCTCTCATCAACCCCACTTTTTTTTTAAATATTCAGTTTTATTATTTTTTTTCCACCAAGCATTGGTGTTAAGACCTGATCTTTGTTTCTACACACACCCATATTTATATTCTAGCAGCAATAAATTAAACTAGATTTCTCATCTCAAATCCCAATATCATGTGAAAGAGTTCATTTGGGATATTTGTAACTTTATTGCTGCCAAAGTAAGTCCTATACATACTGATTTGTGTCTCCGCATTAATAATTTACATGTTTAATGGCCACATCGTCACTCATCTCATTTACTATACAGCCTGACTCATAATGGACTTTTGCTGAAAATATCAGATTAGTAATTTAGCATTTCATACTCACTATTTTAGGACAAGACAATCTCTTGCGGAGAAAAAGCACCACAAAGTGAGTTTTGTTGTGCTGGGGAAATCGCAAATGGCGCGCTGAGCTGCAGCATCTCGTGCAGCAGGCGTGTTAGTTCTGCCTAGGTAAAGATGTTTGACGCCACTGATGGAGTCCCTGATGCCACTAGATTCTGGACCCGCTAACAAGAGGGTTTGAACCTCTTGTTGTCCAGGACAAACAAGTCCCATGAGGGATGAGGATCTGTCAGGCTGCTGATTTTGGACTGACCTGGCGAAAGGAGATCAGTGTTGACCAGTATGAAAGAGGAGAGCAAACACTGAGAGTTGTGATGGACAAGTTATTTGGGGAAGGAGGCGAAGCACTAAAAAAACCCAACCCCACACACACTTACCCAAGGGTTGAGTTCAGAGGGCGGTTGAGGATCTGCTCGTCCATCACGTTTATTAGATCTTGATTGGGGAAAGGGATTTCTTCAGCTATGAGCACCCTGCTATCCTCCACACACACCAGAGTAAAACTTTGCTCCTTGTTAGATAGTGGTTGTGCTGAGATGCTCCTGAACTCGTAATGAAAGTTCTTGGATTGTTTCACATGGATACATTCTCTAATGGATGCTGAGCGTTTTGCAGCAAAGAGTTCATGGCAGTTGACTGCAGACTTTTCCACGCTCTCCTTTCTCGCCTCCTCAGCTCAGCACGCAAAACCTACACCCGTTCCCCCCTAAGTGCTGTATGCACAATGAAGTGTGTGTGAGAAAGAGAGAGATCTAATGTGTGTAAGGATGAATTCATGCGCCAGCGACTTGCTTCATGTGAACTCAGTGTTCCCTCCGACTGATGGTGGTGTGTGTGTGTGTGTGTGTGTGTGTGTGTGTGTGTGTGTGTGTGTGTGTGTGTGTGTGTGTGTGTGTGTGTGTGTGTGTGTGTGTGTGTGTGTGTGTGTGTGTGTGTGTGTGTGTGTGTGTGTGTGTGTGTGTGTGTGTGTGTGTGTGTGTAGACCTATCAGTTGTAATCATCTTCCTATTCTTTTGTCACTTTGTGCGTCAGAGACACTATTGTAGCTTGGAATTGGATTTTATTATGACACTGATAACGGAAATCAGTGCGGGATGAACCGCAGTGTCCAATTTGTAACACAAGGATACTGAAAATGTAAAGAAATAAAGCAAACAACATTTTAAGCTCGTGCCATCCTATCAGACTTTTTTTTTATCTTCTATAACAGAAAAACATTTATGATCACATAGTTTCCTTGAAACTCAGTAAACATTATTTTCAAAAAGCGGTTGAATAGTCAGATGTTCTCTGTTTCTAACAATAGCGGATTAAAAGGATGTACATAAAGAAATTAGCAAAAATGATGATTATTTGAACAATTTATCTAATTTATTTCCTTCTGTTCTGTGAGTCATTTTGTTTCTCTTAATTATTCGTTCATTTTTCAAAATCAGGTGAAAACGATCGAACATCAACAAATTCCTTGATTGACAGCTCCACCATCCTGATCATCCTGCACCTCTGTGTGTTTCCACGTGAAGCAGTGACAGACAGTGTGGCGTTTCGGTGCTGGACGTGGTCCAACCGAAGCAGGTCGTCGCCATGAGTCACGGGGCCGGAGCGTCGAGCGACGGCATCGGCGGCGGGAGAGAAGGAGGAGAATATTATTGGGAACATCGGCGGCGCTCCAGTGATCGATCCCGCGACTCCTCCCACGAGCGAGGAGAGGGTCAGCTGACCCCCTGCATCAGGAATGTCACCTCTCCCACCAGACAGTACGGTGAGTATGAGCGAATCTGTGCCATCCGTGACGCTATATCCTGGTTTCAAGACGAAAATCGACCTCTAGGATATTAATTACATTACCATATTCATGGCAGTAAAATCAAAAGATAAAATTCTTGGTCACCTTTGCAAAATGAACATGTAACATTTACGAAAGTAGCATGATCTAAATTGAGTAAGAAATTAGCCAACATGAGAAATAAGTTAAATGAAATTGAAATAGATTAAGTCGCGAATTTCTCCATAAATAACCTAGCAGTAATTGAGAAGCTCAATGATAAGCACATTGAGAGAACAGGAAAATCAACAAATTATTATGAATAATCTTGAAAGCAATCCACTTTCGAAAAATTCAGAAACCTTTCTGTAAATTTGAATTGTACATCGTATATTGTGTAAATGCGGTCTGTGTATATAGCGGTCCCACTTGATCACCGGTCATGATGTTTTCTAAAGAACGTGCTCCGTCTGTGCTGTAGACCGCGAACGTGGCGACGGAGGCTCCTCCTCCAGGTCGTCCAGTCCGCGCCCCCCCAGGGCCCCCCTGCCCTACCCGCACGTCATGGGACACGTACCTCTGACTCTGGGTCCCGCCGGAGGCGACCACCACCCCAAGAGCCTTGGACCGTGTGACCTCGTCTATGTGTGCGACCTCGGCAGCAAGGAGGCCCACCGCGGCGGGGGGCTGCGGGGCGGCGAGAGAGTGACGCTCATCGTGGACAACACCAGATTCGTGGTGGATCCCGCGATCTTCACGGCCCAACCGAACACCATGCTGGGCAGGTAAATCTGGAAACCCGATCATCATTATTTGGTATTATTATGATTATTATTTCAGTGAAGAGAACACACGAGAGATAAAATTGTGAGCTCCAAACTCACAACGTGAATGTCCCATTTCGTCCAGCCTCTGATTGTTTTTGCCTCGATTTATCAACCCCGACTGGATGTCAGAGGGTTTCATCATATGTGAGGGATCGGTCTAATAAAGCCTGTTTTGTAGGCTCGTCAATAAAACTGCAGCGGAGACTGAGTGAATTCCAACAAAGTAGATAAAGATGAGCAAGAATTTGCAGAAAGATCATCAGGAAATAAAATTGCCTTACTTTTTGGCTGGAAGTTACCCGAAGACTGAGCAAGAAATTGCAGGAAAAAATAGCTACTAAAATATTTCACTTTTAAATTGATGAGCAAAGTGTATCTGGAAAATCTCCACCAATTACCAAACGTGGGCCGGGTGAGTCAGATAAAGCCTACGGTTTTTGCACATTTAGATTTTTCGGTAGATAAAGTCACTCGTCACCTTGTTTTGTGTCAAAATTGTATCTGTTGTGTCGATGCACCGTGGATCTTCAGTTTGTGTTAAACGTCCAGCTCCAATAAATGGTCCTCAGACCAAAATCTGACCGTTGCCATAGAAACCAGTGCGAGCCAATAGCGCCATTCGATGTGGTACCTGGGCGAGCAACATCTAGCCACTGACCACTCCATAATTCATAGTCTGCCGGTTTGAAAAGGTAATCGTTTTAACTCCTTGTAGACGAAGACAGTTTATCCCGGCAGCATCTGCCTGTCAAACCGAGTTCTCCTCTTCAAACCTGACATCTCTGCGTCCGTATGCGGCCACATTGTCACCGCGGACCAGCCTCGCCACCAGTATAGATGCCATGACTGGCAGCTGTCAATCAGGCGGCTGACAGATCCCCTTGAAGACCTAAGTGCCACATGACAGTGATGAACAGGCTCTCCTCATTGATAGATTCACAGTCAACATGCCAAACGGACTGAATCGTTTATTGATTAAATATGAGATCCCTCACTTTATCGAGAAGCAGAGTGACCAGCAGGCTGTGTCCTCTCAGCAAGCGCTTCACAACGGAGATCATCTGACCTCCTCTTGTGTTCAGAATGTTTGGTTCCGGCCGGGAAAACAACTTCACGAGACCCAACGAGAAGGGAGAGTTCGAGGTCGCCGACGGCATCAGCTCGACGGTCTTCAGAGCCATTCTCGTGAGTTCCTCTCCTCCCCCTCCTCCGCCTCTCACCCCCCCTCCTCACTGCAGTCTCTGTTCTCTGTTCGCTCTTCCCGGCTTCATTCTAATTTCCGAACGCATTTGCTTCCCCGCGTTTGTTTTCGCTCGGTTATGAACCTAACCCTGCGCCTAGATCGGATCCCTTGGCCTGCCGTCACACTGCCGTCACGCTGGCCTGCAGCGGGACTCTGTGGAGACAGTCGTCCAAAAGCATCTTCCACATTTCACCGGAGATCCTTGACACAAGGCTCGGATCTGATATCGAACACTGAGGCCAAGCGTGATAGAAACCGCTAAGACTTCATTTAATTGGTCCTTGACCAACACAAGGGAATGTGTTCTGTCTAATGGTTTTAAGCCACGGGAAGAGGTTAAACACACCAGCGAGAGCTGCAGCTGTGAAGGTGTGAAGGTCAAAAGCAGGCTTTTCGAAACGTGTCAAAGCAGCTTTGAGTGATGGACCGTTAACGGGCTCTATTATTTTGACAGTTTACCCCTCAGGTCTGTCCCCTCTTCACACATTAATCCCAAATACACCACCGGTGCACTCGGAGGTTTCCAACTTCAGTCTCACCTGATTGATGAGCGAGAAGCCGGTTAGTTTGGTTTGGAAAAAATGAGGGAACAAGCCACAGGATGTTTGTATTTACTGCTGACAAGAGTATTTACTTATTTCCCCGCGAACCAGGTTTTTGGGAGTAACTTCTTCGGGAGAAGTCTTAGTGAGTTCTCAACTTCCGACTCGTCGGGCAAACTCGTCGCTTCTGTGAACGCGTAAAAAGAGCGGATGTGAAAATCAAGGTCCGGCGCTATCAGACCAGAGTGACTCCTGACCCGATTAGGCAGAAGGCTGAAGTCCTCCTAGAAGCAGGGGGCTGAAAGGGACGGCATCGGGCAACAGCCAGGGGGTCCGATCGGGACCAGCACCAAAGGATGTGACCCCGCACGAATCGAGAGCTCTGATTCGCTGGTCCGGAGCGGCCGACGGAGGAGCTGGGGTGAAGACAGGGCAGGAAGAGGCAGTAGATCTTTCACGCGGTGAACCTGAAGGACCTGGGCTTGTTGTTTGGGTTACTGCCGGTCAGACTGCTGGGGCCTGGGGAGTTCAGGGGGAGCCACTGCTGCCCCTCACTTTCACATGCTCTGTGACCAGAATGGTGAAACGTGCACGTGTCTGTCTGTGTGTGTGGTGGGGCTCTATGCCAAACGACTCCGTCGGGCACCTGTGCACGGGAACCTGAAAATGAACATTTTCTCATGAGCGTCATCGACGGACTCCCTCGACGGCATCCTTTATGTTGGTTCTTCACATGTGAATCGAGTCCCCAAAGCCGCAAAAACAAACCGGCGGCAGCGTCCCGAGCGCCACATGAAAACCTTTTATTTTATTTAAATTTTCATATGAAAAATAGCGTTTTGTCACGTCTCTCTGCGGTACCGCAAAACACCACAGGCGGCGCTATGGAGCGGGGCTTGGGTACACGGAGGAGACTGAGAGTGTTTGTGCTGCGGCCGCGCCTCTGCTCTCTGAGTGCTTTGATTAAAAGGTTAATAGTGGTTGGATTGCGGCCGCCGGATTTATAGACTCAAAAGTCGGAAACCGTCGTCGAGCAGCAGGACGCGAGCGGAGCTGAGTGGTTCAGTCCTGGTTTCCATGGAGACCGCGGATGTTACACAACCAGCTCAGAAAGTGGAGCAGAGAATGTGACGACAACAGCCTCTGCTTCAAAAGCTCCCCCCCGCCTCTTTGCTCCCTCCCTCCCTCTTCCTCTTGACGGCTCCGGACTTTATTTTCCTCCCTCTCTCTCTCTCTCTCTCTCTCTCTCTCTCTCTCGACCCGTGTCGTCTCTGACTCTTTGAGTGAAGCGGCGTCAATAATGGCGCCGTGTTTTCTCCCCCGTGTGTGTGCCTGAAACCCCCCCGCTGTGTGTCTGTGTGTGTCTGTAAATGGCAGGATTATTACAAGTCAGGAATAATCCGCTGCCCTGATGGCGTCTCCATCCCTGAGCTGAGAGAAGCATGTGACTACCTTTGCATCTCCTTCAACTACAGCACCATCAAGTGCAGAGACCTCAGTGAGTACTAACACACTCACACACACACACACACACACACACACACACCTGTGAACGTCCGTCAGCTAAAGTTGTGATTATTAAACTGAAAGTGCACATCCTACACACACTGTTTTTGCTGTCTCTGCTTCATACTATGTTTACACACATACACTAGTAGCTGCATATAATGCACACGTTACACCACACCTGTGCATCTCTAATATGCGATACATATGATACACCACACACTTCATGCAGAACACACACTATTGTACACACGACGCACGTGATGACA
The DNA here is from genome assembly GCF_037954325.1 of Fistularia commersonii. NCBI lineage: Eukaryota > Metazoa > Chordata > Actinopteri > Syngnathiformes > Fistulariidae > Fistularia > Fistularia commersonii. The sequence continues at coordinate 11,865,080 of NC_141300.1, read as the reverse complement.
ACTTTAATCACAACCACTTTGGATTGTTTTTGTTAATAATCCGGAGGCGCGATAGACTAAATAAATGTAGCTGGTGGCTCAGAGCTGTGAAGAATAGCTGAGATTAAATATCTCAGAACAATATGTGGAGTTGCATCGCATCCTTCTGATGTGTGTTTGCATTGATACTCAATAACTGTGTCACCTATGTGTGTGTGTGTGTGTGTTTGTGTTTGTCATTTGATTCTGGTGCCTCTTGTTTGTTTCCCTGACTATGTGGGAGGAGCATCCTGCTGTTTGTTTGTGTGTGTGTGTGTGTGTGTGTGTGTGTGTGTATGACTCTTAAGTAGGTCATGATTAGCTCCGCGATCTCATGTTGGTTGTGCAGACACACACACATCCTCAGTAACACAAGGATGTAGTTGTGATGTGTTATGTTTAATCCCAGTGGGATTGAAGGTGTGCGCGCTCAGATTAGATGATCGGGTTTCAAAGCTTGTCTCTACATGTTTATATTTTTCCTCGCTTTCTCGAAGCCCAGTCAATACGTGGGTCTGTGAAACTTAACTGCCTCTCATTGTCGTCGTCAAAAAAAAAAAAAAAAAGCAAAATTCAACATCTGAATTCCGATCCAAAAGTTCAGTTTTGAGTCTGAAGCCGAGAAACTAAACCTCCCGTCGGTCCAATCGCAGGCGCCCTGATGCACGAGCTGTCCAATGACGGGGCTCGCCGTCAGTTCGAGTGCTACCTGGAGGAGATGGTCCTGCCGCTGATGGTGGCGAGCGCCCAGAGCGGCGAGCGGGAGTGTCACGTGGTGGTGCTGACGGACGACGACGTGGTGGACTGGGATGAGGAGTACCCGCCGCAGATGGGGGAGGAGTATTCTCAGAGTAAATGACCACACGCGTGCAGTATTTAACCGGTTTACCGGGCACTGCAAACAGCAGCTCACTCAGCGCACGCCTGCATTTTACTGCAATGTGGTATTTGTCAGTGGATTTTATGACGCTATAAAAGTTCTTAAATGAGAATCAACAATCATCCTTTTTCCCTCAATAATAATAATAATAACTTAAGTACTTGGCATCAACTTTGCATGACATTCACTCCCGTTACTACTTCATTACTTTCCCAACACTTTTGTAACTGGGCTCTAAGATCGGTGCCGTGGAGCAGCTGTTTAATATTACGACCCAAGCCGAAAAATACAGAAGTAGCAGACGTGTAGCTTATCAACACGAGTGCTCTGCTGTTGGTGCGGCATGGCGCGGCCCTTGACAGCGTCCTGCGTGTTGTGCTGCTGCCGTTCTGATGCTGACATGGTGTTCTGGTCCGCAGTCATCTACAGCACCAAATTGTACCGCTTCTTCAAGTACATCGAGAACAGAGACGTGGCCAAATCGGTGCTGAAGGACCGAGGGCTCAAGAAGATCCGACTGGGGATTGAAGGTATGAGACTCGCCGGTGAAATTGGAAGCGCAATAATTCTACCCGTTCAGTCTCATCCAGCTGTGGTCTATTTTTTTTATAACACAATAGGCTCTTAATCGTGTCACGATGGGGAAATTTCAATGGTTTGAATTTTATCCCGCGTAAATTTGCGGAGTTACGTAGAAATATTTTTTCAATACTACCGACCAACTGCCTCAGATCAGACACGAGTCTATTTGAACTTTGACCCAAGGTTACCCAACATATAAGGAGAAGGTGAAGCGGCGTCCCGGAGGCCGACCGGAGGTCATCTACAACTACGTTCAGCGTCCGTTCATCCGGATGTCGTGGGAGAAGGAGGAGGGGAAGAGCCGCCATGTGGACTTCCAGTGCGTCAAGTCCAAGTCCACCACCAATTTGGCCGCCGCTGCCGCCGACATCCCCCAGGACCAGCTGGTGGTCCTGCACCCCCCGGGCCCGCAGGTGGACGAGCTGGACACCCCGCCGCAGCCCGGCGCCGGCGACGCCCACCAGTCCTTGGCGGCGCCCCCGGAGACCCATCAGGGCCCGGACGCCTCCGGCCAGGCGACACAAAGCCCGGTGCTCAGAGACCAGCAGCCCCTCACTCAGGCAGCGTATCACTACGAGCCAGACCCAGACTCACCGTCCCCTTCCGCATGAGACGCACGTGCACACACGCACAGTTTACTACATGCACACAGACAAACACATACGCCCACTGCCAGCAGCAAGGCCTTCTATCTATTAAAGGGTCACAGATTGAAGCACAGAAACATCCACCACCGACGATCAGCCGATCCAGAGCCTGTTGCTCAGTGTGAACCTCAGGTGCAGTTTGAACTGAGACCCTCAGTGGCAGGAGACGGAAGTGCATTCTGAACACACTCGGATTGGAATTCAACTTTAATGACAGTGAGAGGGAAACAAAAGCACTTATCCGAGAACAAAAACCAGTTCGAAAGTCGATGGAGAATAACAAAATTTGGGATCTTAAAATTAGAAAAGGAAGAGAAAAAAAAAGGGAAAAAATAAATTGTCTAATTTTCTTTACTGAATAAAAATATTTTTTGCAATGGTAAAAATACGGTATTTAAATCAGCCAAACTTTACAAGTGAAATATTGGAAACCTGCTTAAAAAAAAAAAAAAAAAATTGAGATCTTCCCTCCCCCTTTCAGGCTGCACCTGAACACATCACTCTACCCACTCATCTCCGGCAAAACACCAATTTGCCTTTAGTTGCGCGTCTGCAGGGACTCGATGATGAAGCACATTAGCCTCCGTCCCCGCTCGCGATCAGATGTTTGTCCGCGTTAAAAGGCCGAGCGAGAAGCGTGTTCTGCAATAACAAGGTTTTCTCCGCCACCGCGCGGAGTCGCCTCTTCATTGTCTTCATCAGGCCAGTCTGTTGGACTTTGTTCTGTCTTTTTTCCTCCAAAGACTGTTTATTTTTAGCAGCTTGTTGGTGATCAAACCCATGAACGAACGCGTCCGACTCACAGCCAAAGCACACGGACGACGTGGTTTAATAAATAACGTTCACAATCAGATTGCGGTCTTTTCACTCGCGATCCCAAGCAGTGACCCGCCACCTCTGGCGAAGGCGCGGCAGAGGCGGTGAAGGTCACCGGGCAGCGATGATTTGAAGTCAAGTCTCGGAGCTGATCGCGCCGCCGAAAAATCAGAAACAAAAATATGATGGTTTTGGAATCTAGCAGACAATTCTACTTTTACAGCACTTTACAAAACATCACGAATAAAGCCTCTTCGGTTTGTTCGGACATTTCCGGGCGGCTCCAGGCTGCCGATCCGGCTGCGGGAGGTCCCAAGATGCCACACGATGACAGAAACAAATAGTTTTATTTGAAAAATATTCCACTGCTGATACAATAATACACTCATCATACTTAGATATTTGCATAAAGTCGACTCTTAACATAATATTTAAAGATCTGATACATTATTGTCGGGGGGCGGCAGGTAGTGTGTCTAGGAACATTGAGAACAGAAGAAGCACTAGAACAGACATGGGGGGGGGGGGGCCTCGCTGCTGCCTGGTCGGGGGGGCGGCTGGATCTGTCCTCCCTGCAAGCAGCAGGACGTGAGATGGATCAACGGGGGTGAAATGCCTGATTTCACTGCACCTTCTCTAAAATACTGAGACGCGGGTCGTAATCTTTTCCTCGTCAAGGCAACTTGTCGGGAGTGAAGGAGAGGGTTGGCCTTATCCACAAATGTGGATTTCCCTGACGTTCAAAATAACAAGCTATTACTCTTTTGTTTTGGAGGTAACTACTCGGGGAATTAGTCACTCTACTGTTGTGGTTGCCGTGGCAACATAAGACGTCCGGGAAGCTCGTCTGTTTCCTGTCACCGTCGGACGGGAGAGCGAGGTCTCGCAGCAGGAGGATGTCAAGTGTGTGTGTGTGTCTTCAGATCCTCGCGGGGGGGGGGGGGCTGAGTCTCAAGAGGACTCTTATTCGGTCAGAATAAGCCAGAGATTATAAAGGACAGAACTGTGGCTGTCATTACGTGACTCATCAGGAGAGGGATGAAAAAATGGAAAAAAAAAAAAATATTACTTTTATAAAATTTCAACCATTTTTTTTTTTCAGATTTTCCTCCAAAGACTTTTATCCCAAAATTTTTCAAGGGAATTATATTTCTGGAATTTCCACCTGAATCGTCGCACAACTGGTTAGAATTAGTATCGGGTTTTTTTTTTATTTTATTTTTTTTTAATTATTATCTTTAAATGTGTTATCTTTCTCGGATTCCCGTTGCCGATGCTGGGTCTGTGTGGAGTACAGTATGAGTTCAGGCAGCAGCAGCAGCAGCAGCAGCAGCAGCAGCGAGGCTTGGATTTTGGGGTGGAGGTCGGAGGGGTCGGGGTTCTGGTGGCGTCCCAGCTGCTCGGCTCCTGGTTACGGTTCCAGAGTTCAGTGGAACGCCGCGTCCTGTAACCTGTGATCCGTGAATTCTGGTCTCTTGACAGTTCAAAGGTCGACAGGCCACCGACGCTGCGAACATGGCCGCTCTTTTCGTTCGGGGTCAAGGCGATGCCGCCGCCGCCGCCGCGCGGTCACTGAGACGGTCGCCGAGCTGCGCCGGTGGCTCAGCCCCTCGCGCCTCACAAAGGCCAGGGCAGGTCGCTGAAGTCCACGGGGCCGCCGAGGCCGGCGTCGGCCTCCAGGAGGGACATGATGACCGCCATGGCCGCCTCGTCGTTGCTGGGGCTGCTGGAGCCCGGCTCGTCCATGATGTCGATGCTCAGGTGAGAGTTATCACCTGCAGGGTAATAGGGGGGCAAATCAATACACAATAATCAGGCGATTCAAAATGAAATGTAAAAATAAGGCAGGTAGACACTGGCTGAGCGGGAGGCTGTAAGCGGACTCACTCATGATGGACTGGTTGGAGTAGGGGTAGCCCACAGAATCTGGGCCCGGAATGATCCCAGTGCTCGCCAGTTCAGGAGTGCCCCCATTGTGGATCTGCGCACACACACACACACACACACACACACGCAGAGTTGTAGCCTACGTCTCCATTGTTGGAATTCGTAAAGCTCTGTGATGCAGCTTTTCTAGAAAGCACCTTTTTGCCCCCTGGGGAGCAGGTGTCTGGAGGGGGTGTGCTGGTGATGTTCAGCGGACTGGATCCACAGCTCGAAGGGGAGGAGCCTCTGATCCTGGAGTGACACACACACACGCACACACACATGATGAAGAAGAAAGCAGGGATCGAGGTCCGGTATGGACACACACGGGCACGTGATACATGATTGACAACCCGTGACCTCTGACCCCCTTTAGCTCTCACCTCTGGATCTCCATCACTTCCTCCGCGATCATGCGTCCGATCTTCCCCGCCCCGGCCCTCGTCCCCCCGGGGATCCCCGGTACCGTCTGCAAGGCTCGCCGCCCTCCGCCTGCTGAGAGGGGTTTTCGGTTGTGTTTTAGCGCTGCGTTCGGTTCCTGCGCGTCGACTTGAAGCGGGGTGTGTTTGTGTTTACCGTCTGAGGGGAGCACGCTGTCCATGCTCTGCGGAGACGCAGCAGACTGAGTGTAGTCCGAGCCTTCCATCATGGGACACCTATACACACACACACACAAGGGTGTATAGCACACACACACACAGACACACACAGTCGGCTGGCTGCCCCCCCCAGCGTGTCCCCCGTACTCACGAGACCACGGTGTTGGTGGACACGATGTACTCCACCTCCTTGGTCCAGGGGTTCATGAAGCTGAACCAGCGGCTCCTCAGCGTGATGAAGGAGCCGTCCTTGATCTTGAACTTGTAACAGTTGGTGTTAATCTTCTCCCTCATCTGCAACACTGAGGGGGAAGCGGCGCATATTAGCATCAAATAACGGGTTTTCTGAGACACAAGGTGGGTTTTTTTAGCTTTACAGTATGAGTCAAGATCTGAGTTAGGAACGAGCGGGATGGGCGTTTGACACCGACGCGGCCGCCGCTGTCCGTGCCCCTTCAGCGGCGGCCGCCCACCGCTAGCTAGCCCAGAGAAAATCATGGAAAAACACCGGCGAGGCGTGAGCGTCGGTGAGATGGAGAGCATCATCTGGGAGAAGGCGGGAGACATTTACGGGGATTTGGCGCGGCAGATGGCGGGAACGTCAACGGACGAGGCATCGGAAAAGACGTTCAAATCCGGTCGGGGACGGTTTGATGGTTTTTAAAAAAGAGGAGCGGCTTCACTCCGTTCATAAATGACATTTAGGCATAAAGTGTAGCAAAGTGTGGCGCGCACCGAATGAAAAACTCCCCCAACCATCTCCTCCTTTTTTAAACATTTTTATAAAGTATTTTTCTTAATTAAAAACACGTCAGTTAACCGGGGGCTGGTATGGATTCGTAGTGTTCCGATTCATTTTAACGGGGGAAACTCGATTTGACATACGAGCGAATTGAGTCGCCACCTCGGAACTATCAAGTCAAGGTTTTTCCTGTCAAGGATGGGCAGAAGGTACCTTGTCGGTGACACTCGGCCAGGTGTCCGATGTCGTCCTGATGAAAGTACTCGTAGAAGGAGGTCCCCAGCAGCTCCTGGGGAAGGTAGGCCAGGATCGCAGTGGCTCTGGAGAAAGACAGACAGAGAGACTTCGGTGTTTGCTTCGCTTCTCCTCGCACGGGCCGAGGCCGTCGCCGCGCTCACCTCTGGTCGACGAAGACGAACTTGCCGTCGATGGCGTGGCGGGAGACGTATTCCGTGGGTTTGACCCGGATGTCGGCGAGGCTGGGCTGGGGGACGATGTGGGGGTGCAGCCGGCCGATGGCGACCAGGCAGCTCAGGTTGCAGCCCTCGTTGTCGGGCTCGTTGTCCTCGTCCAGGCCCATCTTGGTGGGCGGCCAGCTCTTCAGGTAGCCCGTGCTGTGGATGGTGCAGAAGCTCTTACGGTCGGCTGCAACGACAAGATGAAGAGCAGAGGCGCTTTATGACGACTGGGCGGCCGGCGGGGAGCTGGGGGGCGGAGTTCAGACTGAACCGTCAATTCTACTCGGAAGGAAACGCATTCAGCATTAACGGGAGGTTCATTCAATTCAAGTAAATCAAAATTATAAAATGTGAGTTTTTAACCCAGCGGGCGCTTTGTGTTCCAGGCCGGACGCCAGAGTCAAATTTCCGATTAATTGCTTGCCAAGGTGGGGAAAAAAAAGGGGGGAATAAAAAAAAAAAGAAGCAGACCGTAGTGGATTTAAAAAATAAAATTTAAAAAGATTGGGTTGGTTTTTCAACTCGGTGGAGAAAAGAGAAGAAAGAAACTCGAGTCATTCCACTGGTGAGAAATCAGACAGGCTGTTCTTGAGTTGTTTGTTTCTCCGGTTCCTGATCGACTAAATGTTCATTCTTATTTATGAACTACGATGTTTATGTGATGTAAGGAGATTTATTAGCCTCCCGGAGTGAGCTGTCAGCTCTGGATTTAGTGACTGTGGCAGCGTAAAGGGGAAAAAAAAATTACAATAAATTGATTAAATGCAGATTCGCTTCCTGCTGATAAATAAATAAGGTTAAAAAACAGAGGAAAAATACAGGAATTTAAAAGCACCGGTTGGCGATCCCTTGTTTTTCTCATGGAAATTGTTTTTTCAATGACTTAAATGACATTTTTGGCCAGCTACTCCCTGCAGCGTGAGGAAAATATTTAATGTGAATCTCTGCGATATTGGTTTTCAAGTCGTGCCGATTTATTGTCGGGTTTGTTTCTGCGTAGCGACAAACAAACACGCGGCTCATGTGCTGCTGCTGCGAGTGTGTGCGGTGTGTCCGGGGATTTTGGAAAAGTTTGGCTAAAACAAACTGCAACTGCTGCTTTCTCTTTTACATTTCAGTCTTCTGGCACGGCGGCAGCGAAACAACAACACGGGCCGGAGAAAAAGGCTCGTCTGCATTAAACATTCAGTCCGACGTTAAAAAGACCGAGCCGGCACGGTGACGCGGCAGGTTTTTGTTGCGTGACGGCTTCCCGAATGTTCCTCTGAGGATAAAGGCTTTCAGTGTAACACCCGCATCCCACCCCCTGCAGCCCGCCAACCGCGGTCCGCCATGTTGACGCCTCCCTACGGGGCTCGGCTTCGACTCCTCGAGCGCCACCGGCCCAAAACCTCGACCGCGGATGCGGATCGGTCCGCTTTCCACAGCTCTTAAGTTTACACTTGAAAGAATTGAAGACGAAAAGATGGAAATCGGTGACATTACGCTCCCTAAAAAAACCCCGCCGGGATCACAGGGGGAGCTTCCTTGAGTTTCACTGAGGCGTGAGTCCTGTTTTTGAGCAGGATGGAGCTCAGAATAGAAGAGGGGAGAGAGCGTTACGCAAGATGGGGGGGGGAGGTACCTTTCTTTTTGGAGCAGGTGGAGGGGAAGTCTTTGTCCTCCACTTTGACGGAGGGCCTGTTGCACTTCATCCGGCAGAAGAAGGAGCGCCGGGCGCCGGAGCAGAGACGGGAAGGGCCGGGGGTGATGTCTGTCTTCACGGGGAGGCCGGCTGCACACACACACACACACACGAGGTGTTAGCGACACACTAGCACACACACCAAGACTCTTCCGCAGGGAGCGTGCTCCTACTCTTAGCGTCGATGAGGCGTTCTCGGGGGGCCGTGTCGGAGGAGGAGAGCTGCTCTTTGACCTTGGCTATGTCCTTGGGGTGAAGGTAGTCGAAGAGACTCTGACCTATCAAGTCGTTCTGGAAAGAGAAAGAAAAGAGAAGGATAAATGTCGGGATTCCGGGAACGTTCGACAAAAATGGAAAGAGGACCCTCCTGAGGGAATCATCACCGATTGTGTCCCACCTGACTGTAGTTGAGGATCTTGTAGACCGACTCGGAGACGAAGAGAATCTTCCCGCGGTCGCAGCCGACTACGAACAGGAAGCCGTCGGCAGCCTGGAGTGCCAAATTGAAAAAGTCAGCGCTTATTTCCCGTCGCGCCTCATCCGTGGCTGCCATCACACCCTTACCCTCAATATCAAGTGCTTCAGCTCGTCGTCTGACAGGAAGGAAGGCTTGTAGTTGGCCTCTGTGTAAGGGTTAGCTGCACCTGCGCGGGACAGACGACATCAGAATACACACATCTGCGGCGCGTACGATCACGCGGTCACTCCGCTGACCTCTGAGCGTCTTCATGTGTTGGACCGCCATCCTCAGGACGGTCAGCTTGTCCAGCTTGCGCGACATAGCGTTGCACGTCGGGACCAGCGAGGCCAGCTCGTCGATGAAGCTGTTCATCTTGTCCCGCCGGCGTTTCTCGATCTGACTGTGGGCCTCCCTGCCGAGACACGGGAGGACGGCGGCCGGTTAGCCCTTTGACCGCCGGACGCGCACACGGAAACGTTTAGGAGGGTTTTTCCTCCCGCCTGCCCGATTATCGCGTTTACGCTGTTCCATTATAGCCTCGTGCAAAGCCTCGGCCACGTTTCATTCACGTCGCAAAGGGAAGCGGTCTTATACCTGGCGTTCTTAATCCGGCCCTGCGGGTCACTGCAGACAGAAAGAGAGAGAGAGAGAAAGGGAGAGATGTTAGAGAAATAACCTTCAGCGCTTCTCTTTTTTTTTTATAATGATCAAACACTTCTATTACCCTTTGACAATTCAGACAAAGAGGTTTCTTTTTTTTTTTTTCCCCCTCTTGAAGCAGAAGCCGGGCCTGCAGGGGCCCAAACATCCGATTTTAAGGGTGGAGGGGATGAAATAAGAAAGCACTTAGCAGAACTAGACTTCTTTTCTTTGTTTTTCCTTTTGACGCCATGGGTGCGGAAGATACAGACAAACACACACGCCGGCGGGTGTGGTGAAATGACTGCACATGCAAGCAAACACACACACACACACACACACGCAGGCCTGTGCATCCAGTGCGCTTTTGCATTTTTCCCACTTGTTAGAAACCGGTGCTATTATGGAAACAAAATGGCGTTTAAAGGGTCAAGGTGTCAGATCCCAATATGTGTCGGGTATCGATTCCACATCCGGACCCTTTTAGTTGCGGACAAACTCGACGTATAAAACATTTGTGTACCCGTATCACACAACGCGGCATTGCTTCGGTTATATCCGCTATCTCCCTGCCTCGTACACGGAGGGAAACCCTGAGTCACTCCGCTTTGAGGAGGAGGAGGAGGAATGGGGTCACCCATGACATCACAGGTTCTGTAACCAACCTGGTTTGTTGGCTAAAGCGGCAATCACAGATTACACAACAGGGGTAATACTAGGGGCTATTTCTGAAGGCCCAATCTGATTAAATGTGACATGCAGAGCGCGGGGCCGCCAGCGTCACCATAGGAACTCTTCAGTAACCATATGTTGATGATTTTTCAGCGTGCGTGACCCGTTGCTGCGTCATCTAAATTAAAGAGACTCGGTTTGACCTTTATAACAAAAAAAAAAAAAAAAAAATCCGGCCCCGGTGTTCCGTCGCTGCTTACGTGCAACCTCCCGCTATCCATTTCCACGACGCCGCGGTTGTTTGCGGCGCGGTTGTTGCCGCGGAAACAGAAGAGATCCCGTGTTACGGAGAGTTCTTTCGCTTACGGTGACACGGGGCCGAACAGGAGTTATCGGATTTAAGTCTGACTCGGGTCAAAACAAAGCAAACATCCAGACTGTTTGTGAAGTAATTGAAGAACCCCCACCGGATGGCTGCGTCCTTCCGCCCTCCTCATCCTCAGGACGACTGATCGCGAGGATCTTTGATTCGAGCAACTTAACGGTAAAATATCGTCACGCACCGAGTTTGTACGAGTCGGGAGAGCAATCTAAATTGTTAATGAGTATTTGACTTTCCATTCTGTATTATATAACACACATTATGGCTGCTAACACAGTGTACTTTATATATGTATATATATCTTACGTAAAACCGAGGTACCCGATGATTAAATCTGGCCTCTGGATGTTAAATTTTTAATTGTATTGACGTGTTAAAATGAGGTTTGTAGTTAATATGGCGTGGCAGAATGACTCTGCTGATTTAAGGTTATATATAAACAAGCGATGGTATCATTAATGGATGGAATGTGTAAATGTGTATTATATAACCTATAAAGGTGGCAGTAAACTGAGTGGTGAGTAAACGACGAGTATTTTCTTCACGACACGTTCAAGAAGTTCCTTCTGACAGAACTCTTACCTTCCCAGTTTGTCCTTGTCCGGGTCCATGTCGCTGAGGAGAGGAGGGTCAGAGAGGCCGGTTAGCTTCAACCACCACAATGTTCATACGACCTGATCGGACTGCGGCCACGCCGTCCTCTGCCGACGCGTTAAAACTTACTCGAACGAGAAGCCATCGATCCTGCGGAGAAACAAACGGGGGGGAAGGGGGGGTCCTCAGTTTTGACGATCGTCTTGACTTCTACCCTGATGGTTTCCACGTCGCTTTTAGATATTCCCGGACTTTGACGGGCGTTTTCTGCACGATCTCTGGGCCGTTAACACGCTCCTTTCTGGACCGGCTCAACTTTATCTTTAGCTCTCCTGTCAGGTCTTTCTAAGACCGTCTTTCCTTTTTCTCCCTTTCGCTCTTTTCCTTTTCGTTTCATCCGCGACCCCCGTTACTTCCTTCCTTTCCCCCCATCCCGGTCCTTACTGGTAGTCTGTGGTGCTGCCCTTCCTCTTGCGGGTGTAGTCCATGCCTGGGGTGCTGATGGAGCTGAGGTCGGTGGATCCGGGGGACATGAAGTCGGTCATTGTAGACGAGATGTCCATCCTTTGGTCTGCCATCAGGTCATCTGCGAAGGGCAGAACGACGTTGTGACTAGCGATCGCGTGATCGACCATCAGCCGTGAACTCGCCGCGTCTGCTTTTTGATTTCGAAAATCCATCTTACGTTGTCGCGATTGGACGAATGTGCGAAACGGATATTATGGAAGACTCATTCTGGATGGTGTAGGTCAAATATGTGGAAGCCATATGAAAACAGTTTGCTACGTCTGACAGGGATCCAAACTGTGCAATATTCAGAACTGTGCAATATTTCATTTCATAACAGTACACTACAATTTTTCCTTTATCATACTATTGTGCACTCCTTACCTCACTTGTTACTAAGACACTTATAGTTTTATCACTTGTTTACTAAGACACTTTATAGTTTCACTGAGACACTTTATAGTTTACAGTTTATTTTATTTCTAATTCTGCCTTTTCTTTTTATTATTTATTACTGTTATATTTTCTGTAACTCTGGCACAACAATTTCCTTGGGGATTAATAAAGTTGTTCTTATCTTATCTTATCTTATCTTAGCAGAGGAGAGACGGTGGCACTCACCACAGATGTTCATCACAGCCTCTGTGTTAAAATCATCTCCTTCCATCCACTCTAAGGCCCTCGACTGCAGAGAGAAAACACCGGCTGTCACACACTCTCTGACACATTTTACATTCTCTGACGCAATTTACGTGAAGCGGACCGAGGCACGGCGTGTTGGGTAAAGTATATTTTTCCGTCAAATCTATGGCAACCATGTCAGACCGCATTCACGGCGAGCGAATCGTTAACCAGACCGTCAGGGGCGGCGGGGGTCGTCGGTGCTTTACCCAAGTACGCTTCGGCTCGCAGACGGGAGGGTCGATCCACTCGAATTCGAGCAGGGAATCAAATCGGTTGTGTCCGAACCTGGTCTTTAAACATTTGATTCAATTTTCAAGTTTCAGTTTATTCTCTGTATTCTCGCCTGACGGGAGCGTGTCTATTCAGACCTATTTCCTATTGTCTGGGGGAGAAACCCGTCCTTCTCCGGTTTCTCGTCTGGCCGCTTACTGTGATTTTAAAAGAAAATTTATCACACAAGAGGCCATAGAATTCCAGTCAACAACGACAGAAGATAAATGTGAAGGTTAAAGATTACGCAGTCGCAATATTAGGAAGACGGCATATCTTTTTTTTTATCATGTCTGTGCTCGGGTAGCCCGTCCGATAGCCTCCCCGGAGGACTGGGAGTCGACGGAAACCGCCGTTTTCTCTCAGGATACGTGCGCGGAACACGTGAACATAAACGCAGCGTATACGGGCCGAGAAAAGAGATTGGAAGAGGAACGGGAAGTATCTATTTTCTGTACATGTGCAGAAGGAGTGGATGGTTTCACCCGCTAAAGTAGGTCACATCATATCACTCACATGAACAACATAAAGTGTAATGTGTTCCATTAACCTCATTTCAGATCAGACCGTTTGAGAATTTCAGACAAACTGACTCACAGGAACTCAAGTCTCGCAGATTGGTGTAATTACTCGCTAATGTGAACAGGTCATTAATTACCAGTTTACGAACGGACGTGATTCTCTCCTGGTTTTGAAGTCATGCTAAATAGAAGTGGACCTGATAGAAAGAGATCCAGCTCACTTTGACAGCGAAAGCCTTCGGGGAGGTGTTACCTGAATAGGAAACTGGGACCGGCCTCCTTCAAGGGCCTGGTTTGCTGGCGATCGGTCTGGTGTGCTTGGTCCGGGAGCGGTCTCAGTCTGGTCTGACTGGTTTCATGAGTTCCAGATCTCAGCAGAACGATGCAGCCCTTGTGACTCTGCGAGAGAGAAAGACGAGAAAGACACGTGTTTTCATGTTGGGAGGACGAGCGAGGGATGGAGGACCGGCCCGGACTCTCCAGTCGTCCGGAGAACGGTCGCCAGCTTCTTCCAACCACAATCACAGTATCCCCATACAACCTCACTATAAACAGTATTTATATATTTCTCATACGCAAGATATCAGGAATATTGGGTGACGTATCAGACCGTGGAGATGATGTTCAAGAAATGTTCAAGGAACCGCAAGATTCTAAGCCTACAGTCAAGATATTTGACACAGAGTGCAATATTCGATTGAAAACGGAAAAAAATGGAAGTGTTGATGTTCACCAAAGAGGTGTTTTCCGAAAACCCTGGCTTACAACTACTTTCCTCCTCCCGCATAGGAAAACATCTCAGCATTGTGACGTCCTGTTTGCTCCTGACTTCGCCCCCCTGTAGCGTATTTCCACATTAGACATTTGGAAGTTTCGCTTCAGCCGTTCACGGTATCTCCCGCGGAGACGAGATGCGACAAGACTTTGTCCGCTGATGTGACCATAAATGAAAAGACAAACACACAAGCAGTACACACCTGGCCTTCCCTCAACAACTGACTCCAATAAGATCCATATTTCCGACAGTCAAACAACGCTATCACACGATATCAAGGAATTGTAACCGACTCACAGCGAAAGTGACTTACGGTCAAATGCATTGGACCACAGCACATTATCATGGGCGTTTTGACCTTTAACCCCAAAAGAGAAACGGCGTGCGTTGAAGCTGCTGGAGTCCGAAGGTTAGCGTCAAGCTTTACACATCTGTTGAGTGACTCACAGAACGGTCGGGGTTCCACTCGGACGCCACGCTGATGGTTCCGAGCATCCCGTCTGCCTGTGACCGAGTAAACGGCGTTTTGCTAGCCGTCTGCCGCGGCGACGACGCAACCAGAACCATTCACTGAAGCTTCAATTTTACGAGCTAAAGAATAAAATAACATAAATTACATATGAGAACGCGCACTGTTCTGGAACCCTTCAATTGGAAAGACCCACTGTTTCTGTGGAAAATTACATTTTGTGTAATTGAAATGAATTACTGAACTGCAGGAAAGTACATGCATTTCCTTAAAATAAAGTTGACCTAGATCAAGTTTCAAGACTATAATGTATAATCACAGTAACTCTCTTTGTAAAGAGGGTTACTGTGTTTTCAACAACAAACTACATTTCAGCAATTTGTGCTATTTATTATTTTAAAGGGCATTTTTCCAACCGAACAGGGCTGAAGGCATTAAAAGCCAGCGAGTTTGATAAACATAGATAAAATGATCTTTTAAATTGGAGTGAGACGCCGCGTCGGATTCGGCCTTCACCGAAATCCGGCTCCACAGACCCACACAGGATGACTGCTGATTCTGCAAATGCAATGTGACTCATAATTTTTAGAGGGAATAGTTATTTTTGAGTATTGTTTCAGGAAAACCAGTATAAAGACAGCCACGGGAGAAGGCTGTTTGCGGCCGGGCGTCTCTGCGGGGAAATCAATGAAAAACACATCACTGGGATGTGATTATTACACACTGTCTGACCGACTGGGTTATTACTCATCCTACTAGAGCCGGGGTGTTCATCAATATTTATCGAACATCTAACTATGACATAATAAAAAATATCTATTTCTGCGATACGTGACCCTGCCGGAAACAGAGTGCCGTTCGAGGCTTTTCCCTTTTTTCAGTTCTACAGTCACCTAATGCTTCAAATGTGAGGTACACGGTTACGGAAGCACAGGCAGGATGCATTTGAAATACAGGACTACAAAAGGATTTTAAAAAAAAAAGAGTGAGAAATCTTTAACGGGGGGGGGGGGGGGGGGGGATTCTGTGTGTGTGTGTGTGATGGTGTAAGGGTGGTCAGCTGGGGGAAGCAGTGCGGGGTCACAGGCTGTTACCGGGACAAAGCTGTGGGCAAGAAGGGAAACCACCATGTCATGATGACACACTGAGCAGAACCTGGAGCCTAAACTGGGTCAGGCGACATTTGAGGCCCAGTTTCCATCCACTACTTCTAAAAGAGTGACTCAGCGGGCCTTCGGTCTCTGATCGGCAGCCAGGGGTGCAGGGGGACGGGAGGGAGGTCAATTACAAGATTCGAATATCGTGTTTTAGATTGTATTTCATACAGAGCACTGACTCTTAATCAGCAGTTAACTGCAATCAATAATTGTTATCCTTACCTTTATTGGTTGATTTATTTGTGAAAAAAAAAAAAAAAAAAAGACGTGTTGTGGCTCTGTTTCTTATTATTTTATCTAAATTCCTGGTGATAATTTTTTTTAATCTTGAAAAAAAAATCTCTCAATTGTTTGTGTTCATTTTAAGGAAATATATCATCTCCTGGTTCATCTTCAATTAGTTTCTTGATATAGATTTACGACGTGAACCTCCATTTATCCATTTCTGCATTTTTCATTGATTCATAGAGAAAACAGTCCAACAGATACTGAACTGAGGATCTCTTTCTACTCTAGAAAGTCATGATATATATATATGTATATGTAACTTTTACATGATTTTTTTTTTTAACTTTTTCCAGACGGCGTGGTATTTGCTCATGTTGTTTTTGACTGTTCTGACATGGGCAAGTTTTGGTGATCAGCCTTTTTCCATCGCATATCCCAATAATCACATCAGAATAAATGGGCGGGACGCGCAAAGAGTAAATCAACGATCATGAAACAAGTTGCATGTGCTGTTTAACTGTTTTGAATGAACTTATTCCTCAGTATCTTCCTTTGCCATATTGCGTTATCATTATGTTTATAGTAAAGCACTTGTTTTATCTGTCATCTGTTTAGGGTTGTATTTTTCATATACACTCTAATCGTATTAAATCTGACTATCAGCAGGCGGCAGGCTCCGTATCCTTAGGGGGGAGAGTTGTATCAGAGTATCTCTCGGAGAAACTCATTTTGGTTTCAGGAAAACTGCTGCGGGAAAGAACGCGCCAAACACAGTTGCGCCAAGCGACTGGAAATTTGGCTTCCAATGCAGGGAATCATAATGTCGAAGAACCAGTCTTAATTCTGCATTGCTCAATTTTTGGAACCAGCAGACGTTTCCAATGCGGAGGATCAAACCAAAATGCTTTACAGAAGTTTGTGTCTAAAGCCGGAATAAACAACCGTCAAACTCAAAATTGGCAGAAGAGTCTTGACATCCAGCCGGATCCTCAGAATCAGCATACGGGCAATATAAATGGCAGGGTGAACTAAAACTGCGCTCTCACTGAGAACTGGTGTTTGTAAAAGAACATTTGGCTTCCGTGTTGAAGAACGGGATGCAGCTAATGGCTAATTTCACACAAGTCAAATAATCAAGAAGTTGTACCCGATTAGAAGACGATAGATATTCAAAATTATTTTCAAACAGGAGGCCTACCGTCAGTTACCCTGTTATTTTCAAGATGAATAATGTAGTCTGTCGGCCCGATGAAAATGTGGCGTGACCCAAAATGGCATAGCTCAAAGTGAGAGGAAATATTCTAATAACAAGAAATGTTGATAACTAATAGAGGAACAATTCCGGTTCTACTGGTACTCAGGTATTCCTCTGCAACTATAGCTACCTGTCAAAAGTGAATGTGCTCACAGTGCTAATTGGCAAATATAGATAATTATCTTTCCTGCATAGTGAACAGACAAGGTCATTTCGGTGAATGACAACATTGAATTCTGCCCAAATGTTATGTATCTCGATGGCCAACATCAATACGCTGCGGTAGAAAGCTCTGCTGCTGACTTTGGCTGGTGCCTAGGAGACAGACGGACCCTCCAGACCCCCTGCCCTTTAAGCTCTGGACATTTATCATGCACTGCACACCTGATACAGCAGCCTGGATCACTGGGATCCCTTTGGACTGCAACCAGACCGACGTATCATGTATGTCATCTATTTTTAGGGCTCTGGAAGTCTAGACCAGCAGCGGTTTATTACTACAGCGAGCAGAGGTCCTGGAGACACGGGGAGGAAGGAATTACCCAAAAATGATCAAGGTATTACATTACAAGCTCATTCTTACCTCGGAGCGGTCACCTTTTTCCGCTATCAAAGTCTGTATGATTAGGTCCACCAGGATGCCGCACTATTCAAAATCGCCACGGCGGCCGATGCTGCAAGGCTACAGGGGTACATATCGCCATGGTGATGGATGGTCTAAGCCTTCAGTCATTCATTTCCACAGAGTGAATGGTGTGACGGTATAGCAAGATATAAGAGACTATATGTTGCAGATCTAAAGCAGCTAATATAGTGATGTTAACTGATGCTGCAAGCCTACAGCGCTACAAGTCACTGTGGCAACTCGTGCTGCAGCCCCACAGCAGAACACGCCAGCCGTGGAAACTTGTGATGCAGACTTAGAAAAGTATATGTCGCCATAGTAACTGATGCTGTGGCCTGACAGCAGAATAACTCATCTGGGTAACTGATGCAGAAAAATCGACAGCACAGCATGTCGCCATGGCAACTGATTCCGCAGCTCTAACCTGCTCGGGAGCAGAATACAATCCAGACATGAAACATGAAAACCTACACATCGCCACCTTCTGACCAATCACATCCAATGGTAAAGTCACTTCGCCATCTCGAGAATCAGTCCTTAATGCGTGAACACGAATTGAAAATGAAAAGCACTTTCTGTTGAGAGGGAAGCAGCCCGGTTGCCTGTCCAACAGCCTGATATTTCACTGACATAGTTTTGCGTGTGAATCATTCAGACCTGGGTAACAGATTGTTTTCCCTGCAGAGGGTGTGTTTCAGGGATGACGTGTTTCTCAAGTTCAATAGTAACGCTGGTTTGTTTGTGACGCAGTGTCCCGGCAGCCGTGGAGATCTGGGCTGGTTTCTGGTTCTCCTGGTCTGGTACAGTTTACAACCTCCAGGAGATTTCATTCACGGTATTTCCACCTTTTTGTTTTGTTTTTTTTTCCTCCTTGAAGGTCCACCGGTGTCACAGAAACCAGTCACAGGCATATTATATCAGTTCCGTTCTACCATTAATGGTTTGAGAAGCTTGATAATCAGCGTGTTGAAATAAGAAGAATTCACTCATTTTCTACACCCCCTTCTCCTGCACACAGCGGGGCAGGAGTCAATGCCGGGTGACTTTGGGCGAGAGGAA
Source organism: Fistularia commersonii (assembly GCF_037954325.1). NCBI lineage: Eukaryota > Metazoa > Chordata > Actinopteri > Syngnathiformes > Fistulariidae > Fistularia > Fistularia commersonii. Next base: position 11,846,431 of record NC_141300.1, on the reverse strand, counting down.
GGGTTGGATTTGGACTGGACAGTGGTCCGTCACACCTATGGGCACTTTAGAGTTTTCTCTTGACCTACTGAATGCTTTCTAGATCTGGTAGAATGCCAGAGGACACAAAGAGAACCTACGCAGGCACGGGAAGGGCATGCGAACACGGAGACCATGCTCGGAATCGAACCAGGAAACTCCAGATCTGATGCAGGAGAGCTTACCAAAATAAACGTGTAAGCTTAATAACGTTGCCAAAAGCACAAATCAAACCCCATTACGAATGAAACAGATTTGCGGGTGCCCCCCTAAAACATTTAACGACCAGCACTTCCTTTTACAATCTCTTTCCTACACTTGAGTATTTCACACATAGTTGCAAAACACACTTTACAGCCTTCTGAGGGAACTTATTATGTATGGTTATGTGTTCTCAGAGCACGTGACGGTGACTTCATTTTCAAAGTAAGATTGGACAGTCTTTCTCTTGTTTGCTTTTAACAATCAGCAATAAGTTTTGTTGTAAGGGGATTCCATTTTGGAGGAGGGGGGTCATTTTATTAATATGGTCTTATTTATCCATGGATAATCCATCCGTTCTTCTTGAGATGCTCTCTAAATTTATCACTCTGGTCAGTGAACCATGCTTGTGTTTTAAAAACAACAGTAAAAACGGTGTGTTCATAAACTGAACCATTGGTCATGTTTTGCTGCTGGACGTGGGTAGGTGTCAGCAGGGGTGACCATGACATGTGTAGCTTTGTTCAGTTACATTGGATATCTTAAATAAACCAGAGTTCCACTATCACTTTCTTTTGAAACCGCCTGCGGTGTTCAGACACCAAACTTTGGCTTGCTGTAAAACCAACCAAACACACACACAATAAACACATATTCAACCACTTATTATTTTAGCTACTCGCAGCCCTCAATGAACTCTGAATCTGAGAAAAAGCCTCACTTGCATCAACTAACAACTATCAGTAACAGGAAATCAAAGAAGGAATGATTTTCTACAAACTCTAACAAACAGAAGTGTTTACTGTCAAATTGACTGTCAACAAACAGTCCAGCCCTACAATCAAGCTGGTCCAGCTGAATCATCACAACAGGCTCTATCGCATCTCTGGGATGGCGGTGTGCCGGCTGATAACCTGCTACCTGTCCAATAATACAGTTCCAGGTCTGAAGTTCACTGACCAGGTATTTCCTGCTCGTGAAAGGGTAATAAACTTCTGATAAGTGGCAAAGCCAAATACCTAGGAGTGACAAAATGCACGATTCACGTGAATGAAGAGGCTGGGCATCGTAGAGGGAATAAATATCGGAGATTCTGCAGTATTACAATACTGTTTCTATCTTGCTCGCTGCAACAATATGCCGATCATTTATCGCTACCTATCTGGCTTCGCTGTGGATAGCAAAATGAGAATTTCATTGTACAGGGAAACACGTTTTCAGGCTGTACATAAACACTTTGAATCTTGAATAGCTTAATAACAACCTGTCTGATACACAACACTCATAAACAAGATTTTTCAGCAAGCAAACAGCTGTATCCACATCACCTTCTATTAGAAATCAGCAAATCAATCACCGAGAGTAATGGCATTTATATTAATAATGAACTGACATTAAAAAAACAGGGTAATTATACATTGGTCATTGACTAAACTTACAGGTGTATTGAGTCAGTATAAGCAGCACATTATGTGTCATTTAGAATAAAACATAACGCGTTGCATAAAAACAGCTGGCTCTTATAAAAGCAGAAGTAACAGTAATAACAATAATAACAATAACAGCGAGTGGTGTAACAACAACCGCTCGCCTTCCAGGAGACTAGGGGATCCCCGCTGCGAACCGCCCGACGATAACGGTCTCCGTCCGGGCTCCGCTCTTCGGCGGGCGCTGAGGCGGCTGAAGACCCGGGTCAGAGTCCCCCCCTCCTCCTCCGCCGCCGCTTCCAGCGCCGTGTCACGGCATTTCATAATCGGCCGGGACCGAGCTCCGGTACCGGCGTGGGCTGCGGTCGTAAGAAACAGGCACGCCGGGGAGGGGGTTTAAAGTTACGCTGGCTTGAGGAGGATGTTGTCGAAGGAAGCGGCGACCCCCACCGAGGCCTGTTTACATAGCTAGCCTGTTAGCAAGGCTGGGACCGTCCACACAGCCCTTCGCAGTGGGTCACGTTTAGATAACACGCCGCCCTCCACACGAACCGGCGCTTGTCCGAAACACCGGCACCCTCTCCACCGGAGCCGCTTCCCCCGGGGAGAGTCGATGCTAGATCGGCTAGCCTCGATCGATTTCCCCTTACCTTCCACTCAACAACAATCAGTCCGTGGACTAATAATATTAGCATCCAGCTGCTAACTGTCAAGACCCGGCCAGCTAGTGAGCTAATGTCCCTCCTTCCATCGTTGGGAAAACATCGACGGTCTCACGGCGGGATCCGGCGCGTTGGCCGCGGACGGGAGCGGGTTTGTCGCGTCGTACTTACATTCGGTCGAGGAGGATCCGTGTCTCCATTGAAGGCCGCTCAGTAATATGTAATTGCAAGCAAAGTACTGTGACATAAACGATTTTCAATCGGTGACCCAGTTTCTCTCCACCGTCATGCCTGTCGGACCACTAACCTAGTTTTCCGGCCAATGGGGGACGCGCTCTCGCCGTAGGAGCCCCCGCGGCCAATCAGAGGCGCGCTCGGGCGGGGGGGAGAATTATGACGGACGGGCAAAGTAGCCAATGAGAGCGCGGGAGAACGGAATGCGGAGGGGCCGTGTGTGTGTGTGTGTGTGTGTGTGTGTGTGTGTGTGTGTGTGTGTGTGTGTGTGTGTGTGTGTGTGTGTGTGTTTGCTGGCCGGCGTGTGCATTTGTGACCATTTAGCAGGTTGACTTACATCATCACTAGTTGCTTTTGAGTCTATATTTGACTTATATAATCACTGTATTACGAGGACTTAGTGTCAGTGGGAGAAATATGAACATGGGGGACGTAATGGAAGTGGGGGGGGCTTTATCCACATAAACACATCAATTTTTTTTTTTTATTCCTTCCTTCAAGATGTTTATTTTTATGCATCTGTATTTCTTTGGATTTCCCCCGTTGGTTATAATGACGTTAACATGCCGTTTTATTTAGAATTTTACATTAAGTTTTACAAGATGCTGGGACAAACGCTGACCTTTAATACAGGACGAAACATCAAGTCAAGCCCAGGCCAAAGTGGGCGTTAGCGCCCCCTACTGGCCAAACAGGGGAATTACAGCGAATTAATTATTTTCTGGTGTAAGAAAAATGTTTGGTATGTAAAATATTACTTTCATTTATTTATCTTAGAAGTCAGTCTTTTCTTGCACGTTTAGAAAGATTATGTTGCGGTGTAACTCATCCAAATTGAATGACGACTATGGGATTGCACTGCCCCTGATAGGGGCTAACAGACATAAATAGTTCCACTTTTGATTGATTTTAGTGTTAATCTTGTGCTGACTTCTATGTAATATTTGCTCCTTTTATGTTATTTTACTGCCTAATCTCGGGAAATAATTCTGTAATTTCTTGCCGAGTCATAGGTAACCACTACCTAATTACTACATAACTTCTCGCACAGTAGAACAGAAGGTGTAATGATCAACATGATCAATTCTTCTTGTTCATTTTAATAGAGTTCTTTAAGGAAACTATTTTCTGAAATGAGTCCAACATTGTGATTTTTGATTCATGCTCGGATTTTCCAGAAAGCGGCGTCAGCTCCCATCTGTCTCCTGACTGCCTCACTGGGACTCGCTGCTCTAAACACACAGCTGTAGTTTGTGTCTGGAGTGCTGAAGGCCAATGAACAGAAACAGAACGAGAACTGAGACAAACTAATGTTCCCCCCAGTTAATGATTCTTTTCATATTGCTATGGTGCTTGTCTTTCGTTGCGCCGGTGGGAGGTGAAGGAGCAGTAGCAACGTTGAGTTTTTCCGGCTCACAGCAGGAGATATTTATCATTATCAGCTGTGCATTGGAGTGAAAGGTTTTTCATCATCGATGCGTAAACACACATTTAAGGAACAAATGAGGCAAAGCCTGTTGTCGAGATCCAAATGACAGAGAGGAGGTGTCATAGAGAAATACTGGAGCCGCACATTATTCAAATTCAGAGCAACCCAATGCACAATTATATTTCTATGAACTCCTTTTGATGCTGTTTTATCAACACATCCATAGATACTCATCATATTTGGTTGGTCGTCACATACAAAACACAAATATTCATTATTTTGTCAATCATTTTTCCCAAAGTTTTTAGTATTTTCTTCCGTCTTCTTTTCCTTTCAGCTTTTCCGGTCAAAGGTCAGCATAGAGAATCAACCCTCTCCATCTCTTCTCTGTTCATATCCTCTCTCAGTATGTCCATAAATCTTCTTAATATTTATATAATTCTAGTGTTTTCTTTCACTTGTGTATATTTTCTTATACATATATAGCAAGTCGAAAGAATAAAGAGCTGATATTAAAGTGCAATTAGTTGATAATGTATTGGAATACCTGGATTAGTGGGAGTTGAATTTTGAATAAATCAATCAAAACAGTATGGAATAGAACAATATGACAATATTTCTTGCATATTTCCTCGCATTTTTTTACATAAATAATTTGAATTCCATCCAGAGCCTTGTCTACAGACTGCATTTTCCATTCATTTTATCAAAGTAAGTTTCAATTTCTGAGCGTTGCTAAAATCAATCCAATTTGGTTTCTTGGCAAACAGCTTCATAGTGCAATACATTATCTTATCACTAGATGACACTGTAGACTCACAGAAATGTGCTATTTCGGTGTCGTTAAAATGAAGGTTTATGTTTGTGTTTTTTGGAAAATAGTTATATGATGAGTTTTTCAACGCTTTTAACAGGTTTCAGTGTTAATTTCAACTATGAAACTCTCAGATTCCATGTTTAAATCATAATTCAACCGATGCTGCTGCCTTTTTGGTCAGATTTTTGTGTTGACTTCATAATAATAAGGTATCGATTGAGGTGGAACATTGTGGAACTTGAGCAGACTGACACTAAATGTTCCTCCATTAAGATTATCAATTATTATGGTCTGTGAAAGCCTCACGGATGCATTCACGGACTGTCGGATAAAATACGAGGGGAAAAATTAGAGGAGCGATAACATGACCCTTCGTGACGTATCATTATATATATCATAAAAACGTAGATATTGCATATGCTTACACTATAAAGGAAATATTTTGGGCAATTGTTACGCATCGTTTTTTTTTATATTAAATATTTCTAAAAGTCTCAAAGTTTCACATTTTCATTTTTTCAAACTTTCAATTTGATTTCCTTTTATAGTCTCTTTCATTTATTTTTTGTTGAAACAAAAACAAAAACTTTTAAGAAAACTACTTTAGCAACCGTAAAAAAAATAAATAAATAAAAAATACAATCAAAAATTATTTTTTTTTACACCCGGGAGGGAGCGGATATTGTGAGCGTTGAGTTTGCTATTTTCCGAGTTGTCCCTGAACGCATCACGCCTCGCATGGCAGGTGATCTGACAAGCTCTGAGCGGCCGCTCCACTCCAGCGCCGGGTGTGTGTGAGAGGGTGTGTGTGTGCGTGTGTGTGTGCGTATGTGTGTGCATGTGTGCGTGTGTGTCGGTTCTGGCTGACTTTACTACCGGGAGTCCGCCGGTAGGGATTCTTTTAAGGACTGAACCCGTCGGAGATACGTTTTGGACGCACAACGTAAGTAACCGAAGTTCTTCCGTGATGCGGGAAAACAATGCGGGAACAAGTCGTCCGTTACCGCACAGCAACTTACCGGAGCCACTTTCCTGAAGTTTATCACCGAGATATGTTCGATTAGTGTAAATTGTTGGTTTTGCCGGTTGTTTGCAGCAGGATCTTTCAGCACGACGCGGATTCTATTATCATTCTTGTCATTATTGAACAATATTTGTCTGCTTTAATTCAGTTTTTGACATAAATGCAAATATTAGACAAACTATTACTTTGGCTCATTTAGTGCTGAAATATTCAAGAAAAACAACAATAATTGAGAATCGTGAAAACAGTCTGTTTTGTGTTGTTGTTCGACAAGAAAGGATAGAAAGGAAACTGGGTTTCAAAATAAAGGTGTCCGCGATTAAATATGTGCATCTATTAAAGTTGACATTAATCAATTTATCGATTCAAGTATCTCCAGATACTATAATGTGTGTGTGTTTGTGTGTGTGTCCAGATGACTGTAGGGATTTAAATCTTGTTATCAAGCACTGCAATCTCCACGCTCACACCAATAATCTCTGCAGTTTTTATTATATATGAATTTATCTGTTTCTTTATAATTCTTTTTTCTTTTTTTTTTAACAGAAACACACAGTTCCATGAATATGTTGATAAATAATTTCTTTATAATCACACACACGCACTGCACCCTATATGATGCAGTGGCGGGCCTAACCTTGCAGCGACTAGATGATCTTTAGCTGCACTGACACGCTGTGTGATCATCATCATTTTCTGTGTGTGTGTGTGTGTGTGTGTGTGTGTGTGTGTGTGTTCAAGAAGGGGGAAACCAAGGCTGATGTGTGGCTCCCCTCTGCTGGAGCATCTGCTTTGTCTAACACTGGGGATACACACACACACACACACACACACACACACACACACACACACACACACACACACACACGAACAGGCCCGGTGACTTGAGAGGTGACGGGGCCTCTTTTCTCTTGTAAATCTCCCTTAAAAGCTGAGTTGAAAGACAGAGGGTTGATGAAAGGCTCCGGAGGCGTCACTGTCGCCTCATCAGCATTTATCAGGTTGTTTTATCAGGGTTCGCAAAGCCCGTCTCACGCAGCCGTAACACCAGCTCATGGTGTGAATACATGAACTTTGCAAGTTCTCCCCGGTTCCTCCCAGGATTTTCTCCGTTTCATCCTTTATCCACCGATAGAATCTGATTTCACATCAGAATTCGAAGCGTATCGGGGTTGGGGGAAAAAAAATAAAGTCGAGTTGATTTTTCTTGCATATTTTTTGTCTTTTTTTTTTTTGCTTTGGGGTTTTCTCTGCTTTGGGGTTTTCTCTATCCCAGTGGTTCCCAAAGTACGGCCTGGGGGCCGGATACGGCCCGACTCCACATTTTTCCCGGCCCCTGAACAATACCAGAGATGCATTATAATTCATATTTTTATTCTGGCCACGTTATCGTAACTTGTACGTTTATAGAGCTTCTGCAGTCTGTGCCTTATCCGAAACCCCTCCCTCAAAAAAAAAAAAAATCCTGAACATGCCCCTGTCAAATAACACGGAATAATGGCGAAAAGATTAGGTAAGAGAAAAATAGGTTCAGAATGCGGGGTACTTAACCCGCAGTGGACAAACAATTATTTTTTTGTTTAATTCAAACAAAAGGCTGTTTGTCTCATCTGTCAGGAGATGACACAAAGACATTTTTCATTAATAATGTATTTACTTTATTTTCTTTTTCCTGTTAAGATCCTAGAAAGGGTTAATTTTGGTAATGTGTGGCTTTCTGGAAAACAATAAATATTTGCGTTTAGACACCTCTGTTATTGTCACATTTTTTTGTCACACACTGGCCCGGCCCCCCGTCACAGAAGGGAAAAGTTGTTTGGCCCTCGCAGGAAAAAGTTTGGGGACCCCTGCTCTAATGCTGCGAAAATTTGTATAATTTGTTTGGAAATCCACAGAAAACAATGGAAATATATGGAGAAGACATTGACAAATTGAGTGAAAAATTTCATGACTTCCCTGATCCAAAATGTAAGATGTATAAAAATAACTGTATTTTTTTTTTTGGTTAAATAATGTGATAAACGTGTATAAATTAGCTTAAAAATAGAAAAGCAAAAGCAAGCTGTGAAATGTATTTGTGCGCCCTCCATTTAAGAAATGACTTGGTTTTTATTCACTTTATGCTGATTTAAAAAACAAAACAAAAAAAAACCTTTTGCTGATGTTCAGCAGATTTGTCTGTCGCTCGAGGGACGTGTGTGACTGTGTGTGTGTGGGGGGGTTCTTTTATCTAAGTGGTGATTTTAATTTTTCATTTTTTATAACTTTACATCAATAACCAATTAGTTACCTTTATAAAAAGGGACCTAATTGCCAATGGACTCTTGGCAATTTTTCCTTGATTTGCAAATGAATTGAATGAATTCACAGAGGATACAAAAGGATATGCACGAGCGCGCGTGCACACACACACACACACACACACACAAAGGGATGATCCCTGTGATCAAAGCAGCTGGTTTAAACCACTGTGGAGGCTTTTCTTCGTATGAACGTTGTGATGACTGTCGTCTTAGCAGCTCTCAGGAAATACTCACCCTGAAGGGAGTGGGGTGGGGGGTGGGGGGGGACAAAGTCTGGCTGTTCATCTACAAGAAAAAATCCTCCGCTCGCCGTAGGAGGCTGAGAAAACTAAGCCACCAGATTCATTACAATACACTTTACTTCTCCCTGGGAAGATGGGTCCACAGTTCCGGGGATAAGAGAAGTGAACGAGAAGGCGCCTGAAGCTCGGACAACGTGGGGATGGAGATGGCAGAGTCCGAAAGACACGCGTCCAAGTACTCGTGAGATGTGCGCTTTGCGTTTGATGGTCCTGAGATGCAGATTGAAGCTTAAACTCGGCGGTGTGTTTGCCGTCCGAAGAGGAGGGTTCAGTTCGTAGGGATCCGAAAATGAGCGGATGGTCATTATTGGGAGCGAGACGGAGCATCGGATGGACCTTGACGACGTTCATTGACAAATCCGTCCGTTATTGCTCCTTGTTTTAGCAAACACCGTTGTGTTGCGAGTATTTCTCAACGTCGAGGCGTGTGTTACACGACATTTACCTGTGACCTTATAGAAGACAAACACGCGCCGCCTTCTACTGGGCGGTGAAACCGAACCCCGTCATGTGATCTGTCCGCGTTCACAGCTGGTGACTCCGTAACCCAAGACCCCGCAGCTCGCAGGGTCAGCCGGTCGGCCACCGGTTGAGCATTTCGATTAATTATCGATCTTCAGGTGGAGTCCCCGCAGATCGAAGGACGTTTAACCATGACTGTCTCCTCAAGCGCGTCGCTATCATCGCACAGCTAATGGTGTGTGAGGCCAAACACACACACACACACATCTGTCATCTGTGTATGCATAACTTATGCCCTAAGCTCTACCCAGACTGGTCAGTCCAGACTGAGACAGGAGTGTATGTGTGTGTGTGTGATGTTGTTGCAGTGTTGATATGTCAACAGTAGTTTCATTCTGAGCCAGAGGCGTCGTCACAAAACCGGATCTGCCTCAAGACTAAAACCGGAGGTGAAGTGTTTCTAAGCCCAGCGTCAGACAGGAAGCGGGAAAGAGAGGAAGCCGAGCGGCAGCGTTTACGAGCCCAGTAAAGTTCTTCTCCTCCGGCGTTCCGCAGGATTCGGACCTCCTGCTGTAGCAACATTCATGAGCGCGCAGTCACGATATTCCCCTTTATGGGAACACGAGACAACGCGGCATGCAAAAAGGTCGTGTGATGATAATTCGTGTTATTGTCTGGAACCAATGTTTATTTCTTCTATCTTAATATGAACATTATGGATGAATCGTTGTTTCTCCCAGACCCTCTTTCTCCGGGCTTGGGGTTGTCAGCGCAGCGGGAATCGGTTTGCGACAACGTTAAAGCGGTGGGTCATGTGACCGGGAGTCGGCGGCGGAAAATGAAAAACGCGCCGTAGAACATGAACACCTACAGATGAGGTTAGACAGGAAACTCCACGGACCGTGATGTTTGCAAATGACATTGTGATTGGAGGTATGCTTTCCCCTGATGGAAAAAGCCAAAGGGAAAAGAAGAACACCTAGAGGGTGGGGGTGCAGAAAATGATTGATTCAAAGTTGCTTCATTGGACGATTTGGAATCGATAAGCTATATTCATAAGAAAACAGATTTGGTGAATGCGTTTCCTGTTTCTGCCTGGACAAAAAAGTTTTAAATTTCAGTTTGGGTGAAGGACACATCTGCGAGCCTAGTGCCAGAACAGTAAAAAACAAACAAAAAACAAAAACAAAACAAGATGCAACGTGGCAGTGGAACGAAGCAGCAGCAGCAAGTTTTGAATTTCAGTTTTGGTGAAGAACACATCTGCGAGCCTAGTGCCGGAACAGTAAAAAATAAACAAAAAAAAAAAAGCAAAACAAGATGCAACGTGGCAAGGAACGAAGCAGCAGCAACAGCCAGTGAAAAAAAAAAAAATCCACACAATTTGAAGGCGGATATCTGGGAGCATTTTGTTTTTTTGCGATGTTCCCAGCACGCCTCAACCGGACAAGACCCGCACCGTTTGTAAAAACGAAATTCTTCGGCAACACCGCTGATATGAGGAACCGCATTAGCCGACGGCAAGCTGAGCTAACGCTAGCCTCGACTAACAATGAGGAGAAAACTAGCGATTCGACCAAAGATGGACGAGTCCGTGAGAAAGTCTGAAATAACTAAAACTAAAATAACTAAATAACTAAAATCGGATTCGTAAAAAAAAAAAAAATCTGATCGTGGACTGGTGAATTGCAATCGAACGGAATTGTGACTTAAAACCGGAACCCAGGAACCCAACAGGGCGTTCCATTCCGGGGTTGTTCGGGTTCGGTGACCCCGCACCGCGAGTGTGTGTGTGTCAAACAAGGCCGCATCTCACAACGGTGTCATTTCACACACACACGGGCGTGTGAGATGATTCGCCACTGAGGTGGAAGAGCTAGATATTGATGCCGTCTTGAAAAAAAAACACGGTTCGGGGGGGGGGGAGCCAGATTAGCTGACGCTACCCACTGCGTTTTGAGGAGGGGGAAGAAACCAGCGATTACGGAATCAGCAAATATTTGCGGGAAAATCGCCAAAAAAAAAGGTCACAGACTCGAAACAGCGTGAGGATTGTTCTCTGGGAGGTCGGCGGCGTTATCAGCGTGTGAAAGGACGGGGCGATTGTTGCCGCGTTACGTGGACGAAGTTTTCCGTAATCACGCAACCCAGACTGCGATGTGGGTAGAATAGCAGCACACACACACACACACACTTGGGATGAGAGTCTGATTAGAATCCTGTGTCACAACCGCCGAATTCTTTCCTTTTTTTTTTTTTAAATGGGCTTTCCCTGCTGAATCGTATTTCTTCTCTCTGTTTGTTTCGGCTGATATTTAACAATCAGTAGCGTCCAAAGTCGCGTCTTGTTTAATTTTCCTGGTGATCCCGTCCTGGAGGACGACACGTGACCATCCAGAGGGAAGCAGAACCGTAGTTTGACCCGGGGGCCGTTTCAGCAGCGAGGGGTGAGAAAGACAGGTGTGCGGAGTATTTTAATGTCATGTTGACGTAATGAACGGTTTTTCACTGATAACGGGGTTGACAGTTTGTGTGTGTGTGTATGTGTTTATATGTGTGTTCGTGTGTGTGTGTGTGTTTTGGAGTCGAGCCAACAAGAAACACCACATTCGTCTGCAATTAACATTAAATTGAACGGGACTGCTGACATTTCGGATGAGGAAATACACACATGCGTGCGTACACACACACACACACACACACACACACACACACACACTGCTCTGTGACAGGAGGGCTGTGGGGGCTCAGGTCTGGCCTATAGCTGGTGACACTAATCCAAAGAGGCGAAGCCAAATAAGAAGGAATGGGAAACTCTCTCTTTCTCCCTCAGCCACACACAGTGTGTGTGTGTGTGTGTGTGTGTGTGCTTGTGTGTGTGTGTGCGCTTTTGTTAATGTGTAACTGTCTTTGTCAAACCCGGTCCTTCCAGTTTCACTCCTGGCTGCTGCAGTTTGTTGAGACACCGTAATGTTTGACTTAATATTTAACACACAGGTTTCATGCTGTTGCTGCTGTGTGTATGCATGTGTGTGTGCACATGTGTGTGTGCACGTGTGTCAATCTGAATGTGTAATCCATTCCCCCCCCTCTTGATAGTTATCTGGAAAAGTCTAATGTTCTATTGATGTTCAAAAAGGGCCAGAGTGACAGCTGATGGGAAGCGGGACATGTATGTGTATGTGTGTGTGTGTGTGTGTCTGTGTGTGTGTGTGTGTGTGTGTGTGTGTGTGTGTGTCCATCAGCAGTCAGCAGGTGTCAACATGGTGTGTTTTCAAATTGTTGTTTAGATAGTGGTGTTTCTGTGATGTACAGACTCGGGCTGCTGTGATAAAGACCTAATGGTTCCTGGTGCTCCTGATGGAGACGGGTGGTTGGAACATCAACGCGGAGTTGACTGATGATCTGAGTTCCTGTTGCCTCCTCTCCGTCTCCCCTTCCCCCTCCCAACAGCCCCCCGGCGCTCCTTTTTGGGGAAGAATGCGGTCCTACCCGCTGGGATGCCGACACCGGCGGCCGGAGGTCCTTCCCTTCTCAGAGCATTTCCTCCTCGCTCTTCAAAATATCTCACAAATACAACCACATTTCACAGCTTTTTTTTTTTCTTTTCCAATTTTTTAAGCTTATTTCTTTCCATTTTATCACATTATTTAACCAAAAAAAAAAAAAAAAAGTTCTAGTAATTTTCACACATCTTCCATTTTTGGAAATCTTGGATTCTTATATATTTTTCACTCAATTTTTCAACGTCTTGACTGTTCATGTATTTTCACTATTTCGGGGGAATTCCAAATTAATTATGCGAACGTCGCGGCGGTTAGAGCTTCCTGCTCACAGTCAGAAGGTCACCGGTTGGATTCCTTTTCTGTGTGGACTCTCCGTGTTCTCATGTGTGTGTGTGGGGTTCCTCAAGATTTTCTGGGTTCCTCCCACAGTGCAAACACATGCAGGAGGTTCACTGAAAACCTGAATTGTGCAGATGGAGGAAAGCGATATTGATGGTGAACGAATGGTTCCCTATTGGCTGAGCGAACAGTGAACGTGCACGAGTCAGTTTGTTTCAGGGGGAAAAAACATCAACAAGGCGCCTGACAGGAAACCCAGTTGTTCCAGAAGACGTCAACAGGAAGTGGACTTCATATTTGTCATTTATACTCTGGAGGCTTTTGCATGTTTCAGCTTTTATAATGATAACTATAATAATAGTAATAATAATAATAATGATGACGATGATGTCATGTGGCATGAATAAGTTCCCATTCGAAATTTAAAAACCTCTGGAAGTGTGACTCAATCCCTTAACCAAACTCATTTCTTGTACATTTTCTCTTAAAGAAGAAAGATTGGAAGTCACGTACTTTATGATGATCATTAGCCTGAAGTCATGTGTTGTTTTGTGTTCTGCTTCATTAGCCCCCCGCCCGCCTCCGCCGGCCCCCCGGCCCCTTACACACCCAACTGTGGGCAAAATAGTCCGGAGCCCAGCCGTGGTGGATAATGTGACTCACGTTCCTGGAGAGACTCCATAAGACCGTAAAGAGCAAAGGCTTTATGCCGCGTATTGTTCACCGCAAGCAGCCGCGCATTGGCGCACAGTCCAACACACACCGGCACACGCCGACACACACACTCTGACACACTACCGGGTTTTCAGGCTCGAAGATGACATTTCATAGCTTCCTGTCTCTGTATCTGTGAGCCGCTGCAGAGAATCGAGCCCACTTACTGGGAAATAATCGCATTAAATAAAAACCAAAAAGCTCCTCTATTTCCCGTGTGCCTGCACGCGCCTGCATCTGCATGCGTGTTTTTGTGCGCGTGTGTGTGTGTGTGTGTGTGTGTGCGCGTGTGTGTGTGTGTGTTCGACCCCCACTACTAACACACTAATATACTGCCTCCATTTTATTTACACCAACCTACATATATTATATTGTTCAATGTAAAGTAGGAGTGAATCAGTTTAGGAAGGGCGGCCATCGGCCTCAAACACTGGGGAGAAGGGGTTGCCTCGGCAACAGTCTCATCCATCCACTCTTATTGTTGATAAACCTTATTTGGCCTCCTCAGACAGTCCAAAAACTGTGAATAACAGAGTGAATATTTTTCTGTCCATGCACGGTGGATTGAGCCTGGGATAAGCTTTACCCATGATGAATGAAAGAATGATATTGCTATTTTTCGAGTCCTCAATTTACGATTGTTATTCTCTTTATATGAACCAAATATACCTAATTATCCAAAAACGTGTGTGTTTTCACCAAGTGTGGCTCAAGGAGAATCCCCATCACGGTTTTAAAACACACCCCTCTCCTGGAAGTAGGAAAAAAAATTCTCTGCAGGCTCTCATAAAGGCGTTCACACACACACACACACACGATCCCCCCTCCCTGTCCTTCATTAAAGCCTCCTCACACACACATACACACACTGCTCTGTCATAGCTGCTCCCAGGCTCTCATCCTTCCATCATATTGTCACTCTGACTTACAAAGTGACAAGAACAGGCACAACTGCGGGGGGAGGAAAGTGATGTCACGACTGATAACCCCCCCCCCCCCGATGTACACTAACACTGCCGCCGGGACAGCTGACAGACAACCTGCATCAACACACACAAACATGACATAATGTTGCTTGAAAAAAAAAATCAAAAAAATAACGGTGTCACAATGTTTGCTAAGAAAAAGTCCTATAATACACCCTCTATAACCGGAGTGTGTGGCGTTGGACGATTCGTCCTCCAGACAAGTGTAACGAAGAACTGCTGGGTCCAGTTTTTTGATTATCAAAGGTGAAATAATGACAATTGTGGTGGTTTTTACATTTAAAAAGAGGTGTGTGTGTGTGTGTGTGTGTGTGTGTGTGTGTGTGTGTGTGTGTGTGTGTGTGTGTGTGTGTGTGTGTGTGTGTGTGTGTGTGTGTGTGTTGCATTTGCTCTTGATGCACACCCAAACCACAGCCCTTTGGAGATGCACCTTCCCCTAGGTGAAACTGCGGCGCCATGGCAACCAGACACCCGCATCACCGGCGCACCTGCCTCTTAAAGGGCATCAGAGCCGCCACTTCTGATTGGTCCGAGCAGGGAAAATACCCGTGATGTCACGAGCGAGGGTGACGGGGATGTTTGTTTTGCATGCGTGTGTGTTTGCGTTCTATAAAAAGGTTGCAGTCATTACAACCTGATATTATGACTATTTATTCTGTAAACACGGCGCAACCTGGCGCTCGGTGGCGGTCGGTCACAAGCGTGTTCATCTGCAGCTTCTCCAAGGCGGGCGGAGACTCCTACTAACCTAGTTATTCTACCTGGAGTGTAACCCGGCCTGTTTGTGGTGGATTAGGAGAAAGCCGTTTTTGTTTTGTTTTTTTTTGTTTTTTTTCGCGGCAGGCCTGAGGCAAACCGCTTCGGGAATGTCGACGGACTTGCCCGAACAAAAAAAACGCCCGTTCCTTTCGCTTATCCTCCTCCTCACCCAGTTGTGAATAAGAGTCTCTGCACCGCTGGCGCCGCTGCAGCTGACCTCGGCGCGGCTTCCGTTTAATGGACGGTGAAGCATCGTGTTTTTTTTTTTTTTATTTAGCCTTGAAAATCATGCCTTTGGGATTTCTGCATTCCGTCATATCGCCTGAGGATAGAGCTCAGTTGCGTTTGTCCCGGACTGCGTAGCTTGTGACTTTTCGCTGCAGACACACACACACACATTTGCGTCCGATGAGCGGACAAGTCCTCGGGGCGACGGCTCCGTTCGGGTCGAGCGTGACGACAGCCGACCGCGGCGACGACAAACGCGCCATTGTCTAGAACGCAGCGCGGGCAAGTGGGAAAACCGAGGAGTGAAAAAAAACCTCACATGACGGCTCACGTGACGCAGCGGAGCAAATGTGCTGATGTAATGATCGGTGTTCATTTCCAGCGCGAAGCTGCAACATCATCTGCAGTCTGTGCAATTTTTGGGCTTGTGGGAACGAGAATGTCTTTCCCTCAAGCTTACACACACACACACACACACACACACACACGCACTCGGCAGGGTATGAGGGCGTGTCTCCTGCCGTTCATATGACTTTGCATCCTTTCACATGGCCAAAAAAGAATCCAGAATGAAAAATTTCAGGAAATGAATCTTCGTGTTTGGATTTAATCAGAAATGTTGACATTTTGTGACCCTTTGTCCTTAAATGTGAAATTTTCTTTGACTATTAAAGCCCTCCAAGTTCTGTTTTCCTCAAAAATGCTTAAAAAAAAATAAAAAAAAATGTAAACATTTACATGTAACATTGTATGTAATGTAACATTTTACCCCCTTTTTTTTTTTTTTTTTTTTTTTTTTTGTTGTGGTCAATTACTCCCGTCTGGGGGGATGTAGAAACCGACGCTCCAGAAAAACAAGTTCATCCTACCAGGCGGTCGGTGTCTTGTTTCTCCGTGCGGCGTCGGCTCCCCCAGATGGAAACGCTCTCAAGGCTGAGGGCCACTGAAGCCCAGGCAGATAGACACCATGGTGGAGACGGTCTGCTCGTACCACATTCAGGCTTGGAGATGCATCTGTGATGCACAACCTCTGGTCTGTGCAGAACCCAAAGCCCAGACCGCAGCAAGGAGCCGCAGTTTCCCAATGATTGTCCCATGATCGTGGAGGAGATGCTGGAGGGGGTGCGATGAAGGTCTATGAGGAACCACCATCAAGTAAAGATAGAGGAGATAACCTGCAAGTGGCACAATCGGATGATTCCAGTGCCGGAGGAATGAGGAAGGCCTCCAGGACCTCATCCCAGAGAGACGTATCGATAGTTGAGGGAATCTCCTTCTGTAGCCCCCATTCAGATGCCCAGTTTATCTCTCAGCTCTGTTTTCTATGAATCCATTCAAATGTTGAGTTCCTATCTCTTCTAAAACTACCGCTCCCATATCGGGGTGTAACAATGGCCCCCAAAAATGACCCGAGAAAACGTTTCAGCCGTAATTTCAGACCTTATCCGCCCCCTCCCTGCTATTGTTGGGTCGAAGCGATAAGCGCTCGAAGAGTCCCGACGTTCCGATTTTCGTCTCTATTGCAACAGTTCTTGTTAAACTAGGCCAGTGACAGAATCCATCTCTCGCCCGACACGCCGGCTCCCGCGGCCCGTGTCAGAACGATTTCATGGCAGAATAAAAGGAAAGACGTACTTTGCGTCTTTGCCCCTGACAGTCCGACTCCGAGAGGCCGGGGAAAATGATGTGCATTATCCTGATTGAATTATATCCGGTTGGAGCCGGACCAGATCGGCCACCGTGCGTCCAGCTCAGCCTCTCGGATCGCTCTCAGGGTGAAGAGTGTTTGCTCGGAGGTGTTTTTCTGGGCATTATCACACACTCCAGAACACACACACACACACACACACACACACACACACACACACACTTGCAATCCAGTCTAAATATAAACCGCTTTCCATTGACTAACTGCACGCTGCTAACTTTTAGCCTTAGCTTATGTAGCACTTATGGCAGTTTTGAATTCTTTTCCAGTGATAACTGCATCCGATGTGGTAAATGGATTTAAATGGATTTATTTCTAAAATGAGTTAATTTGTGGTTATTTTTTAAATGGTTCAAAATCAAGTTATTTCTAACTTAATTTAAGGTTATTTTTGTCTGATTTGTTTTAGTCCGATTGCTGCAGATTGCTGTGACTTCATTCATTCATTCACTCAGATGTAAAAAATAATTTCTTTTTTTTTTTTATACACTAGGGCAAACACACACACCCGAGGTCTGATGCTTCCTACCGTCACCATGGAAACGGAGGCTAGCCACATGCTGGAGGCGGCGCTGGAGCAGATGGATGACATCATCGCAGGTAAGAGCTCCGGCTGGGTTGGAGATCAATTTAGGATTACACGCGTTTTTATCGAGATCCAGTTGAAACCCCAAGAAGCCTGTTAAAACCTACAATTAAGGAAGTTAACAAAAAAACTCGTCAGGCTTTTGGAATCCGACCGTTTTGGAGCTGGGCTGCTTCTCCAAGATGGCAGAATGACTCAAACCGGAACGTTCAGCTGTTTGACGGCGTGTCGATAGGCCACAGTTCCGTCATATTACCACAAGGTGGCAGTACGCATGCCGTGGAATGGTTTTGCAAACGGAGGGGATTTTGTAAACTCAAAATGATTCGTCCGTCGCTCATAACTTCTTTTTAAATGTAAAAAAACAAAAACAAGCTCTTTTAACCAGATGATAATCCCCCCCCCCCCTCCAAAATGTAATTTCCTGTTTGGTTCCATGTTATGGCTAAAAAATGCTATAATTCCTGATCATCCGCTCACATCAGCGTCCCGGGAGCTCAATATCCTGCCTCCCACTGACCGCAAATAGAAACACATTAAACTTTCCATTAGCGAAACATCACCCGGTGACATCAGCGCCCGATGGGGAGAGGAGGAAGAAATTTCGCTCCGGGACGAAGACGGTCGTCCTATGAGAGTTCAGCGAGAGCTTCGTGATTGCGGCGTGGCAAGTCGAGCCACGACCGGAAAATCCAGATACGAAAAAAAAAAAAAAGAGCGTAAAAGTTGGGGATCATGAATGTTTGACAAATCTTGGGGTTTCTTCTCGACCTGAGGAGATGGGGTGGATTCTCAGCGGTGCCTTGTGGTCTCCAGGGTCAAAGGCAGTGGTGGACCTGGGCTCCCCGGTGGGTTTGGGCCCCCTGCAGGTGCTGCAGCTGGCCGAGGAGCTCAGGCAGGCTCTGGAGCTCCAGGGCGACAGGGAAGGTCTGAGAGCGCAGTTACCTGCCGAGACGGCCGACGTCCTCGCCGACTGGCTGCGGGCGGGAAACGTGAGTAGAAAAAAAATCCCAGAGAATTTCCCGCGTGGTCGGACCGGAATGACGAATCGGGAGAAAATGAGAAGCGACTTTTTTTTTTTTTTTGTTTGTTTGTTTTTTTCTAATGCATTTTCATGAAAGCGCTGCAACGGTGGAGCAGAGGTCAGAGCAGATGCGTCGATCGTGATCTACCGGTCGATCACAAAGGTAGTGTGTGTAGATGGCATGGCATTAAAATGTAGACATCAGCTTATCATCCTCACTGTGAAATTTGTCACTTGACTGACAGTCGTTCTGTCCGATCTGACCTTTTCTGACACGGCCTTCACTGCGCACGTGCACATAATGGCGTGTTCTAGCAAGCTAGCAGGCAATTTATGTCTTCTAAACTTATGGGTTTAAAAATGAGTGGGGGAGCCGGATCAAGTAAAAAGACTAAAATGTATCACTTCCATACGGAATGGGAGGTGGACTTCATTTTTTTTTAAATTGTCATTTTCAAAGTGCGTTTGCCTCATCTGCCGGTCTGCCATTGCTATACCGAAAAAGGGAAATGTGGAGCAGCGTTTTCAGACCGTTCATAAAAACTACAGCACCGACTTCCCTCCGAAAAGTGAGGCGAGAAGTAGAAAGGTGAAGGAACTAAAATCCCAGCTGTCGGGACAGCAGTCGTTTTTCTCACAGCTAACTTCAACTATAATGCTGACTCCATTCAAGTCATCAGAATAACGTATTTCCCCAAAAAGGTACCCTGTTGCAGTGTGCCATGAGGGTTCATGCAGTTACGCAAGATCCACAAACATTTATTGTGTTAAATATATCAGTAGATATATCAATGAATATATATTCAGTATTTTTGGTGGAGGTAGATCATTTTCACATTCTGAGGTTCCTCAGAGTTCTGCGGGTTTTTGCAGGTCCATAAATTATCCAGACACGAGAATGAGAGGGTGAATGCTCGGTACATGTGGCCCTAATAATAATTCTAATAATGAATAAATAAATGAATGAATGAGCTAAGAAATTATCGTTATTTTTATGGTACCTATCCGAGTTAATAGACACTAAAACTGATGCGGAAATCATGAAAGACTTCCTCGAAAATGTCCGCGAAATCTGGCCAAATTCACAGTAGAAAAGGTCAGCAAACCAGGGAGAAATCATTTTGAGGGGGAATTTGCAGGGATTTGTCACAAATGTGTTGCGCTTCAGGCGGCGTGTCGGGTTCGCAGCCGCTCCGGGGATCATCCGGCGTCCCGAGCCGGCGTGCAGGCGGATCCCAGAGCGCGCTGCTCGCAGGGGGTTTGCTAATCACCTGTTACGGTTTTACGTTTCGGGCTAATCGGTCGCCGCAGAAAATCCCGGGGGAGACGCGAGACATCGGGACGCGTCCCTCTTCTCGGATGTGTCAAATCCGTTCGGAGCCCGCCGCCGATCGGGATCGTGAGCGGAGAGGCCGCCGGTTCGCCCGTCTCCGGCTCTTTGGAGCCTCCTGGTGGTGCCCCGGCCTCTGTCAGCACGGAGGGAGTTCTCCTCCTTGGTGGAGGACGTTGGGAGAGCGCGGAGTGTTCGGTCCTCCATAGATGGGTCTTCAGAAGACCACGGTTGAAGATCTGAATGGACACGCTCGGGTCAATTTTGAATTTCCTGAATTTCCTTCAGGATTAATACGTTTCATGTTCTCTCACCGCGATGGTTGAATGACCGAGAATCTCCGGTCTACTGTGTGACGTTTTGTCTCCAGCCTCGTTCCATCGTCCACATCCTCTCCTCTCGCTGTCTGGTCTTGGTGAGGTTCAAGAAGAGCCCTTTTATATTCTCCTGCAAGATGCTATTATGAGCATCTCCATGGCTGTGAGGTCTGCTCCTCCCTCCGACTCGCGGAAGAAGAAATGATGCATGCTCTTTGACCCGATTGCAGCTAAATCACAATATTTGCTCTTTTAAAAATTTGTAGAATTCCAACGAAATGGTTGGGAGACACCGAGGAGAAGACGGGAGATAGAAATGATGTGGGCGTGAGTCTTTTGGGAGTCAGTCTGGGTAGAAGGATGCTGAGAGTGGAGCTGCCAGATAGGAAGGAGGTCAGGAGGAAGATGACAGAGGAGGTTTATGGCTGGAGGAGAAGAGGACAAACATGTGAGAGTGTTAGATGATGGCAGGGTGGCAGACCTTTGAGTGGAGGAAGCGGCTGCAGTCGCTGCAGTGACGCATGTTGTCCTACAGGGGGCGCTGGTTCCTCTCACTGATCCAAAGGCTGAGTTCTACAACAGGATTGTCCATCTTCCCTGTTCTATGTGTGTGTGTTTGTTTGTGTGTGTGTGTTTGTGTGTGCGCGCGCAGTATAATATCAGCGTGTATCTAAGATAGCACATTTCTTTCTCTGTATCTCCATATATTCTCCATCTTCTCTCTCCCTCACCACACCAGAGGAAGCTGATCTAGCTCATTAGTCCCAAAGGATAATGATTCCAGCAGATGGGTTTTATTCTGTTTATCAAATCAAAAGGGGCCATGAACAACTCCAGAATCATCTTATTCATTTATTGAGCCGCTTTTATTTTATTTTTTTTAATCGCACACACAGTGTGATGTCCTACACCGCTGTCCTACACCCGTCAGCAGTTTTCTGGTGACGGGTCGGGATGAAGCAGAGCAGCTCCGGAGCTCCTTCTTTCTCAGCTCTCAAACCAAAGATTTTCCTGAATTAAATCATATGTTATATTATATTATGTGATGTTTTCTCTGACTATCTGTATATGGTATACGGTGTGTGTGTGCTTGTGTGTCAGTGTCCTGCAGTGGCTGTAGCGCTCATGATGTCATGTTGCACTTCAGGAACCGTTGTGTTTACTGTTAATATAAACCTACATTCCCCCCCCCCCCCCCCCCCCACACACACACACACACACACACACACACCGATCTTCACTTCCTGCCTCAGATCTGCTGCAGATCCCGGCCTGGAATTTTTCTTTTAAAGGGCTAGTTATGACAAACAGTTGTTTCGAATCTAACGATATGCAGAAGTTAATATTCTAAGATTAGCACATACACACACACACACACACACACACACACACACACACACACACCGAGTATCAGCAGTAATCAAAGATTTAAATGAGTAATTTCAGTCATCAACATGGTGTCAGAACCAGCTTGGTTCTTATTAAATATTGTATAAATATATCTTGTATTTTTAACAATTCTGTGGTCACTTGCGGGTAAAATTCCTCCTGGCTCCGTTGGTACTTCCACAACTAATTTTTAAAAATTTTTTATATTTAGCACAATTTATTTTTAGCTAATTTGAGTTTTCCTCGAAGGATGATATCTCACTGATTTTCTTGTGACATCTTGTCCTAAACGTTCCCTCTGTTGAGCAGGAGTAGCATGATCAAAGATGTTGTTAGCCACCCCCACCTCATGGGTGTGCCTTACACACACACACACACACACACACACACATAAACACAGGAAGCATTGTTTATGTATTATCAGCAGAAAGTCCTGTCGCTACAGAAACATCAGCTATCTGAGTCTGACCCACTGAAACGCCACGAACATCTACATTGTACACGTTCCCGACACTCAAACCGGCTGTCTGCATTTTCATGCATGTCTCTGTTTAACACCGGCAATGAAAAACCCTTGTGGGTCAAATTTGAACACTGTGAGACGGCCTGGTTAGCAACTCACTTTACAGTAAGGAGTTCCCAGGTTAGATTCCAGTAATTCTGTGTGTGAGTCTCCATGTTGTCCCTGTGTCTGCGTGGGGTTCCTCCGGGTTCTCCGGGTTGAAGTGGTCACTTCAAGTGATTCACATACTCTATGATGGCCTGCTTAAGTACTCCACAGCCTTCCATTTTGACTGGATATTTTATGTCCTCTAAAGTTCACATAAACCAAGGCTTATTCCCCAAATCACCATTGAGTGGTTACAGAGGAACCCACCCTTCCAGATGACTGAAGAATTAAAAGGAAAGTGTTTATTTAGATGTTTAGGACATTATTGGAATGTGTCCCCATCACTCGTGGTAACCTCCTTTTTTGTCATATTTGCCAAACCTTATTGAAATTATCATCATAATACTTTTGGTTTGGTCCAAATGGACCGTGGGGGAAAGAAATAACAGATATCTTTTCCCCATCTGAATCGCAGACTGTTATGTTTGTGTGTACAAGCATATCCTGCAAACATCTAGATGCAGTCGAAAGCTGTTCCAGTTTTATAACGTAGAACCAAAACAATGCAATCGCACCATCGTGATTCACCGTGACCGTCACTGTTGTCACCCAAAACTTGGTTGACAGGCCAGGTCCTTCAAACCGACCTCAGAGTTGGACATGAAATAGATGGTCCAGACACCAAGGGAGCAGGATGGCTCCACAAATTTGGTGTAGAAACATTGGTACAAAAGGTCAACATATGTAGTGTGCTGATGCCAGAGGTTATGTTGCCTCTAAAGCAGTGGCTGCTGTTGGTGTGCCATCTTCACATTCCCCCCAATGTGACCCTTTTACGTACTATCACTGATGTGACCCTGTCGTGAACCGGTGAGCATACATGTGCATAAATAGTCCCCTGCCAGTACACGGTATTGTAGCCCCAGGCAAACTTGACAGGGGATCTCAGCGGCGCCGCCGCCGCACCCAGAGGTGTGATGCTCAGGCCCACAGCTGTGGAGACGGCCTGACATCCGCCGTCCGGTGAGTGTGGACGCAATACTAGCTGCTGCACCGCCCGAGATAGAAAGCAATGTAATAGGCTGGATGTAAGTGAGCCATGACAGAGCCAGGCTCCGGTAATCCCCTGCAGCGGGGAAGGCATACCGCTCTGCCCCTTTGCAAGTGGACAACATCCTTATATGGCGAAGATGATGCTGAAGTGAAATGTGCATCTCTTGTCTGCTGTCTTCAAATGGCCGCATTGAGTTGGCATCTCCTCATGGACTGACCTTCACCTGAAAGATGTGGAAAGGGGAGCTTTTACGACTCGGAATGTTTGGAGCTCCATCTTCAGGATAGGTACATGGCAACAGCATCGCCGGTTGATCCGGGTAGCTTACCAAAGTCCAAAGTCTTGTTCTCTTTTGTTCAGGTCACAGACTACTGGCTGTCCTGGGGAACTTGCCAGATTCCCCTGGAAGTAAAGATTGTCTAATTCCAGACGCAGTGTTGCATTCTTCCACTGCCAGTTCAAGTCTCGACATCGGTCTCTTTGACACAAATGCATGCGAACATGTAACCTGTGCCAACAAGCACAGTGAGAAGAAGCCTCCCGCTGACAGCTTCAGCAAGGATGTTGACCTGCTCGTGAACATCTCGGCATCTCTGGAAGGGGAGATTATACTGGAAGTTAGTTACAGCTGTTCATGCACTCTACGTGTTTGCACAACTGAGTTTTTTTTTAACGCAGGAAATTAGAATTTCCTGTTTGCCAGTAGTTTGTACGGGGAGAATTCCCGTTTCAACAAAATCAGTCCAATCAGGAACACAATTAATCCTCGACAACTCTGGTTTGAAGGTTCACGAAACTCCTGAATGCTGTTCAGTTTCAAGGCAACTCGGTGGAACTTGATGACGACTTTTTCCGAAAATCCGAGTGCTTGCACGGGGCAGCACATACCAGCAAAGTACAGGGGAACCTTGACTTTCGGTTGCATCAACTTGTGAATTTTCCACAATAGGAGCCGTCTCTCAGTGGATTTAATTTTTTTTTTTGGTTTGTATTACGAACCGAGATCCGACTACCTGTGCCGTTACTGTACCTGAAAATCTGATTGTCATGACGACCAGTAAGGCTATGCAGTATTTAAGTGCGGCAACTGAAAGCTAACGTGGAGTCCTTTCCAAGCTTGTACACCTTAGCAATTCCATCATTGGGGTTTAAAAGCTAGCTGTGGATGCTATCAGGTAGCTCTGTTTACATTGACCATGCATTGCAGATTAGCTCATAGCAACCTTTAGCTGTGTTTGACCCTGCTTGTAATTCCGCTTGTGTCCACAGGTGGTGCTGTTGTAAACACAGAGGAGAAGTTAGCTGTTGTTGCTTTAAAAAACGAAAAGAAGCCTGTTGATACTGTGTGTGTGTGTGTGTGTGTGTGTGTGTGTGTGTGTGAGAGAGAGAGAGAGAGAGAGAAAGAGCAAGAGAGTCGAAGACACAAACAGATGACAGAGGGAGAAGAAAAAAAAGCCTCCCTCCGCCCCCTCTTCTGTGCTCGGCCATTTGGCTGCCGGACAGACGTTGGCGGGGGGAGCCGAGGAACGAGAGGGAAATGTTTTAAGGGCTGGAGGAGAAAGAAGTGAGCAGAAGGAGAGGGGAAGACGGGTCGGAGGAGAAAGAACTGTAACCAGAACAAGCGTTTGATTGAAGGACAATAAGGAGAAAGAGCTGCTAAAGTAGGAGCGGCAGGAGGTGGAGGGTGGAGAGGGTGGAGGCCGGGGTCCACCCACTCACAAGGCAGAGATCGTAAAAGAACACAAACCTCCTACACAGCTGTGAACATCTCACACACACATTCTCACACATGACAGTCCTCACATGCTGTGGCGCCCTAGAGAGAGTACACTCCTACTTTACACACACACACACACACGCACGCTTAGACGCACATTAACACACTCCAAGTGTGCTGGACAGAGACAGAGGAAGCAGCGGGCAGCGATGGGCCGGGAGAATGGAGACTCCCATCGACTTGTATAAACACTTCTCGTGGCTGAAAAAGGTGAGTGTGTCCGACTTGTTTTTGTTTCATTCCACATTCCTTCAGTGTGAAGGAGGGAAGGAGAGAAGAAGAAGGAGGGAAAAGAGAGGAGGATTCAAGAGTGTCCCGGCAAAGGGTTGTTGTTTTATTTTTGACTCCCCTTGTGTTTTCCTGTCTGTTTTACCGGTAGAGTTTCTTCTTGTTGCTTGTTTGCTATGCTACGTGTGTGTGTGTGTGTGTGTGTGTGTGTGTGTGCATGAAGGACAAGGTTATCAGATGGAAAGTATTATCCATCAGCAGATTTCCCAAAAAAACAAAGCAGGACCCAGCTTTGAGTTTGACCCGCTGATAAGAATTGCAGCCAGGAAACCAAATAAACACTGTTAAAAACTCTGGGTTTTGGAAAAAAAAAAAAAAATATTTTAATAGATATCTCACGTTTTACCTGATCTACCAAGAGAGGAGGACCAAACCTTCTGCTGCCGGTTCACCTCAAACACAGATCATGACTCGTAAAATGACCCGAGCAGCAGTGGGTCGTTCAAGACGTTGGATGAATCGGTCAGTAATGTGATTAAACCTCCGTCTGATGTCGGTGACAAAGAAAATGACAGGATGAAAAAAATATTTCGATTTACATCCCATTCGCATTTTGGTGCCAAAGCCTTTCACTCAAATTTGGGGGTTTAACTGATATTTATGATACAAAATCAAGGAAAAAGTCCTTGCGAAAGTACAGGAGCATTCAAAACTATTATTTCTAAAATTCCTGATCTCTTTATTCATTTATTTATTCATTCATTTGTCCCTTTTTATACTTTTTACCGAGCCCATCCCAGTTGTCATAAAGGGAGAGGCGGGGTTCATATAGAGCATGTGTTCGGACGTGTGTGAGGAACCCTGAGGAACCCCAAGTGACCAACCGGGAGGCGCTAACGCTGCGCTATTTGCGTGTTTAATTTGGTAATCCATCCATCATCTACCGCTTATCCTGCACTTGGGGTCGCGGTGGGTTCACCCTGAGAATTCCACATTCTCCCTACAACATTTACACACTCATTCGGGGGAATTTTCCCCAAATTTTTCCAAATAATCTGCTGCATGTGTTTTGTCTGCGGGGAGAACATGCAAACTCCACAAAGAAAGGTCCACTTGTCGGAATCGAGCGGCGCCGTGAAGCCGACGCGCTCGTCGCTGCGCCGCCGTGCCGCCCTAATTTGGTCGTATTACCAAAAATAATGCATAGACACAAATTGTCAAGACATTGTTAAGGAATTTGCAAGTTAAAAATATGTGAAACTCCAAGTCAGCAGTCATTAGGAGGATTTTGCGTTTAAGCTACAAGATGCAGTGAAAATTACTAGAACTTTTTTCGTCAACAGTGCCGTGTTGTGCCGACGGTCGAATGTGGAATCGAATCAGGCTTCGGCCCCTGAAATGTTGCCCTCACGCCGTGGCCGGCGGGGAGAAGGGGGGTTTCTGGAAGGTCTCTGAGGAAGCCAGGGTGCCTTCACAGATCTGCGGTACATTTTGTACCAGCTGGTTCACACACACACACACTTTCCATGCTCTTAGAAGTAGGTGTTGTCCTGTGTGACATTCTTTCACTATGATCGCACACACAGCGTATGTCACCCGTAACGTCATGTACATCGAACCCTTGTGTATATATATGTGTGTGTGTGTGTGTGTGTGTGTATCCATCACACACATATGAAAGTAATCATAAGGCGATCAAATGTTTCTTTAACTGTTTCCTGCATCTGTACGTTGTGCATATATGGTATTCTTGCAGGTCTCTGGTGAGTCCATCATGGCTTCCAGACGTGGCAGAATCTTGCAGGGGGGTGTGTGGGGGGGCTGGAGGGGGGTCACGGGGTCACGGGTCGGCTCATCAACAAGCATGTGGAGGAGCATCTTCCTCGTCGCTTCATCGACCCTTGGGTTGCGAAAGGGTTGGCGAGGAGGCCGAGCGTGTGCGTGGGGGGGGGGGGGCGCGACATAAAACAGGCGGTTTAAAACGAGCCACCTTCTTCGGCTGGTCTCATCGGTAACTATGGCAACCGTTTGCAGCGACGAGATGACGAGATGAGATAAACGGCGATGTCCCCCGGGGGGGGGGGGGGGGGGGGGGGGGGGAGATTGGCCGACCGGGGCCGGAGCGCTCGGCGGAGCTGTAGCGGGGCATGACAAGCAAAACACAGCGGGGAACGCACGTCGGACGCGCAACACGACGGCTGGGTAGAAAAGGTCTGGACCGTCCCGGGGTGTTTTCCTGACTCCGAGCTGCACATTTCTATCTTTCTACCCATTTGCTAGCGGATAACATTGTATCAGGGTAATGAGCAGCGGCTGGGACGTGAATCAGCAGGACACGGGATCCTCAAACTCCTCGGACAGAAAACAGAGCAAATAGCTTCGGCGGGCGTCTCTCCTTACCCGAGTTCTAAAATCTAGAGCTAATCAGTAGCAACCGGTTGTTTTGTGTGAAAAAAAATAAATAAAAGAATAAGGGGGGTGCTTTCCTTCATCGTGTGTGTTCTCTGAAGATGCTATTTGTGGATGAAAGGAGTCAGATGACCTTCATAACTGCATCATGCGCTCGGCGGTAAATACACGACGGGGCCTTCAGCGCTCCAATCCTCCTGATCGGGAGGGTCCGAGAGTCAGCTTCTCCACCTTGGACCCTCCGGAGCAGGAGGACTGGAACGTCCTGATCGGGTCTTGCTCAAAAGGGGGACCCCCAACACCAGACCCCCCAATCTGACCTGGAATCACCTGCAGGAAGAGAGGAAGACTTAATAGTTTGAAGAAAATGACTCTATTACTTCCCTTAACCTGCTGTGACCTCTGACCTCTGACCTGCGTGTGTGTGTATTCTTGTGCTGTATCTGCAGGTGAACCTCTGCTCTCCAGCTAACAATGAAACTTACCAAGAGCGACTGCTGCGTCTAGAAGGAGACAAAGAGTCCCTGGTGCTGCAGGTACTGTGTGTGTGTTTGTGACTGTGTGTGCATGTGTGTGTGTGTGTGTGCATGCATGCATACGGGTGTTGAAGATAAGATAATCTTTTATTAGTTCTATTGTTTGTGGGTCTGTGTGTGTTTGTGTGCGTGTGTGCGTGCGTGCGTGCGCGTGCGTGCGTGTGCGTTTGTGTGTGTGTGTGTGTGTGTGTGTGTGTGAGCAGTTTTATTGTGCAGGCAGTGTCTGCTGCTGTTGTATTCATTTAACAGTGAGTCACGGAAGTAAGCAAACTGCACCAAAAGATATAAAATCATCTAATTCCACGGACCTGATAGATCCACACCAGATGTTCCCCAATCACCTGTGACGCTGAAATCGGATGCTTCTGGATTTCAATTTGAATGAAATTAATTCATTAAAATCACATTTGAGTTCAACAGACAGGTTGTTCTAACCTTCTGACCACTAGGGGGCAGCAAACTGTGCTTACCTCCCGCCCTGAACACACACACCTCTTCCAGGTCTATGTGACGCCCTGCTGGAACATGGAAATATATCATCTTTGTCCCTTTTTTTTTTGCAAAAGTGCGGGTTCCTGGGCCGCTAAGCTCCCTGGTTGTTTGTCGACATCTTAACCGCTTTTAAATCCCCCGAAAGGAACGCGATGATAAACCACACTGCCTGCGAGCAGTGATCAGAATCTCATGGTGAAACTCCGGCTTCCCATAATCCCCCTCCTTTATGATGTCGCACCGACAAGCCTGGACACCTGAACACACCTTGTGTGTGTGTGTGTGTGTGTGTGTGTATGTATGTGTGTGTGTGTGTGTGTCTGCACAGTTACCATCATCAGTGCATGATTATACATCTGAGATCCCTTTAACACATGCCATCTTTACATTCCAGCTACTCTCTAATTTGTAATCGCTCTACACCATGAGACGTGTGCACACACACACACACACACACACAAATGCATTCCACTCCTCTTCCTCTCGGAGTTAAGATGCAGTCTTCCTCTGGCGCACCTTGCTGTTACCTATTGCTGCCGGACAAAGGTTGTGATTGGCTGATGTGGACCTTTTCATTTGTCGACGTTACTTCCTTCACTTTCCGATTCGGGACTTTTGGTGGAACGTTAGGTCAGTGTGTGTGTCTGTGTTTAGTTCCTTATCATTCTAGTGTGTTTGCATGTGTGTGTCAGTTACAAGCCTTCTTTTTCTTCCGCTTTAAACATTTTCGCTCCATTCACATATTTCTTGGTGGTTTTAAAAATCTAATTTCTTGTTTAATCTTGGATGGTAATTCGCTCAAAGGTACTTGTATCATTTCTGGCTGTGTGTGTGTGTGTGTGTGTGTGTGTGTGTGTGTGTGTGTGTGTGTGTGTGTGTGTGTGTGTGTGTGTGTGTGTGTGTGTGCTGGGTCACGGCTCCAGGCTCCCAATCACATAAGCAAAAGTGACAGAGAATCCGCTGCTGCCACAGGGATTTGGCACAAGTCTTGTCTGTGTGTGTGTGTGTGTGTGTGTGTGTGTGTGTGTGTCTGCTAAGTAAACGTGTATTCCTACGAGGTCTGCCGTATCGGTCTGCTGATTTGATGGCAGGGGGATGTGCATATTATCCCCCCTCCGCCCACCCGTGTGTGTATTTTCGTGCTAATGTGTTTGTGAAAACGTGTCGCCCTTCAGGTAAGCGTTCTCACCGACCAGGTGGAGGCTCAGGGCGAGAAGATCCGGGATCTGGAGAATTCTCTGGAGCAGCACAGGCAGAAACTGGCCTCCACCGAGGAGATGCTTCAGCAGGTAACGCTCTCATAAACACACACACACACACACACACACACTTGCACATCAAACCATTTTTAGACAATTGCAACACGTCAGCGTAAAATGGGTGGCAGTGGAGGCGTGCATGTGTGTGCATGTGTGTGCATGTGTGTGCATGTGTGTGTATGTGTGTGCATGTGTGCATGTATGTGCATGTGCATGTGTGTGTGAGTGTGTGTGAGTGAGTGCATGTGTGTTTGCAAACAATTATCTTGGAAATATTTGTCCCAAGACATCAGCACATATAAGGACTGACTTTTTCACATCGTGGTTTCCATGGTTAACCCATCTGGAACACAAAGCTGACTGCAAAATCATTCCAGTTGTTTGTTTGGCCTGACGTCACACACACACACACACACACACACTCAGAATCTGATCCGACAACGACACCATTCAGCGTCTCAGAATCGGCCCACTGTTTACATCTGTCAGCACGCTCTTTGTCCCCGCTGGCACCTCGGAAGACACGACAGCTCAGAAACAAATTCCCCAGAAGGTTTTCCATAGGTTGCATCTTTAGTCTCCAACATTGCATTATTATTATTATTATCATATTTATTATTATTTCATTTCCAAGGATCTGCAATCCAGGAAATGAGCCGCAGGTTGTACGTTGTACCATCACCGAGTGTCCATTCCAGGGATTTGTTTCGGTCGTCGGCCTGTGCTGTGTCAGGACGCGTTAGTCACAGATTTGAAGCGTTGGCAGGAACGAAAACAAAGTTTTTGTCTTCTTTTATTTGAAATTGACCGTCTATTATTTTAACCGGCGTTACTTACAAGGGTTTGGAAGTTCGGACGACACAAATGCTGGTTTAATTGGATACAGCTCCATCGATCTGCAGTCGGTGTGTACGTGTGTGCGTGCGTGCGTGCATGTGTGTGTGTGTGTGTGTGTGTGTGCGTGCACCCCATCCCGCCTTCAAAGAGTGCTGATCAAACAGTCAGGGAGATACGAGATGTTTGCAGGAACAGTCGTCGGAGATAAGAGGTCCTTCTGTGTGGTTATTTTGAATATGTAGCCTAGCATTTACTATGTAGCGAGTGTGTAGGGGTGAAAGGTCATGTGTAGACTGTGGGTAGAATGTCATGTTTCACAACTCAGTGTGAGTGTGTGTGCATGGGTGTGTGTGTGAGGGGGGAGGGGGGGAAAGAGGAAGAGAGAAAGTCCACCCACCCACCCATGTAAAATTTTTGCTTCAACGCCGCAGGGCTGTTACTTGCTCTTGGAAATTCTGCTAATCCAATGAGAATAGGCCTTAGTCAGCACACACACACACACACACACACAATCATACACAAATGCGCACATATGTCGTGTTTGTGTGCCAGAGAGGATCCTCCCGCATGAAGTCACTGTTTTCAATCTCACACAGATGTGCGTGTTGTCGATCAAGAGTGATGTCATGAACAACATGCGCACACACACACACGCATGCACACACACACACAGACGTGACAGAAATGCATGAATTTTCAACATCGACATCCTAGTCCATGTTTTCAAGCAGCTAAGCTCTATTATTATTTACTCTTCCGCTGCCATAAGCTGCATTTCTGAATTCCTGGAGGATCAAGAAAATGAAACCGCTGCCAGACATCAGCAATTTCAGGATAATTCTGGATAAAAATGTTGTTTAACAGCTCTCGGTTGCCAACCGAGAGCTGTTTTCCGTGACTCAGCGGCATTGAAAATCCTTGACCGTTGTGGATATATTTCACGTTCGGCGTCTTCAGCTCCCGATGTTTCGGTGATTCAAGTAACCGGTTTAAGTATCCGAAGCGTCGAGCGAAAGGCTGACGAGACGTTGACGCGTCACGTGATGCGGCTCATTATGAGGAAAAGCAAATGTTTGGCAGGCGAGCTGATAAATGGCTTCTAAACACCCCGCTGATCCCGTAAGTGACCCAGTGTCACATTACTAAGTGACAGTCAGCTGCAAGTGTGTGTAGGTGTGTGTGTGTGTGTGTGTGTGTGTATGTGTGTGTGGCCGCGTATGTGATTCCGTTGTTTTAAGCCGTCTGTCTGTGGCTGCAGTGTTGACACAACTTGCTCGCCATGTGATTTTTCCATTTTCAGCCAGAGGCGTCATAAGACGCTGCCCTCAGTGTACAAATGAAACAAATAACAAATAATAATAATAATAATAATAAATTAGATTTTTGCTTCTACTGTTTATTATTAATTTGAAATAATATTATTAATCCTGCTTATTGCTGCTGATAATATAATATTATTATAATATAATATAAAATAATATAATATAAAAAACACTAATCATAATAGGATTTTAGGGTTATTCCGATGATAATGATGATTGTTATTAATACCACTACTACTAATAACAATATATAATATAATTAGTACAATGAAGTAATACTAACTCTTACTAATATACACTGCTCAAAAAAATAAAGGGAACACTTAAACACATCCTAGATCTAAATGAATGAAATATTCTTATGAAATACTTTGCTCTTTACACAGTTGAATGTGCTGACAACAAAATCACACAAAAATGATCAATGGAAATCAATTGTATCAACCCATGGAGGTCTGGATAAGAATCACACTCAAAATTAAAGTGTAAAAACAAACTCCAGGCTGATCCAACTTTGATGTAATGTCCTTAAAACAAGTCAAAATGAATCTGTGTTGCTTCCTGAGTGGACACTATGATTTCACAGAAGTGTGATTGACTTGGAGTTACATTGTGTTGTTCAAGTGTTCCCTTTATTTTTTTGAGCAGTATATATACATACATACAGATTATCAATAATCTTATAATTGTTAATGCTCCTTATTATTAATGATAATATAATAATATTGTAATAAGGTTATTTTATGGTTATTCTTATCAATATTAGTAATAAAAGTACTCAAAAAGAATAATCACAAAAAAACAAGAGTAATCACAACACCAGGATAATCACAATAAATCACAACAATTAAGAACACACATAGGCAAATGAAGAAAACAATTAATCACCACCAGCTTTTGACAAGAATCACCAGTTGTCAAACGGGGGGAGGAAGTGTGCCCGGTTTCCACGACGATGAACACATGAATCGAAACGCCACTGGATCCCATTAAAATGAAAGCTACTGCAACCAAAGAGAAAAAAGAAATAGCGCAAAGAGATTCACCCACAGTGGAATTTTTTACCTTTGGACTTTTCTAGCAGGCAGTCATACATTATCTATACTGCTCCCACTTTGGTGGGAAAAGATCATTTTTGTTTCAAGTTTAAATAAAAACTCAGCGGAAACTCCCCCAGAAGCCTCGGCGTGTTGCGACATCACCCAGAGGGTTGCGCAGTGGCTGCATCCAAGTTTAGCCCCCTTTTTTTTTTTTTTTTTTTTTTTTTGAGAAAATTTCACATTAGAAGTGCAAGATGTTTGTTGAAACTGACTTTGCACTCTTTGGGAATCAGACTTAGTCCCTCCTTTCCTCTGAGAGATGCTGGATTTCCAATGCAACCCCTGAAACGCAAAGAACGAAACTCCATGTCAGCAAATCTAGAAATGAATCCTAGATTTATTAAACTCAGGTACGGGGAAGTGAGATTGGGAGTTGTTAGATTAAGGAAATGAAAGTAAGTTGTAGAAGTGTGTGTGTGTGTGTGTGTGTGTGTGTGTGTGAGTCAGAAGAAACTCCCTCCCTTTCTGTGTCTCTTTCCCCTTTGTTGAAACAGTTTTACTCTCTCATACCAAAGAAGCACAGGGCTTTATTAATAGAGCCG